>NC_074691.1:34201883-34296883 GCF_029448725.1 Salvelinus fontinalis
TTTAGTCTAGTTGGCTGATTTATCAGAACATTTAGTCTAGTTGGCTGATTTATCAGAACATCTAGTCTAGTTGGCTGATTTATCAGAACATCTAGTCTAGTTAGCTGATTTATCAGAACATTTAGTCTGGTTGACTGATTTATCAGAACATTTAGTCTAGTTGGCTGATTTATCAGAACATTTAGTCTAGTTGGCTGATTTATCAGAACATTTAGTCTAGTTGGCTGATTTATCAGAACATTTAGTCTAGTTGGCTGATTTATTAGGCCTGATTAGAACATTTAGTCTAGTTGACTGATTTATCAGAACATTTAGTCTACTTGGCTGATTTATCAGAACATTTAGTCTAGTTGGCTGATTTATCAGAACATTTAGTCTAGTTGGCTGATTTATCAGAACATCTAGTCTAGTTGGCTGATTTATCAGAACATCTAGTCTAGTTAGCTGATTTATCAGAACATTTAGTCTAGTTGGCTGATTTATCAGAACATTTAGTCTAGTTGGCTGATTTATCAGAACATCTAGTCTAGTTGACTGATTTATCAGAACATTTA
Source organism: Salvelinus fontinalis (assembly GCF_029448725.1). NCBI lineage: Eukaryota > Metazoa > Chordata > Actinopteri > Salmoniformes > Salmonidae > Salvelinus > Salvelinus fontinalis. The sequence goes on from NC_074691.1 coordinate 34,202,438, forward strand.
GTCTAGTTGGCTGATTTATTAGGCCTGATTAGAACATTTAGTCTAGTTAGCTGATTTATCAGAACATTTAGTCTAGTTGGCTGATTTATCAGAACATTTAGTCTAGTTGGCTGATTTATCAGAACATCTAGTCTAGTTGACTGATTTATCAGAACATTTAGTCTAGTTGGCTGATTTATTAGGCCTGATTAGAACATTTAGTCTAGTTGGCTGATTTATCAGAACATTTAGTCTAGTTGGCTGATTTATCAGAACATTTAGTCTAGTTGGCTGATTTATCAGAACATTTAGTCTAGTTGGCTGATTTATCAGAACATTTAGTCTAGTTGGCTGATTTATCAGAACATTTAGTCTAGTTGGCTGATTTATCAGAACATTTAGTCTAGTTGGCTGATTTATCAGAACATTTAGTCTAGTTGGCTGATTTATCAGAGCATTTAGTCTAGTTGGCTGATTTATCAGAACATTTAGTCTAGTTGGCTGATTTATCAGAACATTTAGTCTAGTTGGCTGATTTATCAGAACATTTAGTCTAGTTGGCTGATTTATTAGGCCTGATTAGAACATTTAGTCTAGTTGGCTGATTTATCAGAACATTTAGTCTAGTTGGCTGATTTATTAGGCCTGATTAGAACATTTAGTCTAGTTGGCTGATTTATCAGAACATCTAGTCTAGTTGGCTGATTTATCAGAACATCTAGTCTAGTTAGCTGATTTATCAGAACATTTAGTCTGGTTGACTGATTTATCAGAACATTTAGTCTAGTTGGCTGATTTATCAGAACATTTAGTCTAGTTGGCTGATTTATCAGAACATTTAGTCTAGTTGGCTGATTTATCAGAACATTTAGTCTAGTTGGCTGATTTATTAGGCCTGATTAGAACATTTAGTCTAGTTGACTGATTTATCAGAACATTTAGTCTACTTGGCTGATTTATCAGAACATTTAGTCTAGTTGGCTGATTTATCAGAACATTTAGTCTAGTTGGCTGATTTATCAGAACATTTAGTCTAGTTGGCTGATTTATCAGAACATTTAGTCTAGTTGGCTGATTTATTAGGCCTGATTAGAACATTTAGTCTAGTTGGCTGATTTATCAGAACATTTAGTCTAGTTGGCTGATTTATTAGGCCTGATTAGAACATTTAGTCTAGTTGGCTGATTTATCAGAACATTTAGTCTAGTTGGCTGATTTATCAGAACATTTAGTCTAGTTGGCTGATTTATCAGAACATTTAGTCTAGTTGGCTGATTTATCAGAACATCTAGTCTAGTTGGCTGATTTATCAGAACATTTAGTCTAGTTGGCTGATTTATCAGAACATTTAGTCTAGTTGGCTGATTTATCAGAGCATTTAGTCTAGTTGACTGATTTATCAGAACATTTAGTCTAGTTGGCTGATTTATCAGAACATTTAGTCTAGTTGGCTGATTTATCAGAACATTTAGTCTAGTTGGCTGATTTATCAGAACATTTAGTCTAGTTGGCTGATTTATCAGAACATTTAGTCTAGTTGGCTGATTTATCAGAACATTTAGTCTAGTTGGCTGATTTATCAGAGCATTTAGTCTAGTTGGCTGATTTATCAGAACATTTAGTCTAGTTGACTGATTCATCAGAACATTTAGTCTAGTTGGCTGATTTATCAGAACATTTAGTCTAGTTGGCTGACTTATCAGAACATTTAGTCTAGTTGGCTGATTTATCAGAACATTTAGTCTAGTTGGCTGATTTATTAGGCCTGATTAGAACATTTAGTCTAGTTGGCTGATTTATCAGAACATTTAGTCTAGTTGGCTGATTTATTAGGCCTGATTAGAACATTTAGTCTAGTTGGCTGATTTATCAGAACATTTAGTCTAGTTGGCTGATTTATCAGAACATTTAGTCTAGTTGGCTGATTTATCAGAACATTTAGTCTAGTTGACTGATTTATCAGAACACTTAGTCTAGTTGGCTGATTTATTAGGCCTGATCAGAACATTTAGTCTAGTTGGCTGATTTATTAGAACATTTAGTCTAGTTGGCTGATTTATCAGAACATTTTGTCTAGTTGGCTGATTTATCAGAACATTTAGTCTAGTTGGCTGATTTATCAGAACATTTAGTCTAGTTGGCTGATTTATCAGAACATTTAGTCTAGTTGGCTGATTTATCAGAACATTTAGTCTAGTTGACTGATTTATCAGAACATTTAGTCTAGTTGGCTGATTTATCAGAACATTTAGTCTAGTTGGCTGATTTATCAGATCATCTAGTCTAGTTGACTGATTTATCAGAACATTTAGTCTAGTTGGCTGATTTATCAGAACATTTAGTCTAGTTGGCTGATTTATCAGAACATTTAGTCTAGTTGACTGATTTATTAGGCCTGATCAGAACATTTAGTCTAGTTGGCTGATTTATCAGAACATTTAGTCTATTTGGCTGATTTATTAGGCCTGATCAGAACATTTAGTCTAGTTGGCTTATTCATCAGAACATTTAGTCTAGTTGACTGATTTATTAGGCCTGATCAGAACATTTAGTCTAGTTGGCTGATTTATCAGAACATTTAGTCTAGTTGGCTGATTTATTAGGCCTGATCAGAACATTTAGTCTAGTTGGCTTATTCATCAGAACATTTAGTCTAGTTGGCTGATTTATCAGAACATTTAGTCTAGTTGGCTGATTTATCATAACATTTAGTCTAGTTGGCTGATTCATCAGAATATTTAGTCTAGTTGGCTGATTTATTAGGACTGATCAGAACATTAGGCTAGTTGGCTGATTTATCAGAACATTTAGTCTAGTTGGCTGATTTATCAGAACATTTAGTCTAGTTGGCTGATTTTTCAGAACATTTAGTCTAGTTGGCTGATTTATCAGAACATGTAGTCTAGTTTGCTGATTTATCAGATGATTTAGTCTAGTTGGCTGATTTATCAGAACATTTAGTCTAGTTGGCTGATTTATCAGAACATTTAGTCTAGTTGGCTGATTTATTAGGCCTGATCAGAACATTTAGTCTAGTTGGCTGATTTATCAGAGCATTTAGGCTAGTTGGTTGATTCATCAGAACATTTAGTCTGATAAATACCAAACGTAACATATATTAATTTGAGTGTTCAGGATTTACATTTACTATGTTACGTCTAGTCTATGAGACCAGGCTGCGGCCCGAGTCTACTCCCACTCTGAAACTATGTTAGGTGAATTCTATGAGACCAGGCTGCGGCCCGAGTCTACTCCCACTCTGAAACTATGTTACGTCTATTCTATGAGACCAGGCTGCGGCCCGAGTCTACTCCCACTCTGAAACTATGTTACGTCTATTCTATGAAACCAAGCTGCAGCCCGAGTCTACTCCCACTCTGAAACTATGTTACGTCTATTTTATGAGACCAAGCTGCGGCCCGAGTCTACTCCCACTCTGAAACTATGCTACGTCTATTCTATGAGACCAGGCTGCATTCCGAGTCTACTCCCACTCTGAAACTATGTTACGTCTATTCTATGAGACCAGGCTGCCTTCCGATTCTACTCCCACTCTGGGGCTATGTTACGTCTATTCTATGAGACCAGGCTGCTACTCCCACTCTGAAACTTGTCAGCATGGGAGATATATAAAACGCTTATCCTGGTAAAAATGTGACTGTATGAATTGGGCTCTAAAAAAAATATTGTCCCATTTTTTTTTTGTAGGCAACATACTATAAAGTCTGTAAAGTTTGTAAAGTCTGTCAATTCTGTAAAGTCTGTAAAGTCTGTCTATGACGGGTATAAGACAAAAGAAACATGAAAGTGTGTACATTATTACACATTAGTGCAGGAAATGAAGAAATTATCAAAATGCATTGAATTAACAAATAACTCTGCAAATGAGAAAAAGCTGTGTTCATTAAGGAAATAGTTGCCTCTCCTGTTGTTTTCAGTGATTTAAGCAAATAAATGCCCGGGATATTAATTGAAGTTTTACGATATGTGACCTTTGACCTGTCTCTTAACCAGTCAAATGTGAGTCATTCTCAGAGGAACACTCTAATCAGAAATACACACACACACACCCTCAAACACACAAACACACACACACAAACACACACACACACACACACACACAAACACACACACACACACACACACAGACACACACACAGACACACACAGACACATACACACACACACACACCCTCAAACACACACAAACACACACACCCTCAAACACACAAACACACACACACACAGACACACACACAGACACACACACGCACGCACGCACGCACGCACGCACGCACGCACGCACGCACGCACGCACGCACACACACACACACACACACACACACACACACACACACACACACACACACACACACACACACACACACAATAAACATAGTCTGTATCTTAAACTCTGGGTCGGGACACAAAGTGTGCCCAGAATGTGAGTTACTAGATACAGTCCATTCAGAAAGTATTCAGACCCCTTCCATTATTACACCTTTTGTTACGTTACAGCCTTATAATAACATTGATTAAATACATTGTTTTCCTCATCAATCTACACACAATAATAATGACAAAGTGAAAACAGGTTTTTAGATTATTTTTTTTGCAAATGTATTCAAAATAAAAAAAAACAGAAATCACTTATTTACATAAGGATTCAGACCCTTTTCTATGAGACTTGAAATTGAGCTCAGGTGCATCCTGTTTCCATTGATCATCCTTGAGATGTTTCTACAACTTGATTGGAGTCCATCTGTGGTAAATTCAATTGATTGGACATGATTTGGAAAGGCACACACCTGTCTATATAAGGTCCCACAGTGGACAGTGCATGTCAGAGCAAAAACCAAACCATGAGGTCGAAGGAATTGTACGTAGAGCTCCGGGTAAGGATTGTGTCGAGGTACAGATCTGGGAAAGGGTACCAAAACATATCAGCAGCATTGAAGGTCCCCAAAAACACAGTGGCCTCCATCACTCTTAAATAGAAGTTTAGAACCATTGAGACTCTTCCTAGAGCTGGTCGCCAGTCTAAACTGAGCAATCAGCGGAGGAGGGCCTTGGTCAGGGAGGTGACCAAGAACCTGATGGTCACTGACAGAACTCTAGAATTCCTCTGTGGAAATGGGAGAACCTTCCAGAAGGACAACATTCTCTGCAGCACTCCACCAATCAGGCTTTTATGGTAGAATGGCCAGATGGAAGCCACTCCTCAGTAAAAGGCACATGACAGCCCACTTGGAAACCAGATTCTCTGGTCCGATGAAACCAAGATTGAACTCTTTGGCCTAAATGCCAAGCATCTCGTCTGGAGGAAACCTGGGACTTTTCAGCTGTGCTAACATAATTGCAAAAGGGTTTTCTAATGATCAAACAGCCTTTTAAAATGATAAACTTGGATTAGCTAACACAACGTGCCATTGGACGACAGGAGGGATGGTTGCTGATAATGGGCCTCTGTACGCCTATGTAGATATTCCATTAAAAATCTGCCGTTTCCAGCTACAATAGTAATTTACAACATTAACAATGTCTACACTGTATTTCTGATCAATTTGATGTTATTTTAATGGACAGAAAAATGTGCTTTTCTTTCAAAAACAAGGACATTTCACCCCAAACTTTTGAACGGTTGTGTACATGTCTCTAATACAGACAGGAAGCACAGCTAAGTAGCTAAGTGACGGTAACACGTCTCTGATTCACCCCCTGATCCCAATTAACACCTGACCCCTGGGAGGTGAAAGGTCGTGGTGGGGGTCAGTCAGTGTGCCACTCTCTATCCATCGTAAACAGGGTCAAATATAGACCTTTGACCCTAAAAGGAGACACAGCTTCCTGTGGGGTTACTCAAAGTCATAGTAATCAATCAATCAATCAAACTCTGGCGGCTGAGATTACAAATTAATCGTTGAAGCAACTTTGGCAGTGATTACAGCCTCGAGTCTTCTTGGGTATGATGCTACAAGCTTGGCACTCCTGTATTTGGGGAGTTTCTTCCATTCTTCTCTGCAGATCCTCTCAAGCTCTGTCAGTTTGGATGGGGATCGTTGCTGCACAGCTATTTTCAGGTCTCTCCAGAGATGTTTTATCGGGTCCAAGTTTGGGCTTTGGCTGGGCCACTCAAGGACATTCAGAGACTTGTCCCGATGCATTGCCTTCGTTGTCTTGGCTGTGTGCTTAGGGTCGTTGTTCTGGTGGAAGGTGAACCTTCGCCCCAGTTTGAGGTCCTGAGTGGATCACAAAAGGGTTTTCTAATGATCAATTAGCCTTTTAAAATGATAAACCTGGATTAGCTAACACAACGTGCCATTGGAACACAGGAGTGATGGTTGCTGATAATGGGCCTCTGTACGCCTATGTAGATATTCCATAAGAAATCTGCCGTTTCCAGCTACAATAGTCACTTACAACATTAACAATGTTTACACTGTATTTCTGATCAATTTGATGTTATTTTAATGGACAAGAAATGTGCTTTTCTTTAAAAAACAAGGACATTTCTAAGTGACCCCAAACTGTTGAACGGTATTGTACATACAGTGTGTACTCAACCTATAACCATGTAGTATAAAACATATCCCATAAAACATTACCCCAGGTGTATATATATATATATATATATACAGTATATTATACACTAGGACTGACTCCCATTGATATTATACACTAGGACTGCCTCCCATTGATATTATACACTAGGACTGCCTCCCATTGATATTATACACTAGGACTGCCTCCCATTGATATTACACACTAGGACTGCCTCCCATTGATATTATACACTAGGACTGCCTCCCATTGATATTATACACTAGGACTGCCTCCCATTGATATTATACACTAGGACTGCCTCCCATTGATATTATACACTAGGACTGCCTCCCATGTAGTATAAAACAGATCCTAGTACCCCAGGTGAGTCATACAGTGAGGTGTAGGGTGAAGTTACCCCCTAGTAAACAGATCCTAGTACCCCAGGTGAGTCATACAGTGAGGTGTAGGGTGAAGTTACCCCCCCTAGTAAACAGCCCCTATTACCCCAGGTGAGTCATACAGTGAGGTGTAGGGTGAAGTTACCCGATAAATATTAATTGTGTCAGTTTGTCTGTTTTCTTCCGGTTAGAATACGGGGAAGTTGAGCTGCTCTGAGGTTAAAGATCAACCTGAGGTTGCTGGGATGTGGCAAATGTCAAATCAAATCAAATGTATTTATGTAGCCCTTCTTACATCAGCTGATATCTCAAAGTGCTGTACAGAAACCCAGCCTAAAACCTCCAAACAGCAAGCAATGCAGGTGTAGAAGCACGGTGGCTAGGAAAAAACTCCCTAGAAAGACCAGAACCTAGGAAGAAACCTAGAGAGGAACCAGGCTATGAGGGGTGGCCAGTCCTCTTCTGGCTGTGCCGGGTGGAGATTATAACAGAACATGGCCAAGATGTTCAAATGTTCATAAATTACCAGCATGGTCAAATAATAATAATCACAGTAGTTGTCGAGGGTGCAGCAAGTCAGCACCTCAGGAGTAAATGTCAGTTGGCTTTTCATAGCCGATCATTAAGAGTATCTCTACCGCTCCTGCTGTCTCTAGAGAGTTGAAAACAGCAGGTCTGGTACAGGTAGCACGTCCGGTGAACAGGTCAGGGTTCCATAGTCGCAGGCAGAACAGTTGAAACTTGAGCAGCAGCACGCCCAGGTGGACTGGGGACAACAAGGAGTCATCATGCCAGGTAGTCACGAGGCATGGTCCTAGGGCTCAGGTCCTCCGAGAGAGAGAAAGAAAGAAAGAAAGAGAGAATTAGAGAGAGCATACTTAAATTCACACAGGACACCGGATAAGACAGGAGAAATACTCCAGATATAACAGACTGACCCAAGCCCCCCGACACATAAACTACTGCAGCATAAATACTGGAGGCTGAGACAGGAGGGGTCAGGAGACACTGGCCCTATCCGATGATACCCCCGGACAGGGCCAAACAGGCAGGATATAACCCTACCCACTTTACCAAAGCACAGCCCCCACACCACTAGAGGGATATCTTCAACTACCAACTTACCATCCTGAGACAAGGCCGAGTATATGTAGCAGTATAACTTTAGACCGTCCCCTCGCCCCGGGCGCGAACCAGGGACCCTCTGCACACATCAACAACTGACACCCACGAAGCGTCGTTACCCATCGCTCCACAAAAGCCACGGCCCTTGCAGAGCAAGGTGCAACACTACATCTAGGTTTCAGAGCAAGTGACGTAACTGATTGAAACGCTACTAGCGTGTACCCGCTAACTAGCTAGCCATTTCACATCCGTTACATATAGCCCACAAAGATCTCCGCCACGGCACAACCCGAGGGGGGGGCGCCAAACCCAGACAGGAAGATCACTATGGTAACACTTTATTTAGATAGTTCCTCTACAGATCCCCTTGACTTTTTCCACATGTTGTTGTTATTACAGGCTGAAATTAAAATGGATTACATTGAGAAATGTTTTGTCAATAGCTATATTGATATTAATTGATATTAATATTAAAAACACACAATACCCCATAATGTCAAAGTGGAATTATGTTTTGTCAACATATTTACACATTTTTTTTTTCTTTAAATGAACGAATAGACCATTTATTTTAGTATTTCCCTCGGGTAGCCTGTTTCTGTTCTCAGGATCAGGAATGGCTGAAAAGGCATAGCATTGATCTAAACGTGGGTGGCCAGCAGAGATAGATGGGATGTCCTGAGGGAAGCTGAGGGTTGGTATGTGGAATTGGAGACAAGTGGGAGTGGAGTTGCTGTGCGGGAGATAGAACGATGGTCAAAAGATAAAAGTAAAAAAATATAATAATAATTAAAGTCAAAATAAAACAAAATAAAAAGTACATTTGAAAAACACTAAGTGTTTTTATAACTAATGCAGGTTGATGCTGTGCAGGTGTTTGTACACATGCATATACACACTGTCATTCAAATAAATACATACAAGAACACACACATACATGTAATAGTGCAAGACATGCACACAAACATATACAGTTGGCATTGCTGTGCTGATTTTAGTTGTCCTTGATGTCCTTTTTATTAAAATGTATTATTTAGTTTTATAAAAATGTTTTACATTGTTGTTTGGTGTTTTCTTCTGTCTTTTCCTTTTGTCTCTTTAGTTTATTATCTTGGTTGTTGGTGCATTGGGGGGGGTTCTTGGGGGAATGGAATTAGTTGTATTTTTATTTTGTTTATTTTTTTATTCATAGGGGGGGGGGACTGTGGGAGGGGCCTCGAATGGTTGAGGGACAACTATTGGGGAACTGTGGGTGGATCTTGGAGGGTTCGGGTTCACGTTTTTTTGGCCTGGTGGTAGATCGGTCAACATGCCCTTGAGCAGGGAATTGACCCTGGATGCCTCTGTGTGTCGCTCTGAATGGGAATCTGTTGGATGACTGGTATGATGTAGTTATTGAGTGGCTTCACTGCAAGTATATTGTATGTTTCGAATATTCAATAAAAATATTTTTTACATTTTTACATTTTTTTTTAAATGAATAGTTGAAATGTCTTGAGTCAGTAAGTATTCAACCCCTTTGTTATGTCAAGACTAAATAAGTTCAGGAGTAAAAATGTGCCTAACAAGTTACATAATAAGTAGGAAGGATGATGAGACCAATGGTGAGACCAATGAGACCAATGGTGACTTTAAAACAGTTCCAGAGTTTAAATGGCTGTGACAGGAGAAAACAGAGGATGGATCAACAACATTGTAGTTACTTCACAATACTAACCTGAATGACAGAGTGAAAAATAAAGAAGCCTGTACAGAATTTTAAAAATCCAAAACATTCATCTTGTTTGCAACAAGGCACTAAAGTAATACTGCGAAAAAATGTGGCAAAGCAATTTACTTTTTGTCCTGAATACAAAGTGTTATGTTTGGGGCAAATCCAATAGAACATATTACTGAGTACCACTCTCCATATCTTCAAGCATAATGGTGACTGCATCATGTTATGGGTATGCTTGTCATCGTTAAGGACTGGGGAGTTTTTCAGGTCAAAAAATACACGGAATGGAGCTAAGAACAGGTACAATCCTAGAGGAAACCTGGTTCAGTTTGCTTTCCACCAGACACTGGGAGATGAATTCACCTTTCAGCAGGACAATAACCTAAAACACAAGGCTAAATCTACTCTGGAGTTGCTTACCAAGAAGACAGTGAATGTTCCTGAGTGGCTGAGTTACAGTTTTGAGTACACACTCACTACCCAGAAAGACTCACGGCTGTAATCACTCTTAGAGACTTACCCAGAAAGACCCACAGCTGTAATCACTCTTAGAGATTTACCCAGAAAGACTTACAGCTGTAATCGCTCTTAGAGATTTACCCAGAAAGACTCACAGCTGTAATCACTCTTAGAGACTTACCCAGAAAGACTCACAGCTGTAATCACTCTTAGAGACTTACCCAGAAAGACTCACAGCTGTAATCGCTACCGAAGGGGATTCTAACATGTATTGACAAAAATGTAGATTTAAATCCGACTTTGTAACACAATAAAATGTGTAATAAGTCAAGGGGTGTGAATACTTTCTGAAGGCACGTTATAAATGCTGCTGATCGCAGGTCTGAACATGTGTAGATGTACTACAGAAAGGCAGTTGAAATGTTACTGATGTTCTGTAGATAGTAGGTAGTCCATCTGTAGATAGTAGATAGTCCATCTGTAGGTTGTCCATCTGTAGATAGTAGGTAGTCCATCTGTAGGTAGTCCATCTGTAGATAGTCCATTTGTAGGTAGTCCATCTGAAGGTTTTCCATCTGTAGATAGTAGGTAGTCCATCTGTAGATAGTCCATCTGTAGGTAGTCCATCTGTAGGCAGTCCATCTCCAGGTAGTCTATCTGCAGGTAGTCCATCTGTAGTTAGTCCATCTGTAGGTAGTCCCTCTGCAGGTAGTCCATCTGTAGATAGATAATAGGTAGTCCATCTGCAGGTAGTCCATCTGTAGGTAGTCCATCTGCAGTTAGTCCATCTGTAGTTAGTCCATCTGTAGTTAGTCCATCTGTAGATAATAGGTAGTCCATCTGCAGATAGTCCATCTGTAGATAGTCCATCTGTAGATAGTAGGTAATCCATCTGCAGGTAGTCCATCTGTAAATAGTAGATAGTCCACCTGCAGGCAGTCCATCTGTAGATAGTCCATCTGTAGGTAATCCATCTGCAGGTAGTCCATCTGTAAATAGTAGATAGTCCACCTGCAGGCAGTCCATCTGTAGGTAGGGTTAGTAGATGCTCTACAGTGTATCCAAATAGACCAACAGTCGGTCAGTTATATCTTAGACACCACAAAGATGATTGGCTAAAGGCAGCGGTTGGTCGAGGCGTGTTAGCGATCACTCTGCTGGGTGTTGATGAAAGGCTTTTCAACATGTAGAATTGTCAGGACATGAAGTGAAAATGGCAGCCGACATTCTGGTCAGAGGGGACAGGACGACATTCTGGTCAGAGGGGACAGGACGACATCCTGGTCAGAGAGGACAGGACGACATTCTGGTCAGAGGGGATAGGACGACATTCTGGTCAGAGGGGACAGGACGACATCCTGGTCAGAGAGGACAGGACGACATTCTGGTCAGAGAGGACAGGACGACATTCTGGTCAGAGGGGATAGGACGACATCCTGGTCAGAGAGGACAGGACGACATTCTGGTCAGAGGGGACAGGACGACATTCTGGTCAGAGAGGACAGGACGACATTCTGGTCAGAGGGGACAGGACGACATCCTGGTCAGAGGGGACAGGACGACATTATGGTCAGAGAGGATAGGACGACATTCTGGTCAGAGAGGACAGGACGACATTCTGGTCAGAGGGGACAGGACGACATTCTGGTCAGAGGGGACAGGGCGACATTCTGGTCAGAGAGGACAGGACGACATTCTGGTCAGAGAGGACAGGACGACATTCTGGTCAGAGAGGACAGGACGACATTCTGGTCAGAGAGGACAGGACGACATTCTGGTCAGAGGGGATAGGACGACATTCTGGTCAGAGGGGACAGGACGACATTCTGGTCAGAGGGGACAGGACGACATCCTGGTCAGAGGGGACAGGACGACATCCTGGTCAGAGAGGACAGGACGACATTCTGGTCAGAGGGGATAGGACGACATTCTGGTCAGAGGGGACAGGACGACATTCTGGTCAGAGGGGACAGGACGACATCCTGGTCAGAGAGGACAGGACGACATTCTGGTCAGAGGGGACGACATTCTGGTCAGAGAGGACAGGACGACATTCTGGTCAGAGAGGACAGGACGACATTCTGGTCAGAGAGGACAGGACGACATTCTGGTCAGAGAGGACAGGACGACATTCTGGTCAGAGGGGACAGGACGACATCCTGGTCAGAGGGGACAGGACGACATTATGGTCAGAGAGGATAGGACGACATTCTTTTCAGAGAGGACAGGACGACATTCTGGTCAGAGGGGACAGGACGACATTCTGGTCAGAGGGGACAGGGCGACATTCTGGTCAGAGAGGACAGGACGACATTCTGGTCAGAGAGGACAGGACGACATTCTGGTCAGAGAGGATAGGACGACATCCTGGTCAGAGAGGACAGGACGACATTCTGGTCAGAGGGGACAGGACGACATTCTGGTCAGAGGGGACAGGACGACATTCTGGTCAGAGGGGACAGGACGACATTCTGGTCAGAGGGGACAGGACGACATTCTGGTCAGAGGGGACAGGACGACATTCTGGTCAGAGGGGATAGGACGACATTCTGGTCAGAGGGGACAGGACGACATTCTGGTCAGAGGGGACAGGACGACATTCTGGTCAGAGAGGACAGGACGACATCCTGGTCAGAGGGGACAGGACGACATTCTGGTCAGAGGGGACAGGACGACATTCTGGTCAGAGGGGACAGGACGACATTCTGGTCAGAGGGGACAGGACGACATTCTGGTCAGAGAGGATGGGACGACATCCTGGTCAGAGGGGATAGGACGACATTCTGGTCAGAGGGGACAGGACGACATCCTGGTCAGAGGGGATAGGACACTTACATGGTCTTCTTTTCTCTCTGCAGGTGAAGACATCACACTGCGACTCTCATGTTCCAGACCACTCAGACACCAGGTAACAACTTCCCTGTGTGTGTGTGTGTGTGTGTGTGTGTGTGTGTGTGTGTGTGTGTGTGTGTGTGTGTGTGTGTGTGTGTGTGCGTGCGTGCGTGCGTATCAGCATGCCTGGCTGTCTGGTCATGGCTCTGAGATATGATGTTACACACGGTGAGGTCATCAACATGTTCCCAAGGCCCAGAGCCACGCTGGAGGACAGGGCCCACTCTCTCTCTCTCTGTCTTCCCACCACTCTTTTTTATCTCTCGCGCTGTCTCTTTCATTTCATGGCGTTGAAAGGAAAGTAATAATGTTTGAACGTCACTCTGCATCAGATAAAGTGTAGTATCGTTCTGAAAGAGTAGTGATGTAAACAACAGAAAGTGTTTCTCTCCTAAACAGAAAAAGATACAGGGAGGAATCAGCCAAGAAAGCTAGAGAGAGAGGTCTTTAGAGATCATAATTTCCTGTTGAATGAAAAAAAAGGAATAAGAGGGAGAGAGAGTCTATCAGAGAGGAGAGAGAGATTCTCGGATAGAGAGGAGAGAGAGTCTCTTAGAGAGGAGAGAGAGAGTCTATCAGAGAGGAGAGAGAGAGTCTCGGATAGAGAGGAGAGAAAGAGTTTCGGATAGAGAGGAGCGAGAGAGTCTATTAAGAGAGGAGAGTGTCCCTCTCCCCCTCTCTCTCCATCCCCCTGTCCCCCCTTCTCCCCACTCTCCCCCTCTCTCCAACCCCCTCTCTCCCTCTCTCCCCCTCTCTCTCTCTCCCTGTCTCTACAACCCCCTCTCCCCCTCTCTCTCTTTCCCTCTCTCTCCATCCCCCTCTCCCCTCCTCTCTCTCTCTCTCTCTCTCTCTCTATCTCTCTCTCCCCCTTCTCCCCCCTCTCCCCCTCTCTCTCCATCCCCCTCTCTCTCCCTCTCTCTCCATCCCCTTCTCTCTCCATCCCCTTCTCTCTCCCTCTCTCTCCATCCCCCTCTTCCTTTTATCCGCCCCCTTGTTGAAAGCCTGTAGTCATTCCTGTCTGTCAGAGGGTTTCAGTCATGTGTGAAAATGCTATCATCCTGCAGCATCCCTCATTGTCATGGCTTCACGCCCGACCGATACACATCCCTCGTTGTCATGGCTTCACGCCAGACCGATACACATCCCTCATTGTCATGGCTTCACGCCAGACCGATACACATCCCTCATTGTCATGGCTTCACGCCAGACTGATACACATCCCTCATTGTCATGGCTTCACGCCAGACCGATACACATCCACATTTATTTGAGGATTCCTCTACTTCTATCTGGACACGACAGACCTGCGGGACTGAGGGTTGACACACACACACACACACACACACACACACACACACACACACACACACACATTTTAAACTATTTTCTCTGAATCCACAAATTACGTTAAGAAGGATTCAAATAATTATAAGGATACAAAATGACCATAACAGCTGAAACATGGCAGTACCTCACCAGTGGTTTTGCTCTGGTCTTACACAGGCCTTCAATGTGAAAGCCCCGTTCCGTAAGTCTATGTACGTGGCCCAGGCTGACAACTTGCACTGACTGTATATCCAAGGCTGTCGGAGTTTGATACGAGGGGCTTGGTATTTAACCTCTACCGAGCACCTACCCCGGGTCCGGGAGCACCCCCCACCCCCCCCACACTGATTAGCATCGCTAGCATAGCGTCACAATTAAATAGTAGCATCTAAATATCATTAAATCACAAGTCCAAGACACCTAATGAAAGATACAGATCCTGTGAATAAAGCCACCATTTCAGATTTTTATAATGTTTTACAGGGAAGACACAATATGTAAATCTATTAGCTAAACACGTTAGCAAAAGACACAATTTTTTTACTCCAACAGTTTTTTCCTGCGTCAGTAGCTATCACTAATTCGACTAAATAAAAATATATATAGCCACTAACCAAGAAACAACTTCATAAGATGACAGTCTGATAACATATTTATGGTATAGCATAGTTTTTTTTTTTAAATGTGCATTTTTCAGGTATAAATCACAGTTCTACATTGCAGCTGCAATCTGAAATAGTGCCGATGCAGCCAGAACAATTACAGAGACCAACGTTATATAACTAATTACTTGTCTTAAAACATTTCAGAAAAAATACACAGCGTACAGACATTGAAAGCCCAACATCTGGTGAATCCAAACAATATTTCAGATTTATTAAATGTTTTATAGCGAAAACAAAATGTAGCGCTAAATTAGCATAGCCACGCCAGCCAGAACCAGCTGGGCGCCCACGACCAGTTCACATGCACGACAGATATATGAAATAACATCGTAAATGGGGTCTTACTATTGCTGATCTTTCATCAGAATGTTGATCAAGGTGTCCTTAGTCCTGATGAGTCGTTCAATCCATTCATAATGGCAACTTTCCCTCTTCATTTAGCATATGTACTGGTCGACTGGCCAAAGTAAAAAAAGTCACAGAACGGAACACGGCAAAACTCCCGAAAAAATTCAAATAATCTGATTAAACTATATTGAAAAAACATACATTAGGATGATATGGTCACATGTATCAAACAAACTTCGAGACGGAGATAGTTTTCATCCGTAACGGCAGCAAAACAGTAGACAATCGCACCTCCAAATCGCGCGATTCAGAGAACCGGAAGTTGTCGGTCACGCCAAAGAAATAGGTCTTATTTCACGTCAGTACAAGATAAACAAAAAATTTCTCCTCTGACGTCCTCTTGACACCCAGAGGAAGACGAATGAAGTGTGTTTCGGGTCATAGGTGGCGTGACCATATATAGGCAGAGCGTTGAAGCGAGCATACACATCTTGCATTCTTCTTCTTGGTCAGGGAAAGTGCTGTCAAATGACTTCTGTTTCACTCAGAGACAAAATTGAAACGGTTTTAGAAACTATAGATTGTTTTCTATCCAATGGTATTAATTATATGCATATAGTAAGAGCAATAATTGAATAAGAGGCAGTTTAATCTGTAGAGGAAATTATGCTAATGCGAAAACAGCACCCCCTGTATTCTCAAGAAGTTCAGCTAGTCAGAAAAAGCTTCATGTACCCATACAATGAGCAGTCCACCTCCAGAATCAGCCCCTCCCTCTGCCCCCCCCCCCCCCCCACCAAACAACAATATCTGTCTTTTTCAGCGTACAAGAAAACACATTAACACATTAACATCAAACCAGGCTCCTCTGATAACAGAATGTTTATGTATGCGTTCTGTTGGTGAGAACACCTGTCCCCCTCACCTGTCCCCCTTCACCTGTCCCCCCTCACCTGTCCCCTCACCTGTCCCCCCTCACCTGTCCCCTCTTACCTGTCCCCGTCACCTGTCCCCTCCCACCTGTCCTCCCTCACCTATCCCCTCTCACCTGTCCTCCCTCACCTATCCCCTCTCACCTGTCCTCCCTCACCTGTCCCATCTCACCTGTCCTCCCTCACCTGTCCTCCCTCACCTGTCCCCCTCCTACCTGTCCCCCTCACCTGTCCTCCCTCACCTGTCCCATCTCACCTGTCCCCCCTCACCTGTCCTCCCTCACCTGTCCCCTCCCACCTGTCCTCCCTCACCTGTCCCCTCTCACCTGTCCCCCCTCACCTGTCCTCCCTCACCTGTCCCCTCTCACATGTCCTCCCTCACCTGTCCCCTCATACCTGTCCTCCCTCCCCTGTTCCCTCTTACCTGTCCCCCCCACCTGTCCCCTCTCACCTGTCCCCTCTCACCTGTCCCCCCTCACCTGTCCCTTCTTACCTGTCCCCGTCACCTGTCCCCTCTCACCTGTCCCCCTCTCCTGTCCTTCCTCACCTGTCCCCCACCACCTGTCCTCCCTTACCTGTCCCCCATCACCTTCCCTCCCTTCACCTGTCCCATCTCACCTGTCCCCCCCACCTATCCCCCTGAACCTGTCCCCTTTTACCCGTCCCTGTCACCTGTCCCCCTCACCTGTCCCCCCCACCTGTCCTCCCTCTCACCTGTCCTCCCCCACCTGTCCCCTCTCACCTGTCCCCCCTCACCTGTCTTCCCTCACCTGTCCCCTCTCACCTGTCCCCCCTACCTGTCCCCTGTAACCTGTCCCCCCTCACCTGTCCCTCCTACCTGTCCCCCCTCACCTGTCCTCCCTCACGAGGACAGGTGAAACGACTTGAGTGTAGCCTTGTACTGTCATAGCTACAGTACAATAACATGGAATTCCACGTGTCCCCTCTCACCTGTACCCCTGCCAGGTTGACAAGGCTGGCATGTCTACCAGTGTATACGTCGTTGCATGAACAGCATGGGCAACAGACTCATTACATTTAACTCAGGGTGTAAAATAGTGTTAGTGTGTCTGTGTGTGTCTGTGTGTGTCTGTGTGTGTCTGTGTGTGTTAGTGTGTCTGTGTGTGTTAGTGTGTCTGTGTGTGTTAGTGTGTCTGTGTGTGTTAGTGTGTCTGTGTGTGTTAGTGTGTCTGTGTGTGTTAGTGTGTCTGTGTGTGTTAGTGTCTGTGTCTGTGTGTGTTAGTGTCTGTGTGTTTTAGTGTGTCTGTGTGTGTTAGCGTGTCTGTGTGTGTTAGTGTCTGTGTGTGTTAGTGTCTGTGTGTGTTAGTGTGTCTGTGTGTGTTAGTGTCTGTGTGTGTTAGTGTGTCTGTGTGTGTTAGTGTGTCTGTGTGTGTTAGTGTCTGTGTCTGTTAGTGTCTGTGTGTGTGTGTGTTAGTGTGTGTTAGTGTCTGTGTGTGTTAGTGTGTCTGTGTGTGTTAGTGTGTGTTAGTGTCTGTGTGTGTTCTGTATTTTGGTTTCAGACTAAATTTATAACATGGCCTGTACTCCCTTTCTCTCTCTTTTCTGTGTGTGTGTGTGTGTGTGTGTGTGTGTGTGTGTGTGTGTGTGTGTGTGTGTGTGTGTGTGTGTGTGTGTGTGTGTGTGTGTGTGTGTGTGTGTGTGCGTGCGTGCGTGCGTGTCAGGCCTATGGAGATGCAAGACCTAGCCAGTCCTCATAACAGTGTGGTGGGCGGAGACTCATCAGGCGCCAAGCTGACAGGTTCCTCTGTCACTACCAACGGAACTGGAGGTGAGAGGGAGGGGGAGATGGGGGAGGGAGAGAGAGAGAGAAAGAAAAGGAGAAAGAGGGAGGGGGAGATGGGGGAGGGAGAGATGGGGAGGGAGAGATGGGGGAGGGGGAGATGGGGGAGGGAGAGATGGGGGAGGGGGAGATGGGGGAGGGAGAGATGGGGGAGGGGGAGATGGGGGAGGGAGAGATGGGGGAGGGGGAGATGGGGGAGGAGGAGATGGGGGAGGGAGAGATGGGGATGGAGAGATGGGGGAGGGGGAGATGGGGGAGGGAGAGAGAGGGAGAAAGAAAAGGAGAAAGAGGGAGGGGGAGATGGGGGAGGGAGAGATGGGGAGGGAGAGATGGGGAGGGGGAGATGGGGGAGGGAGAGATGGGGGAGGGGGAGATGGGGGAGGGAGAGATGGGGGAGGGGGAGATGGGGGAGGAGGAGAGGGGGGAGGGAGAGATGGGGGAGGGAGAGATGGGGAGGGAGAGATGGGGGAGGGGGAGATGGGGGAGGGAGAGATGGGGGAGGGAGAGATGGGGGAGGGGGAGATGGGGGAGGAGGAGATGGGGGAGGGAGAGATGGGGGAGGGGGAGATGGGGGAGGGAGAGAGAGAGAAAGAAAAGGAGAAAGTGAGTTGATGTGGTGGTATTATCAGGAAAATCACTAGCCAGTACTGTAAACCATTCACTAGCCTATACTGTAAACCATTCACTAGCCAGTACTGTAAACCATTCACTAGCCAGTACTATAAACCACTCACTAGCCAGTACTGTAAACCATTCACTAGCCAGTACTGTAAACCACTCACTAGCCAGTACTGTAAACCACTCACTAGCCAGTACTATAAACCATTCACTAGCCAGTGCTGTAAACCATTCACTAGCCAGTACTGTAAACCATTCACTAGCCAGTACTGTAAACCATTCACTAGCCAGTACTATAAACCATTCACTAGCCAGTACTGTAAACCATTCACTAGCCAGTACTATAAACCATTCACTAGCCAGTACTGTAAACCATTCACTAGCCAGTACTGTAAACCATTCGCTAACCAGTACTGTAAACCATTCACTAGCAAGTACTATAAACCATTCACTAGCCAGTACTGTAAACCATTCACTAGTCAGTACTGTAAACCATTCACTAGCCAGTACTGTAAACCATTCACTAGCCAGTACTGTAAACCATTCACTAGCCAGTACTGTAAACCATTCACTAGCCAGTACTGTAAACCATTCACTAGCCAGTACTGTAAACCATTCACTAGCCAGTACTGTAAACCATTCACTAGCCAGTACTGTAAACCATTCACTAGCCAGTACTGTAAACCACTCACTAGCCAGTACTGTAAACCATTCACTAGCCAGTACTGTAAACCACTCACTAGCCAGTACTGTAAACCATTCACTAGTCAGTATTGTAAACCATTCACTAGCCTGTACTGTAAACCATTCACTAACCAGTACTGTAAACCATTCACTAACCAGTACTGTAAACCATTCACTAGCCAGTACTGTAAACCATTCACTAGTCAGTACTGTAAACCATTCACTAGCCTGTACTGTAAACCATTCACTAGTCAGTACTGTAAACCATTCACTAGCCTGTACTGTAAACCATTCACTAACCAGTACTGTAAACCATTCACTAGCCAGTACTGTAAACCATTCACTAGCCAGTACTGTAAACCATTCACTAACCAGTACTGTAAACCATTCACTAGCCAGTACTGTAAACCATTCACTAGCCAGTACTATAAACCATTCACTAACCAGTACTGTAAACCATTCACTAGCCAGTACTGTAAACCATTCACTAACCAGTACTGTAAACCATTCACTAACCAGTACTGTAAACCATTCACTAACCAGTTCTGTAAACCATTCACTAGCCAGTACTGTAAACCATTCACTAACCAGTACTGTAAACCATTCACTAGCCAGTACTGTAAACCATTCACTAGCCAGTACTGTAAACCATTCACTAACCAGTACTGTAAACCATTCACTAGCCAGTACTGTAAACCATTCACTAACCAGTACTGTAAACCATTCACTAACCAGTACTGTAAACCATTCACTAACCAGTACTGTAAACCATTCACTAACCAGTACTGTAAACCATTCACTAACCAGTACTGTAAACCATTCACTAGCCAGTACTGTAAACCATTCACTAGCCTGTACTGTAAACCATTCACTAACCAGTACTGTAAACCATTCACTAGCCAGTACTGTAAACCATTCACTAACCAGTACTGTAAACCATTCACTAGCCAGTACTGTAAACCATTCACTAACCAGTACTGTAAACCATTCACTAGCCAGTACTGTAAACCATTCACTAACCAGTACTGTAAACCATTCACTAACCAGTACTGTAAACCATTCACTAGCCAGTACTGTAAACCATTCACTAACCAGTACTGTAAACCATTCACTAACCAGTACTGTAAACCATTCACTAACCAGTACTGTAAACCATTCACTAACCAGTACTGTAAACCATTCACTAACCAGTACTGTAAACCATTCACTAACCAGTACTGTAAACCATTCACTAACCAGTACTGTAAACCATTCACTAACCAGTACTGTAAACCATTCACTAACCAGTACTGTAAACCATTCACTAACCAGTACTGTAAACCATTTAGAAAGGAAGGTCTAGTAAACACACACAGTCAACAGTCTCTCTGTCTCACACGGATACCTAGAGAGGTGTGATTACTGGACTAAACCCTTGGATATCGTGTATAAACAGAGAGGTGTGATTACTGGACTAAACCTTTGGATATCGTGTATAAACAGAGAGGTGTGATTACTGGACTAAACCCTTGGATATCGTGTATAAACAGAGAGGTGTGATTACTGGACTAAACCTTTGGATATCGTGTATAAACAGAGAGGTGTGATTACTGGACTAAACCCTTGGATATCGTGTATAAACAGAGAGGTGTGATTACTGGACTAAACCTTTGGATATCGTGTATAAACAGAGAGGTGTGATTACTGGACTAAACCTTTGGATATCGTGTATAAACAGAGAGGTGTGATTACTGGACTAAACCCTTGGATATCGTGTATAAACAGAGAGGTGTGATTACTGGACTAAACCCTTGGATATCGTGTATAAACAGAGAGGTGTGATTACTGGACTAAACCCTTGGATATCGTGTATAAACAGAGAGGTGTGATTACTGGACTAAACCCTTGGATATCGTGTATAAACAGAGAGGTGTGATTACTGGACTAAACCTTTGGATATCGTGTATAAACAGAGAGGTGTGATTACTGGACTAAACCTTTGGATATCGTGTATAAACAGAGAGGTGTGATTACTGGACTAAACCTTTGGATATCGTGTATAAACAGAGAGGTGTGATTACTGGACTAAACCTTTGGATATAGTGTATAAACGGAGAGGTGTGATTGGATATCGTGTATAAACAGAGAGTGACGCCCTTCTCTTCTCTCCCACCGACCACTTGGCCGTGTGTGTGTGTGTGTGTGTGTGTGTGGTTTTACTATCCTTGTGGGGACCTGGGGCCTCTGATAAACCAGTAAAACGTTAAGTGTAAATGTGTAAAACGTTTTACTTACGGTTTTACGTACAAAATATTCCCCAAAACCTGCGCGTGCGGCAGTTTTTACACAGAAGTTGTTTTTTGTTTTTTTTAACTGAACTTGACGTAAGAATGTGTTCACTTTCCCGCTAACTTTAGACCACGGGGTACGCTGAGTTTCTATTGGTTGAAGTATTGCGTTCCAAGCAGGCAAGCAGCAAATGGGGGGAATAAGATGGACACGTTTGTTCATGACAAATAACAGGTTACGAACAAGATGACAATCGTTGAGCCGTTAGTGAGTGGAGAGAACGTCCATTTTGTTTCTTTTGCGTCGTAAAATAATTTGAAACAGGCTGTTCATCTGTCGCCTTGAAGGGTGTATGTTTACCACTGTATCTAGGCAACGTGTCAGAGTTCACGGACAGTGTAGCATATAGATTAGAGAGGGGGGGGGGGGGAGACAATGCAAAACATTAAGCCATTTCGAATGATCGGTTTACAAGGTCCACAGCTATTTGCTGTTTGTTTTATGTCTGTCAGAAACGTGTTTTATGTCTGTCAGAAACGTGTTTTATGTCTGTCAGAAACGTGTTTTATGTCTGTCAGAAACGTGATTTATGTCTGTCAGTAACGTGTTTTATGTCTGTCAGAAACGTGTTTTATGTCTGTCAGTAACGTGTTTTATGTCTGTCAGAAACGTGTTTTATGTCTGTCAGAAACGTGTTTTATGTCTGTCAGAAACGTGTTTTATGTCTGTCAGAAACGTGTTTTATGTCTGTCAAACACGTGTTTTATGTCTGTCAGAAACGTGTTTTATGTCTGTCAGAAACGTGTTTTATGTCTGTCAGAAACGTGTTTTATGTCTGTCAGAAAGGTGTTTTATGTCTGTCAGAAACGTGTTTTATGTCTGTCAGAAAGGTGTTTTATGTCTGTCAAACACGTGTTTTATGTCTGTCAGAAACGTGATTTATGTCTTTCAGACAGGCGCCTAAAACAAATGTTACTGCAACAGTAGGAACATTCTGTCGTCAAACCTCCGGAGACGTTTGATTAAGTTTGGCCATTTCTGTTTTCCTTTAGATATACTGGCTTTGACCTCATTTCAAAAAACGTTCCAAAGTGTACAGCAAATAAGGGTGTTATTGTCACCATTAAAAGGTGACTGATGGGGACTTTTACTGGTGGAGATAGTACGTCCCTCCATACGCCCACAGTTTCAGGACCGGTCTCTTATTTATACCGTACATACGTATGTAATGGCGTGCGACAAGTTCATAAATCTCAGTATGTTTATACGGAACTGGGTCACGCAGATATTTAGTGTGACATTTACGCAAATTGTTATAAATGAGGCCCCAGAAGTCCTCATAAGGACAAAAACGGGGAACATGTCAACGTCCTCACAAGGAAAAAGGCTATTTTAAGGTTAGGTATTAGGGTTAGGGATACAATTCGTTAGACTTAGGGTTAGGGGTTATGGAAAATGAGATTTTGAATGGGGATCAATTGATTGGTCCCCGCAAGTATGGTAAAACAAACGTGTGTGTGTGTTTGAGGTGCAGCCCACAGAGCATTGGAAACTATTTCCTCCTCTAGAGCTTTAAAGCATCACGCTCAGTTCTCAACACCACCAAGTCCTGTTCTGTCTGTCTGTCTGTCTGTCTGTCTGTCTGTCTGTCTGTCTCTGTCTCTGTCTCTGTCTCTGTCTCTGTCTCTCTCTCTCTCTCTCTCACTGTCTCTGTCACTGTCTCTCTCTCTCATAGAGATGTGAGAGCGATAGGTGGGTTGAGGAGAGGGAGGAGGAGAGGAGAGGAACAGGAGGATAGAAGAGAAGAATGAGGAGAAGAGAGAGGGAGAGAGAGAGAGCGAACATGGGGGAACGAGAGAGTAGTTAAACACTCTGTTATCACCTCATTGTTGATGACTACAGTATTCAGTCTTTCACTGACATGTAATGGAAAACCTGTAATGTACCACATTCTTCTATAGTCAGTGTGTTTATAACATACACCCTGGTCTCTCCCTATTAAAGGATGCTAGATGATATTAAATGAAATCAAATTTGTCAGTGTTAATGGTTTTAGCAGCCCTTCTGGGCGGGACTAAAGCAACACACACACCACATACCCAACATTCCCTTCACCTGACATCAGCCATCTCATTGGCCAGCAGCGGTCTTCGTGGTATGTGTTCATTACAGCGGGTTTGGGCTGTCTTCCCAGAGGGGATTGATAAAGTTCAGTCGCCTAGCTCTAGGTGTGTCTGGCCTTCCGAGATGTCATTGACGAAGAAAATGAGAAGAAAAACCTAGGAAACACTGTGTATGAAGATTGACTTTCTACAGCTTGTTCTCTCATTGACTTGGGTAGTTTAATAGTTTATTAACCAACTGCCAACAAACGCTTCTGGTAGCCATCGATGATCTCGCTGAACCTTTTTACTGGCAAATTGGACCACTTTTTTGAAGCGAACTAATTTAATGTCCGAGTGGTGTCCTCCACCCACTGCTGGTTTCAGCTCTCGTCGTAGGTTATGGATGTGAACCAGTATCGACCGTACGTAGGCACACATCTGTGGGTAAACCATGCTTGGGATGATTTCCAAGCAAACTGTGAGATTTATCAACATGAGAGTGTGTGTAAATTTACGCACACGACCATGACCACAACCATGACCACAACCACGAGCACAACCATGACCACAACCATGACCACAACCATGACCATGACCACGACCATGACCACGACCACGACCACGACCATGACCACAACCATGACCACAACCATGACCACAACCATGACCACAACCATGACCACAACCATAACTACAACCATGACCACAACCACAACCACAACCATGACCACAACCATGACCACGACCATGACCACAACCACAACCATGACCACAACCACAACCACAACCATGACCACGACCACGACCACGACCACGACCACAACCACAACCACAACCACAACCATGACCACAACCACAACCACAACCATGACCATGACCACGACCACGACCATGACCACAACCATGACCACAACCATGACCACAACCATGACCACAACCATGACCACAACCATGACCACAACCACAACCACAACCACAACCATGACCACAACCACAACCACAACCATGACCATGACCACGACCACGACCATGACCACAACCATGACCACAACCATGACCACAACCATGACCACAACCATGACCACAACCATGACCACAACCATGACCACAACCATAACTACAACCATGACCACAACCATGACCACAACCATGACCACAACCACGACCACAACCATGACCACAACCACGACCACAACCATGACCACAACCACGACCACAACCATAACCACAACCACGACCACAACCATAACTACAACCATGACCACAACCATAACTGCAACCATGACCACAACCACAACCACGACCATGACCACAACCACAACCATGACCATGACCACAACCATAACCACGACCACAACCATAACCATTACCATGACCACAACCATGACCACAACCATGACCACGACCATGACCACAACCATAACCACGACCACAACCATAACCATTACCATGACCATAACCACAACCATAACCATAACCACAACCATGACCACAACCACAACCATGACCACAACCATGACCATGACCACAACCACAACCATGACCACAACCATGACCATAACCACAACCATGACCACAACCATAACCACGACCACAACCATAACCATTACCATGACCATAACCACAACCACAACCATAACCACAACCATAACTACAACCATGACCACAACCATGACCACAACCATGACCACAACCACAACCACAACCATAACCACAACCACAACCATGACCACAACCATGACCACAACCACAACCACGACCACAACCATAACCACAACCATGACCACAACCATAACCACAACCATGACCATAACCACGACCACAACCATAACCACAACCATGACCACAACCATAACCACAACCATGACCACAACCACAACCACAACCATAACCACAACCATGACCACAACTACAACCATGACCACAACCATGACCACAACCATAACTACAACCATGACCACGACCATGACCACAACCACGACCACAACTACAACCATGACCACGACCATGACCACAACCATGACCACAACCACAACCACAACCATAACCACAACCATGACCACAACTACAACCATGACCACAACCATGACCACAACCATAACTACAACCATGACCACAACCATGACCACAACTACAACCATAACTACAACCATGACCACAACCACGACCACAACCATGACCACAACCATGACCACAACCACGACCACAACCATGACCACAACCATAACTACAACCATGACCACAACCATGACCACAACCATAACCATGACCACAACCATGACCATGACCACAACCATAACTACAACCACAACCATAACTACAACCATGACCATAACCATGACCACAACCATGACCATGACCACAACCATAACTACAACCACAACCATAACTACAACCATGACCACAACCATGACCATGACCACAACCATGACCACAACCATGACCACAACCATGACCATAACCACAACCATAACCACAACCATAACTACAACCATGACCACGACCATGACCATAACCATGACCACAACCATGACCATGACCACAACCATAACTACAACCATGACCACGACCACAACCATGACCACAACCACGACCATAACCATGACCACAACCATGACCATGACCACAACCATAACTACAACCATGACCACGACCACAACCATGACCACAACCACGACCATAACCATGACCACAACCATGACCATGACCACAACCATAACTACAACCATGACCATAACTACAACCATGACCACAACCACGACCATAACCATGACCACAACCATGACCACAACCATAACTACAACCATGACCACAACCACGACCACAACCATGACCACAACCACAACCACAACCATGACCACAACTATGACCACAACCACAACCACAACCATGACCATAACCATGACCATAACCACAACCATAACTACAACCATGACCACAACCATGACCACAACCATGACCACAACCATAACCACGACCACAACCATGACCATAACTACAACCATGACCACAACCATGACCACAACCATGACCACAACCACAACCATGACCATAACCATGACCATAACCACAACCATAACTACAACCACGACCACAACCATGACCACAACCATGACCACAACCATAACCACGACCACAACCACAACCATGACCACAACCATGACCACAACCATAACTACATCCATGACCACAACCACGACCACAACCATGACCACAACCACAACCATAACTACAACCATGACCACAACAATGACCACAACCATGACCACAACCATGACCACAACCACGACCATGACCATGACCACAACCATGACCACGACCACAACCATAACTACAACCATGACCACAACCATGACCACAACCACGACCATGACCATGACCACAACCATGACCACAACCATGACCACAACCATGACCACAACCATGACCACAACCATGACCACAACCATAACCACAAGTACAACCATGACCACAACCATGACCACAACCATAACTACAACCATGACCACAACCACAACCATGACCACAACCATGACCACGACCATGACCACAACCACAACCATGACCACAACCATGACCACAACCATGACCACAACCATGACCACAACCATGACCACAACCATGACTACAACCATGACCACAACCACGACCACAACCACAACCACAACCATGACCACAACCATAACTACAACCATGACTACAACCACAACCATGACCACAACCATGACCACAACCATGACCACAACCACGACCACAACCATAACCACAACCACGACCACAACCATAACTGCAACCATGACCACAACCACGACCACGACCATGACCACAACCATAACCACGACCACAACCATAACCATTACCATGACCATAACCACAACCATAACCATAACCACAACCATGACCACAACCACAACCATGACCACAACCATGACCATGACCACAACCACAACCATGACCACAACCATGACCATAACCACAACCATGACCACAACCATAACCACGACCACAACCATAACCATTACCATGACCATAACCACAACCACAACCATAACCACAACCATAACTACAACCATGACCACAACCACAACCACAACCATGACCACAACCATGACCATGACCACAACCACAACCATGACCACAACCATGACCATAACCACAACCATGACCACAACCATGACCACAACCACAACCATGACCATAACCACAACCATGACCACAACCATAACCACAACTACAACCATGACCACAACCACAACCATGACCACAACCACAACCACGACCACAACCATAACCACAACCATGACCACAACCATAACCACAACCATGACCATAACCACGACCACAACCATAACCACAACCATGACCACAACCATAACCACAACCATGACCACAACCACAACCACAACCATAACCACAACCATGACCACAACTACAACCATGACCACAACCATGACCACAACCATAACTACAACCATGACCACGACCATGACCACAACCACGACCACAACTACAACCATGACCACAACCACGACCACAACCATAACCACAACCATGACCACAACCACAACCATAACCACAACCATGACCACAACCACAACCATAACCACAACCATGACCACAACTACAACCATGACCACAACCACGACCACAACTACAACCATAACCACAACCATGACCACAACCATAACTACAACCATGACCACAACCACGACCACAACCATGACCACAACCATAACTACAACCACAACCACAACCATGACCACAACCATGACCACAACCACAACCATAACTACAACCATGACCACAACCACAACCATGACCACAACCACGACCACAACCACGACCACAACCATGACCACAACCATGACCACAACCACGACCACAACCATGACCACAACCATAACTACAACCATGACCACAACCATGACCACAACCATAACCACAACCACAACCATAACCACAACCATAACCACAACCATGACCACAACCATAACTACAACCATGACCACAACCATGACCACAACCATGACCATGACCACAACCATAACTACAACCACAACCATAACTACAACCATGACCATGACCACAACCATGACCACAACCATGACCACAACCATGACCATAACCACAACCATAACCACAACCATAACTACAACCATGACCACGACCATGACCATGACCATGACCACAACCATAACTACAACCATGACCACGACCACAACCATGACCACAACCACGACCATAACCATGACCACAACCATGACCATGACCACAACCATAACTACAACCATGACCACGACCACAACCATGACCACAACCACGACCATAACCATGACCACAACCATGACCATGACCACAACCATAACTACAACCATGACCATAACTACAACCATGACCACAACCATGACCACAACCATAACTACAACCATGACCACAACCACGACCACAACCATAACCACAACCACAACCATGACCACAACTATGACCACAACCACAACCACAACCATGACCATAACCATGACCATAACCACAACCATAACTACAACCATGACCACAACCATGACCACAACCATGACCACAACCATAACCACGACCACAACCATGACCATAACTACAACCATGACCACAACCATGACCACAACCATGACCACAACCACAACCATGACCATAACCATGACCATAACCACAACCATAACTACAACCACGACCACAACCATGACCACAACCATGACCACAACCATAACCACGACCACAACCACAACCATGACCACAACCATGACCACAACCATAACTACATCCATGACCACAACCACGACCACAACCATGACCACAACCACAACCATAACTACAACCATGACCACAACAATGACCACAACCATGACCACAACCATGACCACAACCACGACCATGACCATGACCACAACCATGACCACGACCACAACCATAACTACAACCATGACCACAACCATGACCACAACCACGACCATGACCATGACCACAACCATGACCACAACCATGACCACAACCATGACCACAACCATGACCACAACCATAACCACAAGTACAACCATGACCACAACCATGACCACAACCACGACCACAACCATAACCACAAGTACAACCATGACCACAACCACGACCACAACCATAACTACAACCATGACCACAACCACGACCACAACCATGACCACAACCACGACTACAACCATGACCACAACCACGACCACAACCATGACCACAACTACGACCACAACCATGACCACAACCATGATACCAGTAGAGATGATACCGCTAGGATCGGGATGATACCAGTAGAGATGATACCGCTAAGACCTGGATGATACCAGTAGAGATGATACCACTAGGACCGGGATGATACCAGTAGAGATGATACCGCTAGGACCGGGATGATACCAGTAGAGATGATACCGCTAGGACCGGGATGATACCAGTAGAGATGATACCGCTAGGACCGGGATGATACCAGTAGAGATGATACCGCTAGGACCTGGATGATACCAGTAGAGATGATACCACTAGGAACTGGATGATACCAGTAGAGATGATACCGCTAGGACCGGGATGATACCAGTAGAGATGATACCACTAGGACCGGGATGATACCAGTAGAGATGATACCGCTAGGACTGGGATGATACCAGTGGGGCCGGAATGATACCACTAGGACCGGGATGATACCAGTAGAGATGATACCGCTAGAACCGGGATGATACCAGTAGAGATGATACCGCTAGGACCTGGATGATACCAGTAGAGATGATACCACTAGGACCGGGATGATACCAGTAGAGATGATACCGCTAGGACCTGGATGATACCAGTAGAGATGATACCACTAGGACCGGGATGATACCAGTAGATGATACCAGTAGAGATGATACCACTAGGACCGGGATGATACCAGTAGAGATGATACCACTAGGACCGGGATGATACCAGTAGAGATGATACCGCTAGGACCGTGATGATACCAGTAGAGATGATACCACTAGGACCTGGATGATACCAGTAGAGATGATACCGCTAGCACCGGGATGATACCAGTAGAGATGATACCACTAGGACCGGGATGATACCAGTAGAGATGATACCGCTAGGACTGGGATGATACCAGTGGGGCCGGATTGATACCACTAGGACCGGGATGATACCAGTAGAGATGATACCGCTAGGACCGGGATGATATCAGTAGAGATGATACCGCTAGGACCGGGATGATATCAGTAGAGATGATACCGCTAGGACCGGGATGATATCAGTAGAGATGATACCACTAGGACCGGGATGATACCAGTAGAGATGATACCGCTAGGACCGGGATGATACCAGTAGAGATGATACCGCTAGGACCGGGATGTTACCAGTAGAGATGATACCACTAGGACCGGGATGATACCAGTAGAGATGATACCGCTAGGATCGGGATGATACCAGTAGATGATACCAGTAGAGATGATACCGCTAGGACTGGGATGATACCAGTAGAGATGATACCGCTAGGACCGGGATGATACCAGTAGAGATTATACCACTAGGACCGGGATGATACCAGTAGAGATGATACCGCTAGGACCGGGATGATACCAGTATAGATGATACCACTAGGACCGGGATGATACCAGTAGAGATGATACCAGTAGAGATGATACCGCTAGGACCGGGATGATACCAGTAGATGATACCAGTAGAGATGATACCGCTAGGACCGGGATGATACCAGTAGAGATGATACCGCTAGGACCGGGATGATACCAGTAGATGATACCAGTAGAGATGATACCGCTAGGACCGGGATGATACCAGTAGAGATGATACCGCTAGGACCGGGATGATACCAGTAGAGATGATACCACTAGGACCGGGATGATACCAGTAGAGATGATACCACTAGGACCGGGATGATACCAGTAGAGATGATACCACTAGGACCGGGATGAAACAAGTAGAGATGATACTGCTAGGACCGGGATGATACCAGTAGAGATGAAACCACTAGGGTCGGGATGATACCAGTAGAGATGATACCACTAGGACCGGGATGATACAAGTAGAGATGATACCGCTAGGACCGGGATGATACCAGTAGAGATGATACCGCTAGGACCGGGATGATATCAGTAGAGATGATACCGCTAGGACCGGGATGATACCAGTAGAGATGATACCGCTAGAACCGGGATGATATAATTAGAGATGATACCGCTAGGACCGGGATGATACCAGTAGAGATGATACCGCTAGGACCGGGATGATACCAGTAGAGATGATACCACTAGGACCGGGATGATACAAGTAGAGATGATACCGCTAGGACCGGGATGATACCACTAGGGCCGGGATGATACCATTAGGGCCGGGATGATACCACTAGGGCCGGGATGAAACCACTAAGACCGGGATGATACCACTAGGGCCGGGATGATACCACTAAGGCCGGGATGATACCACTAGGGCCGGGATGATACCACTAGGGCTTGGATGATACCACTAGGGCCGGGATGATACCACTAGGGCCGGGATGATACCACTAGGGCCGGGATGATACCACTAAGGCCGGAATGATACCACTAAGGCCGGGATGATACCACTTAGGCCGGGATGATACCACTAGGGCCGGGATGATACCACTAGGGCCGGGATGATACCACTAGGGCCTGGATGATACCACTAGGGCCTGGATGAAACCACTAGGGCCGGGATGATACCACTAGGGACGGGATGATACCACTAGGGCCGGGATGATACCACTAAGGCCGGGATGATACCACTAGGGCCGGGATGATACCACTAGGGCCGGGATGATACCACGGGCCGGGATGATACCACTAGGGCCGGGATGATACCACTACGGCCGGGATGAAAACACTAGGGCCTGGATGATACCAGTAGAGATGATACTGCTAGGACCGTGATGATACCAGTAGAGATGATACCGCTAGGACCGGGATGATACCAGTAGAGATGATACCGCTAGGACCGGGATGATACCAGTAGAGATGATACCGCTATGACCTGGATGATACCAGTAGAGATGATACCGCTAGGACCGGGATGATATCAGTAGAGATGATACCACTAGGACCGGGATGATACCAGTAGAGATGATACCGCTAGGACCGGGATGATACCAGTAGAGATGATACCGCTAGGACCGGGATGTTACCAGTAGAGATGATACCACTAGGACCGGGATGATACCAGTAGAGATGATACCGCTAGGATCGGGATGATACCAGTAGATGATACCAGTAGAGATGATACCGCTAGGACTGGGATGATACCAGTAGAGATTATACCACTAGGACCGGGATGATACCAGTAGAGATGATACCGCTAGGACCGGGATGATACCAGTATAGATGATACCACTAGGACCGGGATGATACCAGTAGAGATGATACCAGTAGAGATGATACCGCTAGGACCGGGATGATACCAGTAGATGATACCAGTAGAGATGATACCGCTAGGACCGGGATGATACCAGTAGAGATGATACCGCTAGGACCGGGATGATACCAGTAGAGATGATACCGCTAGGACCGGGATGTTACCAGTAGAGATCATACCGCTAGGACCGGGATGATACCAGTAGAGATGATACCGCTAGGATCGGGATGATACCAGTAGATGATACCAGTAGAGATGATACCGCTAGGACTGGGATGATACCAGTAGAGATGATACCGCTAGGACCGGGATGATACCAGTAGAGATTATACCACTAGGACCGGGATGATACCAGTAGAGATGATACCACTAGGACCGGGATGATACCAGTAGAGATGATACCAGTAGAGATGATACCGCTAGGACCGGGATGATACCAGTAGAGATGATACCAGTAGAGATGATACCGCTAGGACCGGGATGATACCAGTAGATGATACCAGTAGAGATGATACCACTAGGACCGGGATGATACCAGTAGATGATACCAGTAGAGATGATACCGCTAGGACCGGGATGATACCACTAGGGCCGGGATGATACCACTAGGGCCGGGATGATACCACTAGGGCCGGGATGATACCACTACGGCCGGGATGAAACCACTAGGGCCTGGATGATACCAGTAGAGATGATACTGCTAGGACCGTGATGATACCAGTAGAGATGATACCACTAGGACCGGGATGATACCACTAGGACCGGGATGATACCAGTAGAGATGATACCGCTAGGACCGGGATGATACCAGTAGAGATGATACCGCTAGGACCGTGATGATACCAGTAGAGATGATACCACTAGGACCGGGATGATACCAGTAGAGATGATACCACTAGGACCGGGATGATACCAGTAGAGATGATACCGCTAGGACCTGGATGATACCAGTAGAGATGATACCGCTAGGACCGGGATGATACCAGTAGAGATGATACCGCTAGGACCGGGATGATATCAGTAGAGATGATACCGCTAGGACCGGGATGATATCAGTAGAGATGATACCACTAGGACCGGGATGATACCAGTAGAGATGATACCGCTAGGACCGGGATGATACCAGTAGAGATGATACCGCTAGGACCGGGATGTTACCAGTAGAGATGATACCACTAGGACCGGGATGATACCAGTAGAGATGATACCGCTAGGATCGGGATGATACCAGTAGATGATACCAGTAGAGATGATACCGCTAGGACTGGGATGATACCAGTAGAGATGATACCGCTAGGACCGGGATGATACCAGTAGAGATTATACCACTAGGACCGGGATGATACCAGTAGAGATGATACCGCTAGGACCGGGATGATACCAGTAGATGATACCAGTAGAGATGATACCACTAGGACCGGGATGATACCAGTAGATGATACCAGTAGAGATGATACCGCTAGGACCGGGATGATACCAGTAGAGATGATACCGCTAGGACCGGGATGATACCAGTAGAGATGATACCACTAGGACCGGGATGATACCAGTAGAGATGATACCACTAGGACCGGGATGATACCAGTAGAGATGAAACCACTAGGACCGGGATGATACAAGTAGAGATGATACTGCTAGGACCGGGATGATACCAGTAGAGATGAAACCACTAGGGTCGGGATGATACCAGTAGAGATGATACCACTAGGACCGGGATGATACAAGTAGAGATGATACCGCTAGGACCGGGATGATACCAGTAGAGATGATACCGCTAGGACCGGGATGATATCAGTAGAGATGATACCGCTAGGACCGGGATGATACCAGTAGAGATGATGCCGCTAGAACCGGGATGATATAATTAGAGATGATACCGCTAGGACCGGGATGATACCAGTAGAGATGATACCGCTAGGACCGGGATGATACCAGTAGAGATGATACCACTAGGACCGGGATGATACAAGTAGAGATGATACCGCTAGGACCGGGATGATACCACTAGGGCCGGGATGATACCATTAGGGCCGGGATGATACCACTAGGGCCGGGATGATACCACTAGGGCCGGGATGATACCACTAGGGCCTGGATGATACCACTAGGGCCGGGATGATACCACTAGGGACGGGATGATACCACTAGGGACGGGATGATACCACTAGGGCCGGGATACCACTAAGGCCGGGATGATACCACTAGGGCCGGGATGATACCACTAGGGCCGGGATGATACCACTAGGGCCGGGATGATACCACTAGGGCCGGGATGATACCACTACGGCCGGGATGAAACCACTAGGGCCTGGATGATACCAGTAGAGATGATACTGCTAGGACCGTGATGATACCAGTAGAGATGATACCGCTAGGACCGGGATGATACCAGTAGAGATGATACCGCTAGGACCGGGATGATACCAGTAGAGATGATACCGCTAGGACCTGGATGATACCAGTAGAGATGATACCGCTAGGACCGGGATGATATCAGTAGAGATGATACCACTAGGACCGGGATGATACCAGTAGAGATGATACCGCTAGGACCGGGATGATACCAGTAGAGATGATACCGCTAGGACCGGGATGTTACCAGTAGAGATGATACCACTAGGACCGGGATGATACCAGTAGAGATGATACCGCTAGGATCGGGATGATACCAGTAGATGATACCAGTAGAGATGATACCGCTAGGACTGGGATGATACCAGTAGAGATGATACCGCTAGGACCGGGATGATACCAGTAGAGATTATACCACTAGGACCGGGATGATACCAGTAGAGATGATACCGCTAGGACCGGGATGATACCAGTATAGATGATACCACTAGGACCGGGATGATACCAGTAGAGATGATACCAGTAGAGATGATACCGCTAGGACCGGGATGATACCAGTAGATGATACCAGTAGAGATGATACCGCTAGGACTGGGATGTTACCAGTAGAGATGATACCACTAGGACCGGGATGATACCAGTAGAGATGATACCACTAGGACCGGGATGATACCAGTAGATGATACCAGTAGAGATGATACCGCTAGGACCGGGATGATACCAGTAGAGATGATACCGCTAGGACCGGGATGATACCAGTAGAGATGATACCACTAGGACCGGGATGATACCAGTAGAGATGATACCACTAGGACCTGGATGATACCAGTAGAGATGATACCACTAGGACCGGGATGTTACCAGTAGAGATGATACCACTAGGACCGGGATGATACCAGTAGAGATGATACCACTAGGACCTGGATGATACCAGTAGAGATGATACCGCTAGGACCGGGATGATACCAGTAGAGATGATACCGCTAGGACCTGGATGATACCAGTAGAGATGATACCACTAGGACCGGGATGTTACCAGTGGAGATGATACCGCTAGGACCGGGATGATACCAGTAGAGATGATACTGCTAGGACCGGGATGATACCAGTAGAGATGAAACCACTAGGGTCGGGATGATACCAGTAGAGATGATACCACTAGGACCGGGATGATACAAGTAGAGATGATACCGCTAGGACCGGGATGATACCAGTAGAGATGATACCGCTAGGACCGGGATGATACCAGTAGAGATGAAACCACTAGGGTCGGGATGATACCAGTAGAGATGATACCGCTAGGACCGGGATGATATCAGTAGAGATGATACCGCTAGGACCGGGATGATACCAGTAGAGATGATACCGCTAGGACCGGGATGATACCAGTAGTGATGATACCACTAGGACCGGGATGATACAAGTAGAGATGATACCGCTAGGACCGGGATGATACCACTAGGGCCGGGATGATACCATTAGGGCCGGGATGAAACCACTAGGGCCGTGGTGATACCACTAGGGCCGGGATGATACCATTAGGGTCGTGATGATACCACTAGGGCCGGGATGATACCACTAGGGCCGGGATGATACCACTAGGGCCGGGATGATACCATTAGGGCCGGGATGAAACCACTAGGGCCGGGATGAAACCACTAGGGCCGTGATGATACCACTAGGGCCGGGATGAAACCACTAGGTACGGGATGATACCACTAGGGCCGTGATGAAACCACTAGGGCCGGGATGATACCACTAGGGTCGGATGATACCACTAGGGCCGGATGATACCACTAGGGACGGGATTATACCACTAGGGCCGTGATGATACCACTAGGGCCGTGATGATACCACTAGGGCCGGGATGATACCACTAGGGCCGTGATGATACCACTAGGGCCGGGATGATACCACTAGTGCCGGGATGATACCACTAGGGCCGTGATGATACCACTAGGGCCGGGATGATACCACTAGGGCCGGGATGATACCACTAGGGCCGGGATGATACCACTAGGGCCTGGATGTTACCACTAGGGCCGGGATGATACCACTAGGGTCGGATGATACCACTAGGGCCGGATGATACCACTAGGGACGGGATTATACCACTAGGGCCGGGATGATACCACTAGTGCCGGGATGATACCACTAGGGCCGTGATGATACCACTAGGGTCGGATGATACCACTAGGGCCGGGATGATACCACTAGGGCCGGGATGATACCACTAGGGCCGGGATGATACCACTAGGGCCGGGATGATACCACTAGGGCCGGGATGATACCACTAGGGCCGGGATGATACCACTAGGGCCTGGATGATACCACTAGGGCCGGGATGATACCACTAGGGTCGGATGATACCACTAGGGCCGGGATGATACCACTAGGGTCGGATGATACCACTAGGGTCGGATGATACCACTAGGGCCGGATGATACCACTAGGGACGGGATTATACCACTAGGGCCGGGATGATACCACTATACCGCTGTGAAGAGATGCTGGACTATTCTGGAGTGGCCAGCTGTGAAGAGATGCTGGACTGTTCTGGAGTGGCCAGCTGTGAAGAGATGCAGGACTGTTCTGGAGTGGCCAGCTGTGAAGAGATGCAGGACTGTTCTGGAGTGGCCAGCTGTGAAGAGATGCAGGACTGTTCTGGAGTGGCCAGCTGTGAAGAGATGCTGGACTGTTCTGGAGTGGCCAGCTGGCAGCTGTCAATCGTTGTCTCTGATTGAGAACCAGACTTGGGTATCCTGTTTTCCCACTGTTAGGTGTGGCTGGTTATTTTCTGTTTAGTGTTTTTGTTGCACCTTTCAGAACTGTTTGTTTTGTCGTTTTGTTGTTTTTGTTCGAGTGTTCATATTTATTAAACGTATTATGAACACTTACCCACGCTGCACCTTGGTCCTCTTGTCCTTCTTCCTTACGACGATCGTTACACTAATGACTTTCCGTTTGGAGCGTCTGCAATTGGTTTGTCCCTGAAACCTATTGTTGTGTGTCTCCCTGTAAAATATTACTCTGACTTGTCATGTGACGATCAGAAGTTACCCTCTTTAAGGTGGTCATGTTTAACAATTGAAATGTTTCAGGTGAATCTTCAGAAATGTCAAAAACGATGACCTTGTCTTGTCATGTAACGATCAGAAGTTACCCTCTTTAAGGTGGTCATGTTTAACAATTGAAATGTTTCAGGTGAATCTTCAGAAATGTCAAAACGATGACCTTGTTTTTCCTCTGTGATTTGAAGGAAGAGGGTTTTTCTGTTCCTTTTCAGAGAATTGACGGGCAAAATGGGGCTCTTTTGGAGCTTACGATTTTTCATCGGTGGCCGATGCGGTAGTAGCCTATCCCAGAGGAACGTACGTGTTCATATCCCGAAGTGTATTTATGATAACATTAGAACGGTTGTTCATGTTACGTTTATCATCTGACGATGTGTGTATTGAAATTCTGATTCGAAACGGATTCTCATTGGCTGTTACATCGTGAGTATTGGTATTGAAACACCTGTCACCTTTCCTTGTTTGTAGTACAGGACAGGTAACGGGTCGGCATGCTAACTGGGTTACAGGCCTGGATGTTTCTTTACTAGAGCGCTACATGTTTTCATTCAGTTTGTCTTTAACCGGTTTTATTTCATTTTGTAAATATCGCTACACTAGTCTTATTTTCTCCACCTGCAAGTAAATAGCCTCACTTTTGGGCAAGTAAAAGTCAAGATTTTCTGTTGCCTCCTCACTGTTAAAATCCAACGGCATGGTCCACATTGACACCATTGAAAGAGTCCAGATCAGAATCACATCTATAACTTATGGTGAGATCTGAAAACATCACAGTTGGAGGAGGGCACCTCTCAAACATTAAAGACTCAGAGCAGTTTGCTGCCAAATTGCCAGTAGAAAAGTGAAGCTCGTTGATGACTACAAGAAGGGTTTGTCTGCAGTTATCTTGTCCAAAGACTCTGTCCCTAACTACTAGCTCTGGGGTGCCAATAATGTTGTACATTCCATTTGTCTTTATGTTCTAAATTAAAATTGTAAACTTAAGTTGACAAAAAAATGTAATTGGTTCTGCAATGTATGAAAATCCAATAACAAGATGTGTAACTAAAATATTTTCTTAAATTTAAACTTATTTTTCTAAGAAATAGGGAACTATTTAAGAAAAGTTCAAGGGTGCCAATATATTTAGCAGCAACTGTGTTGAATACATGTAACAATCCTTAGATAGTCCAGTTGTGACTGAAAAGGTCTACTTTGGAAACCGAGTGACATTTTCTGAACCATTCTGAACCATTCTGAACCTTCATGAACCATTCTGAACCATTCTGAACCTTCATGAACCATTCTAAACCTTCATGAACCATTCTGAACCTTCATGAACCATTCTGAACCTTCATAAACCATTCTGAACCTTCATGAACCATTCTGAATCCAAATGAACCACAGCAGTGTTATGGTTTGGCTTGTTGAGGTGAGAGAGCAGATTGGTTGTCTGTGAGTTGTAACCCCACCCCCTCTCTGATCCTCCACCCATTCAGGAGAGACCATGACTATTCTAAACACGGCTGATTGGCTGCTGGGCTGCAGTAGCCCGCCCCCTGGCCACAGTGGAAAGGACTATGGTATTGACTGAGCATGTGTGTGTCTGAGCCGACTGCTCTGGAGCGGTGTGGCGGGATGTGTGGGGTGGGGTGGGGTGTGGGGTGGGGTTGTGTGGTGTGGGGTTGTGTGGGGTTGTGTGGTGTGGGGTTGTGTGGTGTGGGGTGGGGTTGTGTGAAGTGGGGGTGTGGTGTGGGGTTGTGTGGGGTGGGGTGGGGTTGTGTGGGGTGGGGTTGGGTTGTGTGGGGTGGGGTGGGGTTGTGTGGTGTGGGGTGGGGTTGTGTGAAGTGGGGGTGTGTGTGAGTATAGGGGCGCCTTCAGAAGCACACAACGTTTTGGAATGTTCAGATAGAAATATAGAATATAGAACATACATGCCTCTCCAACGTGAAGACCAAGGAATCATGTTGGCTCTGTTCATGGCATTTCTATCTGCAACGTTTGGCATCTGAACATGGCCTAGGTGTGTGTTTGAGAGAGAAAAGGCATGTGGAATACTAATACAGGCTTCCACGGTAGCTAGCTACAATACCCCAGTCTACAGGCTTCCACGGTAGCTAGCTACAATACCCCAGTCTACAGGCTTCCACGGTAGCTAGCTACAATACCCCAGTCTACAGATCTTCCGCTGTAGCTAACTACAATACCCCAGTCTACAGGCTTCCGCTATAGCTAGCTACAATACCTAATACCCCAGTCTACAGATCTTCCACGGTACCTAGCTACAATACCCCAGTCTACGGATCTTCCACGGTAGCTAACTACAATACCCCAGTCTACAGATCTTCCGCTGTAGCTAACTACAATACCCCAGTCTACAGATCTTCCACGGTAGCTAGCTACAATACCCCAGTCTACAGGCTTCCACGGTAGCTAGCTACAATACCCCAGTCTACAGATCTTCCGCTGTAGCTAACTACAATACCCCAGTCTACAGGCTTCCGCTATAGCTAGCTACAATACCTAATACCCCAGTCTACAGATCTTCCACGGTACCTAGCTACAATACCCCAGTCTACGGATCTTCCACGGTAGCTAACTACAATACCCCAGTCTACAGATCTT
Source organism: Salvelinus fontinalis (assembly GCF_029448725.1). Taxonomy (NCBI): domain Eukaryota; kingdom Metazoa; phylum Chordata; class Actinopteri; order Salmoniformes; family Salmonidae; genus Salvelinus; species Salvelinus fontinalis. Next base: position 34,243,742 of record NC_074691.1, read on the forward strand.
CCACGGTAGCTAACTACAATACCCCAGTCTACAGGCTTCCGCTGTAGCTAGCTACAATACCCCAGTCTTCAGATTTTCCACGGTAGCTAGCTACAATAGCCCAGTCTACAGATCTTCCACGGTAGCTAGCTGCAATACCCCAGTCTACAGGCTTCCACGGTAGCTAGCTACAATACCCCAGTCTACAGGCTTCCGCTGTAGCTAACTACAATACCCCAGTCTACAGGCTTCCGCTGTAGCTAACTACAATACCCCAGTCTACAGGCTTCCGCTGTAGCTAGCTACAATACCCCAGTCTACAGGCTTCCGCTGTAGCTAGCTACAATACCCCAGTCTACAGGCTTCCGCTGTAGCTAGCTACAATACCCCAGTCTACAGGCTTCCGCTGTAGCTAGCTACAATACCTAATACCCCAGTCTACAGATCTTCCACGGTAACTAGCTACAATACCCCAGTCTACAGATCTTCCACGGTAGCTAGCTACAATACCCCAGTCTACAGATCTTCCACGGTAGCTAGCTACAATTCCCCAGTCTACAGATCTTCCACGGATAGCTAGCTACAATACCCCAGTCTACAGATCTTCCACGGTAGCTAGCTACAATACCCCAGTCTACAGATCTTCCAGGGTAGCTAGCTACAATACCCCAGTCTACAGATCTTCCAGGGTAGCTAGCTACAATACCCCAGTCTACTGATCTTCCGCTGTAGATGTGTGCTGTGCTGTTTGAATGATTCTGCACATGACCTCACATCTAGTCTCTCCTCCCTCTCTTCCTTATCTCCTCTCTTCCCTCTCTCTTTTCCTTCCTCTCTTCTCCATATCTCTTCTCATCCCTCTCTTCCTTATCTCCTCCTCTTTCTCTTTTCTTTCCTCTCTTCTCCTGTCCTCCCTCCCTCTCTCCTCCTCTCCTCCCTCTCTCCTCCTCTCCTTCCTTCTCATCTCTCTCTCTCTCTTTCTCCTTTCTCCTCTCCTCTCTCTCATCTCTCCTCTTCCTCGCTCCTCTCCTCTCTCTCCTCTCTTCTTTCCCCTCTCTCTCCTTTCTCCTCTCCTCTCTCTCCTCTCTCTTTTCCTCTCCTCTCTCCTTTATCCTCTCCTCTCTCTCCTCTTCTCTATCCTCTCTCTCCCCTCTCTCTACTTTCTCCTCTTCTCTCTCTCCTCTCTTCGCTCATCACCTTTCCTCTCTCTTCTCCTCTCCTTCCTCTCCTCTCCTCTCTCTCCTTCCTCTCTCTCCTTTCTCCTCTCCTCTCTCTCCTCTCCTTCGTCTCTATCTCCTTTCTCCTCTCCTTTCTCTTCTCTTTCCTCTTCTCTTTCCTCTTCTCTCTCCTCTTCTCTCTCCTCTCTCTCCTGTCTCTCCTCTTCTCTCTCTCCTCTCTCTCCTCTCTCTCATCTTCTCTATCCTCTCTCTCCTGTCTATCCTCTTCTCTCTCCTCTCTCTCCTCTTCTCTCTCTCTCCTCTTCTCTCTTCTCTCCTCTTCTCTCCTCTCTCCTCTCTCTCCTCACCTCTCTCCTCTCTCTCTCTCCCTCTCTCCTCACCTCTCTCCCTCTCCTCTCCTTCCTCTCCAGTGAAAACAGAGCCTATAAACAGCAGTGAAACAGCCAGAACTACAGGAGACACAACACTGGACAGCTACGCAGGATCAGGTAACACACACAGCATGCAAACACACACACAGCATGCAACCACACACACAGCATGCAACCACACACACCGCATGCAACCACACACACATTACACACAGCACACAACACACATCATGCAACCACTCACACATTACACACAGCATGCAACCACACACACATTACACACAGCACACAACACACATCATGCAACCACACACACAGCACACAACACACAGCACACAGCATGCAACCACACACACATTACACACAGCATGCAACCACACACACATTACACACAGCATGCAAACACACACACATTACACACAGCATGCAACCACACACACATTACACACAGCATGCAACCACACACACATTACACACAGCATGCAACCACACACAGCATGCAACCACACACACAGCATGCAACCACACACACAGCATGCAACCACACACACAGCATGCAACCACACACACCGCATGCAACCACACACACAACACACAGCAAGCAAACACACACACAACACTGGACATCTACGCAGGATCAGGTAACCCACACAACACACACACACACACATTACACACAGCCCTCAAACACAACACACAGCACGCAAACACAACACACAGCCCTCAAACACAACACACACACAGCCCACAAACACAACACACACACAGCCCTCAAACACAACACACACACAGCCCTCAAACACAACACACACACAGCCCTCAAACACAACACACACACAGCCCTCAAACACAACACACACACACAACCCTCAAACACAACACACACACAGCCCTCAAACACAACACACACACAGCCCTCAAACACAACACACAGAGCCCGCTAACACAACACACACACACACATTACACACAGCCCGCAAACACAACACACACACAGCACGCAAACACACACACAGCCCTCAAACACACACAACTCAGAGCCCTCAAACACAACACACAGAGCACCCCCATGTAGAGAGGGTTTAGAGACAGAGGGGTCAGTGTTGACCTGTGCCGTCTCCATGACAACAAACTAGAACCATACGACAAACAGGAATATGATCGGACACAGTGTCTGTAATGGTTGTTGTTTACCAGTTGTTTACCGGATTTGTTGTTTGTGGTTGTTTATTGTTGTCAGTCATTACCAGCAGTGGATACAGCCCTCCATCTGCACACCAGTACTCTCCACCCATCTACCCCTCCAAGTAAGTATTACTATGTTATATTACTATATTATATTATTAGATTACTATATAACTATACTATACACTAGTATTATATTATATTACAATATAACTATACTATATACTATTACTATATTATATTATTATATTATTATATTACTAACTACACCAGTACTCCCCACCCATCTACCCCTCCAAGTAAGTATTACTATATTATATTACTATATTATATTACTATGTTATATTACTATATAATTATACTTTATTATATTACTATATTATATTATTAGATTACTATATAACTATACTATACACTAGTATTATATTATATTACAATATAACTATACTATATACTATTACTATATTATATTACTATATTATATTATTATATTACTATATTACTAACTACACCAGTACTCCCCACCCATCTACCCCTCCAAGTAAGTATTACTATATTATATTACTATATTATATTACTATATTATATTACTATATTACTAACCACACCAGTACTCCCCACCCATCTACCCCTCCAAGTAAGTATTACTATATTATATTAATATATGATATTACTTTATAACTATACTATATACTATTAATATATTATATTACTATTTAACTATACTATATACTATGAATATATTATATTACTATATTATATTACTATATTACTATACTACTACTATATTATATTACTATATTATATTACTATATTATATTACTATATTATATTACTATATTACTAACCACACCAGTACTCCCCACCCATCTACCCCTCCAAGTAAGTATTACTATATTATATTACTATATTATATTACTATATTATATTACTATATTACTAACCACACCAGTACTCCCCACCCATCTACCCCTCCAAGTAAGTTATGTAATGTAGTATATAACTACTATATACTATTACTATATTATATTACTTTATAACTATACTATATACTATTAATACATTATATTACTATTTAACTATACTATATATTATTAATATATTATATTACTATATTACTATACTATTACTATATTATATTACTATATAACTATACTATATAATATTACTATATTATATTACTATATTATATAACTATATTACTATACCATATACTATTACTATATTATATAACTATTTAACTATACTATATACTATTAATATATTATATTATTATATTATCTTACTATATTACTATACTATTACTATATTATATTACTATATAACTATACTATATACTATTACTATATTATATTACTATTTAACTATACTATATACTATTAATATATGATATTACTTTATAACTATACTATATACTATTAATATATTATATTACTATTTAACTATACTACATACGATGAATATATTATATTACTATATTATATTACTATATTACTATACTATTACTATATTATATTACTATGTAACTATACCATATACTAGTAATATATTATATTACTATATAACTATACTATATACTATTAATATATTATATTACTCTATAACTACATTATATACTATTAATATATTATATTACTATTTAACTATACTATATACTATTACTATAATATATTACTATATAACTTACTATATACTATTATTATATTATATTACTTTATAACTATACTATATACTATTAATATATTATATTACTATTTAACTATACTATAATACTATACTATACACTATTACTACATTATATTACTATGCAACTATACTATATACTATTACTATATTATATTACTATATCACTATAAAATACACTTTTAATGTATTATATTACTATATAACTATACTATATACTATTACTATATAACTATACTGTACACTGTTACTGTAGTATATTACTATATAACTATACTATATACTATTACTATATTATATTACTATATAACTATACTATATACTATTACTATATTATATTACTATATAACTATACTATATACTATTACTGTATTATATTACTATATAACTATACTATATACTATTACTATATTGTATTACTATATAACTATACTATAAACTATTACTATATAACTATACTATATACTATTACTGTATTATATTACTATATAACTATACTATATACTATTACTATATTGTATTACTATATAACTATACTATATACTATTACTATATAACTATACTATATACTATTACTATATTATATTACTATATAACTATACTATATACTATTACTATATTGTATTACTATATAACTATACTATATACTATTACTATATTATATTACTATATAACTATACTATATACTATTACTGTATTAATTTACTATATAACTATACTATATACTATTACTACATTATATTACTATATAACTATACTATACACTATTACTGTATTATATTACTATATAACTATACTATATACTATTACTATATTGTATTACTATATAACTATACTATATACTATTACTTATTATATTACTATATACTATTACTGTATTGTATTACTATATTACTATACTATATACTATTACTATATTATATTACTATATTACTATACTATATACTATTACTATATTATATTACTATATTACTATACTATATACTATTACTGTATTATATTACTATATTACTATACTATATACTATTACTATATTATATTACTATATTACTATACTATATACTATTACTGTATTATATTACTATATTACTATACTATATACTATTACTATATTATATTACTATATAACTATACTATTACTATCACTATATTATATTACTATATTACTATACTATATACTATTACTATATTACTATACTATATACTATTACTATATTACTATACTATATACTATTACTATATTATATTACTATTACTATACTATATACTATTACTATATTATATTACTATATAACTATACTATTACTATTACTATATTATATTACTATATTACTATACTATATACTATTACTATATTACTATACTATATACTATTACTATATAACTATACTATTACTATTACTATATTATATTACTATATTACTATACTATATACTATTACTATATTATATTACTATATTACTATACTGTATACTATTACTATATTATATTACTATATTACTATACTATATACTATTACTATATAACTATACTATATACTATTACTATATAACTATACTATATACTATTACTATATTATATTACTATATAACTATACTATATACTATTACTATATTATATTACTATATAACTATACTATATACTATTACTATATTATATTACTATATAACTATACTATATACTATTACTATATAACTATACTATATACTATTACTATATAACTATACTATATACTATTACTATATAACTATACTATATACTATTACTATATAACTATACTATATACTATTACTATATTACTATACTATATACTATTACTATATTACTATACTATATACTATTACTATATTACTATACTATATACTATTACTATATAACTATACTATATACTATTACTATATTATATTACTATATTGTATTACTATATACTATTACTATATTATATTACTATATAACTATACTATATACTATTACTGTATTATATTACTATATTGTATTACTATATACTATTACTATATTATATTACTATATAACTATACTATATACTATTACTATATTATATTACTATATTGTATTACTATATACTATTACTATATTATATTACTATATAACTATACTATATACTATTACTGTATTATATTACTATATAACTATACTATATACTATTACTATATTATATTACTATATAACTATACTATATACTATTACTATATTATATTACTATATAACTATACTATATACTATTACTATATTATATTACTATATAACTATACTATATACTATTACTATATTATATTACTATATTGTATTACTATATACTATTACTATATTATATTACTATATAACTATACTATATACTATTACTATATTATATTACTATATAACTATACTATATACTATTACTATATTATATTACTATATAACTATACTATATACTATTACTATATTATATTACTATATTGTATTACTATATACTATTACTATATTATATTACTATATAACTATACTATATACTATTACTATATTGTATTACTATATAACTATACTATATACTATTACTATATTATATTACTGCATAACTCTTTCTCCACTCCACAGGCCGTACCCCCACATCCTGTCCACACCGGCAGCCCCGCCCATGGCAGCGTACGCCGGCCAATCCCAGTTCAGCAGCATGCAGCCGGCGACCGTCTACACCGCGTACTCCCAGACCGGCCAGGCCTACGGACTGTCTACCTACGGTACACGCACACGCACAGACTGACACGCATGTACTCTCTCCTCCATCTTTTATTCAATGGCAGATATATGGATGCCAACCTGTTTTATTTTCTCTCTCACTCACTCCCCCATACTCTCTCACTCTCCCCCCTTTCTCACTATCTCTCCCCCCTATCTCACTCTCTCACCCTCTCTCCCCATCTCTCACTCTCTCCCACCTCTCTCACTCTCTCCCCCCTCTCTCTCACTCTCTTCCCCCTCTCTCACTCTCTCTCACTCCCCCCTCTCACTCTCTCCCCCCTCTCACTCTCCTCCACTCTCTCACTCTCTCCCCCCTCGCTCTCTCTCTCTCTTCCCCCCTCTCTTTCTGTCCCCCCTCCCTCCCTCCCCCTCTCTCTCTCTCTCTCCTCTCTCTCTCCCCCCCTCTCTCTCTCTCTCTCCTCTCTCTCTCTCCCTCTCTCTCCTTCCCTTTCTCCCCACTCCCTCCAGACCTGGGTATGATGTTACCAGGTATGAAGACAGAGGGGGGTCTCTCCCAACCCCCCCTACAGACCAGTCTCAACTACACGCCCCAGCCTGGACAGACAGCCTACTCACCATATCAGATGCCAGGTCAGTTAGCCAAAACATCCAATCGAAAGGAATGTGAGAGTGGAAACCTGACCAATCAGGTGACAGATACCGTACTAGCATGGCTTAAGTAGGAATTCCTGCCTTCATTAGACAAGACTAAAATACAGGACCTGTTCATTGTGGAGAGGACTCTGCATGTAACTGTGTCTGTTTAAGCTGTTTGGATAGTTGTTTGTAGTAACACAGAGTATCATTGAAAAAAGAGACCCTGGACTCCAGTGTGATTCCCTAAATAAAGGTTATATGAATCAAAAATAGAAATATCTTAATACCTGTTATGTCAGGAAAAGGAATTGACACATCTCTCTCTCTGTCTCTCTCTCTCTCTCTCTCTCTCTCTCTCTCTCTCTCTCTCTCTCTCTCTGTCTCTCTCTCTCTGTCTCTCTCTCTCTCTCTCTCTCTCTCTCTGTCTCTCTCTCTCTCTCTCTCTCTCTCTCTCTCTCTCTCTCTCTCTCTCTCTCTCTCTGTCTCTGTCTCTGTCTCTCTCTCTCTCTCTCTCTCTCTCTCTCTCTCTCTCTCTCTCTCTCTCTCTCTCTCTCTCTCTCTCTCTCTCTCTCTCTCTCTCTCTCTCTCTCTCTCTCTCTGTCTCTCTCTCTGTCTCTCTCTCTGTCTCTCTCTCTCTCTCTCTCTCTCTCTCTCTCTCTTTCTCTGTCTCTTTCTCTGTCTCTTTCTCTCTCCCTCTCCTTCTCTCTCCAGGGTCCAGTTTCACTTCATCATCTGGTTTGTACTCCAGCAACAACTCTGTGTCCAACCCAGCCAACTACACTGCTCCACAGCAGGTACCTGTGTGTATGCGTGCATGGGTGTGTGTGTGTGTGTGTGTTTTGCTGTGTGTGTGTGTGTGTGTGTATGCGTGCATGGGTGTGTGTGTGTGTGTGTGTTTTGGTGTGTGTGTGTGTGTAAGTGTGTATTACAAGCATTCTTAAACCTCAACAACAAACACAAGTCTATCTCTACCGTAGAACTCTGTCTAGAATCCACACCGTTACTTCTATAACTACCTACGTGTTTGACTGCTGTGTCAGAGTCCTTGAGACTAGAATGACTTGTGTTTGTGTTAGAGTGTAATGCTCGTAACACAGTGGATGGTTGGTTACCCCACAAAAAAAAAACTCAAATATACCCACACGATTATTCATTTCAAAAGACTGTTTTGGACAGAATATTTATCTTAGGTTACGTTCCAAATAGCACTATGTACCTTATCGGCCTTGTTCAATAGTAGGTCACTGTGTACCTTATGGGCCTTGGTCAATAGTAGTCAACTATAGTAGTTAGGTTCTGCTTTGAAAGTTGATAAACTTCTAACCACACTTTTGAGAAAATGGCCCTTGAATGTGTTGGTACACTTACTGTAGAGGTCCTTTTTGTCTCCACCCATTCAGCATCGTTCACACCCTCTTAAGCCTTAGCCCCACCCACCTTAGCCCCACCCATCTCTTTGAGGATTCACATGTGAGGCCATGTATTAACCAGAGTGAGTACTGTAGTGTACTAAACAGAGTGAGTACGGTAGTGTATTAAACAGAGTGAGTACTGTAGTGTACTAAACAGAGTGAGTAGTGTAGTAAACAGAGTGAGTAGTGTACTAAACAGAGTGAGTACGGTAGTGTAGTAAACAGAGTGAGTACTGTATTGTACTAAACAGAGTGAGTACGGTAGTGTAGTAAACAGAGTGAGTACGGTAGTGTAGTAAACAGAGTGAGTACTGTAGTGTAGTAAACAGAGTGAGTACGGTAGTGTACTAAACAGAGTGAGTACGGTAGTGTATTAAACAGAGTGAGTACTGTAGTGTAGTAAACAGAGTGAGTAGTGTACTAAACAGAGTGAGTACGGTAGTGTAGTAAACAGAGTGAGTACTGTATTGTACTAAACAGAGTGAGTACGGTAGTGTAGTAAACAGAGTGAGTACGGTAGTGTAGTAAACAGAGTGAGTACTGTATTGTACTAAACAGAGTGAGTACGGTAGTGTAGTAAACAGAGTGAGTACTGTATTGTACTAAACAGAGTGAGTACGGTACGAACTTGGACACTGTTGGCCTAACGTTAAATCCTAATCTGACTTTGGTGCAGGTCATGTTGTTCTTCAAATTACTGTCTCTGGTAAACACACACTATATCAAATAAAGTCCAAGCTTATTTGTCACATGAACAGGATACAGAAGGTGTAAACGGTACAGGGAAATGTTTACTTGCATAGTGACGTTTTTTGTTTAGACATGTAGATAGCTAGCTAGCTAAACAATGAACCGTAATCCCAACTCATGACGTTACTACCCTGCATGAATCTGAAGGTAGCTAAGGCTAACCAACTAGTTTCAGTGTTAGCTAGCTTCTCTGGGATAGTTGGGACGCTAGCGTCCCACTTGACAAGCACCCCCAACCCCCCCCCACTGATTAGCATCGCTAGCATAGCGTCACAATTAAATAGTAGCATCTAAATATCATTAAATCACAAGTCCAAGACACCAAATGAAAGATACAGATCTTGTGAATAAAGCCATCGTTTCTGATTTTTAAAATGTTTTACAGGGAAGACAAAATATGTAAATCTATTAGCTAACCACGTTAGCAAAAGACACCCCTTTTCTAACTCCATCAGTTTCTTACTCCATCAGGTGCTATCACAAATTCGACCAAATAAAGATATTGATAGCCACTAACCAAGAAAAAACCTCATCAGATGACAGTCTGATAACATATTTATTGTAGGATAGGTTTTGTTAGAAAAATGTGCATATTTCAGGTATAAATCATAGTTTACAATTGCACCCACCATCACAACTCGACTAGAATAAATACAGAGAGCAACGTGTATTACCTAATTACTAATCATAAAACATTTCTTAAAAATACACAGCTCACAGCAATGGAAAGACACAGATCTTGTGAATTCAGACAATATTTCAGATGTTCTAAGTGTTTTACAGCGAAAACACAATAAATCGTTATATTAGCATACCACATGTGCAAACGTTACCCGAGCACTGATTCAAGCCAAAAAGAGCGATAACGTAATCATCGCCAAAATATATAAATTTTTTCACTAACCTTCTCAGAATTCTTCCGATGACACTCCTGTAACATCATATTACAACATACATATAGAGTTTGTTCGAAAATGTGCATATTTAGCCACAAAAAAGCGTGGTTATACAATGACAATACTAGCAAAACTAGCCTGAAAATGTCGGGCGCCATATTTGACAGTGATCTTGTCTCATGAATAACTATTCATAAACTTGACTAAAAAAATATAAGTTGGACAGCTATCGAAAGACAAATTAGTTCTTAATGCAATCGCTGAATTACATTTCTAAAATTATCCCTACTGTGCAATACAGGGTTCGCCAAGCGAAGCTATACCAAACAAAATGGCGGAATATGCCTTTAAAAAATTTCGACAGAACAACGATTTATCATCTTAAATATTTCTTACTATGAGGTGATCTTCCATCAGAATCTTGGGCAATGTATCCTTTCTTGGGTCTAATCTTCTTTTGGTTGAAAGATGTCCTCTTGTCCGTCGAAATGCCCACTAACGTTCGACCGGGACCCCGAAACGTGCCCGGCGCTTCAAAGTGCATCACAAAGCAATGCCTCAAAATCGCACTAAACGGATATAAATTGCTATAAAACGGTTTAAATTAACTACCTTATGATGTTTTTAACACCTATAACGAGTAAAAACATGACCGGCGATATATTACTGGCTAAACAACAGCTTGGAAAGAGAGCAGGTCCGACGTCCATCGTGCGTCAGGCGCAGGGAGCAACAGAACGGTACATCCGGTCTTTGGCCTTTTATACAGGCCCTGATTGCGCAATCGACTCCATTCAAATTGTCACCACTTACTGACATCTAGAGGAAGGCGTGGGCAGTGTTTGTATCCTCATAGCATTTACAGGGACATTAAAACTGACCTGGGACCAGAGGCCAAGATTTCTGAAATCTCACTCCATATCAGGAAAAGTGCTGTAGAATGAGTTCTGTTCCACTCAGAGACATAATTCAAACGGCTACAGAAACTAGAGAGTGTTTTCTATCCAATAATAATAATAATATGCATATTGTACGAGCAAGAATTGAGTACTAGGCAGTTTAATTTGGAGACCAATTTTCGCTAAGTCGAAACAACACCCCCTATATCCCAAAGAAGCTAGTTAACACTAGGCTATAACTAGCAATGCAAATTACTCTGAGATAAAAAAATATATATATTTCTACACATTCTATACACGTAACATTAGCTAGCGAGCCAGCCAGCTAACATTAGCCAGCTAGGTAACAGTACTCTTTCATTTGCAATGAAAATGACTTTCTGACAAAATAATATAATATCTGAAAATGGAGCTAGCTAGACTCTCTTACCTGTATACATGGATGGATGCCCTTCCCTCTCTGTCACGGTTGCCACGGTTGCCCTTAGTTTGAAGATGTAATCCGGAGACAGGTGTTTTATACAGCAGCCTTCCTTTGGTGTTCTCTTATCGACTCCCTAACCCAATAAAACGGCTTTTCTCTGTCTGCTTAGCTTCCACTGATTTCAAAACTCGGTCCTCCAGAAGTGGAGAGAATTAGCAACGCCTTTTTGCAGTTCTCAATTATATCTTTTTTTTTAAAGCCACGGTAGCAAGGATTATCTACACATACTGAACAGCTCATGTTATAGACCGAAGCGTGTTACACGGCAGACCAATCAGAACTCATCTCTCGGCATGTCCAGCCCATCCATTATCTCAGCCAATCATGGCTAGCGGGAAGATTCCTGACTTTTTCCGTGTCTAAACCAACCAGGCTCGTAATTTAACAATTGTATTCATATTTACAGATGGCATACAAGTTGGTATTAAGGTACATGAAAGTTCACATGTTCCAGAAGGCAAATTCTGCAACATTTTGATTTGTTTTCAAATGATTACGTTCAGATGCCTCTCCTGTTAAGGAGTGACGCGTGAAAAACACCTAGTTTCCTGAAACAAGTCACATATAGGGAATAGGGTTCCATTTGGGACAAAGCCTGTGTGATGAGTAGAGAGGTACTTAACAGACACTGTAATGTCTGAATATGTAGGATGTGGTTGTTTAAAGTAAGAAAGGGTAAGGGTTAGTGGAGTGTCTCTGTACGTGTGTGTGTGTGTGTGTGTGTACGTGTGCGTGTCCGTGTGCGTCTGTGTACGTGCGTGTGTGTGTGTGTGTGTATGTGTGTGTGTGTGTGTGTGTGTGTGTGTGTGTGTGTGTGTGTGTGTGTGTGTGTGTGTGTGTGTGTGTGTGTGTGTGTGTGTGTGTGTGTGTGTAAAGGCTTTATAGGTACAGTACTTGTTCAGAAAGAAAGCATGACAGCTTTATTGGTCTCTCCTATAAAGACTCCATCTGCACTGGGTCAGTTAAAACACACAAGACTTTGTCTGTATTCCAAATGTATTCCAAATGGCACCCTATATCCTACATAGAGCACTACTTCTGACCAAAGACATATAGCTAATAGGGTGCCATTTGGGACATAGGCTTTAACTGTTAGGAATATATGAAAGAGAGGAGAAGAAAGAAAAGAGAGGAGAAGAAAGCAGAGAGAGAAGAAGAAAGGAAAGAGAGGAGAAGAAAGCAGAGAGAGAAGAAGAAAGGAAAGAGAGGAGAAGAAAGCAGAGAGAGGAGAAGAAAGCAGAGAGAGGAGAAGAAAGCAGAGAGAGAAGAAGAAAGGAAAGAGAGGAGAAGAAAGCAGAGAGAGGAGAAGAAAGCAGAGAGAGGAGAAGAAAGCAGAGAGAGAAGAAGAAAGCAGAGAGAGAAGAAGAAAGGAAAGAGAGGAGAAGAAAGCAGAGAGAGGAGAAGAAAGGAAAGAGAGGAGAAGAAAGCAGAGAGAGAAGAAGAAAGCAGAGAGAGAAGAAGAAAGGAAAGAGAGGAGAAGAAAGCAGAGAGAGGAGAAGAAAGCAGAGAGAGAAGAAGAAAGGAAAGAGAGGAGAAGAAAGCAGAGAGAGGAGAAGAAAGCAGAGAGAGGAGAAGAAAGGAAAGAGAGGAGATGAAAGGAAAGAGAGGAGAAGAAAGCAGAGGGAATAAGTGAATAAAGAGAACAGAGAAGGGGGGGGTGAGAGGGGGATGAAAAGTAAAACTCCCGGCCTCAACTCTTCCAGAACCACATCTGTCAGTCTCTTTCTCTCTCTCACTCTCTCTCTGCGAAAACAACAAGAAGAATAGTAGATATTAAAACAACAAGACGAATAGTAGATATTAAAACAACAGGAAGAATAGTAGATATTAAAACAACAGGAAGAATAGTAGATATTAAAACAACAAGAAGAATAGTAGATATTAAAACAACAAGATGAATAGTAGATATTAAAACTACAAGAAGAATAGTAGACATTAAAACAACATAAAGAATAGTAGATATTAAAACAACAAGACGAATAGTAGATATTAAAACAACAAGAAGAATAGTAGATATTAAAACAACAAGAAGAATAGTAGATATTAAAACAACAAGATGAATAGTAGATATTAAAACAAGAGGAAGAATAGTAGACATTAAAACAACATAAAGAATAGTAGATATTAAAACAACAAGACGAATAGTAGATATTAAAACAACAAGAAGAATAGTAGATATTAAAACAACAAGATGAATAGTAGATATTAAAACAAGAGGAAGAATAGTAGATATTAAAACAACAAGAAGAATAGTAGATATTAAAACAACAAGAAGAATAGTAGATATTAAAACAACAAGAAGAATAGTAGATATTAAAACAACATCTTTAAGAATAGTAGATATTAAAACAACATCTTTAAGAATAGTAGATATTAAAACAACATCTTTAAGAATAGTAGATATTAAAACAACAAGACGAATAGTAGATATTAAAACAACATCTTTAAGAATAGTAGATATTAAAACAACAAGACGAATAGTAGATATTAAAACAACATCTTTAAGAATAGTAGATATTAAAACAACATCTTTAAGAATAGTAGATATTAAAACAACAAGACGAATAGTAGATATTAAAACAACAGGAAGAATAGTAGATATTAAAACAACAAGAAGAATAGTAGATATTAAAACAACATGAAGAATAGTAGATATTAAAACAACAAGAAGAATAGTAGATATTAAAACAACATCTTTAAGAATAGTAGATATTAAAACAACAAGAAGAATAGTAGATATTAAAACAACAAGAAGAATAGTAGATATTAAAACAACAAGATGAATAGTAGATATTAAAACAAAAGGAAGAATAGTAGATATTAAAACAACAAGATGAATAGTAGATATTAAAACAACAAGATGAATAGTAGATATTAAAACAAAAGGAAGAATAGTAGATATTAAAACAACAAGATGAATAGTAGATATTAAAACAACAAGATGAATAGTAGATATTAAAACAACAGGAAGAATAGTAGATATTAAAACAACAAGACGAATAGTAGATATTAAAACAACAAGACGAATAGTAGATATTAAAACAACATATTTAAGAATAGTAGATATTAAAACAACCAGAAGAATAGTAGATATTAAAACAACAAGAAGAATAGTAGATATTAAAACAACATATTTAAGAATAGTAGATATTAAAACAACAAGAAGAATAGTAGATATTAAAACAACGGGAAGAATAGTAGATATTAAAACAACAAGACGAATAGTAGATATTAAAACAACAAGAAGAATAGTAGATATTAAAACAACAAGAAGAATAGTAGATATTAAAACAACATCTTTAAGAATAGTAGATATTAAAACAACAAGAAGAATAGTAGATATTAAAACAACATATTTAAAAATAGTAGATATTAAAACAACAAGATGAATAGTAGATATTAAAACAACAAGAAAAATAGTAGATATTAAAACAACATATTTAAGAATAGTAGATATTAAAACAACAACAAGAATAGTAGATATTAAAACAACATCTTTAAGAATAGTAGATATTAAAACAACAAGATGAATAGTAGATATTAAAACAACAAGAAGAATAGTAGATATTAAAACAACAAGAAGAATAGTAGATATTAAAACAACAAGAAGAATAGTAGATATTAAAACAACAAGAAGAATAGTAGATATTAAAACAACAAGAAGAATAGTAGATATTAAAACAACAAGAAGAATAGTAGATATTAAAACAACAAGAAGAATAGTAGATATTAAAACAACAAGAAGAATAGTAGATATTAAAACAACAAGAAGAATAGCACATATAATACTAAAGGGAAGAAATAAAAAATACATAAATAACAAATAAAATAAATACATATCCAATACAGATTTTTTGATTGTTGATTTTTGATTGTTTGTGTATTGTTTTTTGTTGTTGAGTTGAATTCTCTCTCTGCTAGTGTTTTGAAAGCAGCGTCCTTCTTCGCCGATGCTCTAATGTTAAGATAATGATTAATTTACATGTTACATAACAGAACTGAATATAGTAGCATCACATAGTAGGGCCTCGGAAAGTATTCACACCCCTTGATTTATTCCACATTTTGTTGTGTTACAGCCTGAATTGAAAATCAGATTAAATATATGTTTTATCTCTCCCATCTACAGACAATATCCAATAATTGTCAGGGGTGTGTATGGGAGGCGAAGTGCAGGAAGTCAGGTGCAGGAAGTCAGGTGCAGGAGAGCAGAGTGTAATAAACAGGAGCACATTAATTCCGGTCCAAAAAATGACATAGGAACAATAACATGCCAAAAAACACGGAACCTTGCAAAAGTATGGCGCCTGACATAATCCACATAACAATAAACAATTACACACAAAGACATGGTGGGGAACATAGGACTAAATACATTCTGTGTGATTATGGAATGAAAAACCAGGTGCGTAGTAATGGAACAAGACCAAACACATGGATATATGAGAAATGGAGCGGCGATGGCTAGAAATCTGGTGACGTCGACCGCCGAACGCCTCCCGAACAAGGAGAGGAGCCGACTTCGAACGCCGCCCGAACAAGGAGAGGAGCCGACTCCGAACGCCGCCCGAACAAGGAGAGGAGCCGACTTCGGTGGAAGTCGTGAACAATAATGACAAAGTGAAAACATGTTTTTAGACATTTTTTTTTCAAATGTATTGACAACGAAATACAGAAATATCTAATTTACATAAGTTTTCACAACCCTGAGCTGAGTCTTTCGGGGTTAAATGTCTAAGAGCTTTCCTGGATTGCATAACATTTGACCGTTATTCGTTTTGAAATTCTTCAAATTCTGTCTAATTGGTTATTGATAATTGTTAGACAACCGATTTCAGGTCTTGCCACAGATTTTCAAGTCGATTTAAGTCAAAACTGTACCTCAGCCACTCAAGAACATTCACTGTCTTCTTAGTAAGCAACTCCAGTGTAGATTTGGTCTTGTGTTTTAGGTTATTGTCCTGCTGAGAGTTGAAATAATCTCCCAGTGTCTGTTAGATAGCAGACTGAACCAGGTTTTCCTCTAGGGTTTGGCCTGTGCTTAGCTCCACTACATTTCATTTGTATCCTGAAAAACTCCCCAGTTCTTGCCAATGACAAGCATACCCATAACATGATGCAGCCCCCACCATGCTTAAAAATATGAAGAGTGGTACTCAGTGATGTGTGTTGGATTTACCCTAAACATAACACTTTGTATTCAGTTCATTTCTTATCTTTTTATTTTTATTTATTTTTTCTTTGCCACATTTTTTGCAGTATTACTTACAGTTGAAGTCGGAAGTTTACGTACACTTAGGTTGGAGTCATTAAAACTCGATTTTCAACCACTACACAAATTTCATGTTAACAAACTATAGTTTTGGCAAGTCGGTTAGGACATCTACTTTGTGCATGACACAAGTAATTTTTCCAACAATTGTTTACAGATGGATTATTTCACATATAATTCACTGTATCACAATTCCAGTGGGTCAGACGTTTACATACATTAAGGTGACTGTGCCTTTAAACAGCTTGGAAAATTCCAGAAAATTATGTTATGGCTTTAGAAGCTTCTGATAGGCTAATTTACATCATTTGAGTCAATTGGTGGTGTACCTGTGGATGTATTTCAAGGCCTAACTTCAAACTCAGTGCCTCTTTGCTTGACATCATGGGGAAATCAAAAGAAATCAGCCAAGACCTCAGAAAAAAAAGTCTGGTTCATCCTTGGGAGCAATTTCCAAACGCCTGTAGGTACCACGTTCATCTGTACAAACAATAGTACGCAAGTATAAACACCATGGGACCACGCAGCCGTCATACCGCTCAGGAAGGAGACGCGTTCTATCTCCTAGAGATGAACGTACTGAAAATCAATCCCAGAACAACAGCAAAGGACCTTGTGAAGATGCTGGAGGAAACAGGTACAAATGTATCTATATCCACAGTAAAACGAGTCCTATATCAAGTTTATTTTATATAGCCCTTCGTACATCAGCTAATATCTCAAAGTGCTGTACAGAAACCCAGCCTAAAACCCCAAACAGCAAGCAATGCAGGTGTAGAAGCACGGTGGCTAGGAAAAACTCCCTAGAAAGGCCAAAACCTAGGAAGAAACCTAGAGAGGAACCAGGCTATGAGGGGTGGCCAGTCCTCTTCTGGCTGTGCCGGGTGGAGATTATAACAGAACATGGCCAAGATGTTCAAAATGTTCATAAGTGACAAGCATGGTCAAATAATAATCAGGAATAAATGTCAGTTGGCTTTTCATAGCCGATCATTAAGAGTTGAAAACAGCAGGTCTGGGACAGGTAGGGGTTCCATAACCGCAGGCAGAACAGTTGAAACTGGAATAGCAGCAAGGCCAAGTGGACTGGGGACAGCAAGGAGTCATCATGCCCGGTAGTCCTGACGTATGGTCCTAGGGCTCAGGTCCTCCGAGAGAGAGAACGAAAGAGAGAAGGAGAGAATTAGAGAGAGCATACTTAAATTCACACAGGACACTGGATAAGACAGGAGAAGTACTCCAGATATAACCAACTGACCCTAGCCCCCCGACACATAAACTACTGCAGCATATATCGACATAACCTGAAAGGCCGCACAGCAAGGAAAAAGCCACTGTTCCAAAACCACCATTAAAACACCAGACTGCGGTTTGCAACTGCACATGAGGACAAAGATCGTACTTTTTGGAGAAATGTCCTCTGGTCTGATGAAACAAAATAGAACTGTTTGGCCATAATGACCATCGTTATGATTGGAGGAAAAAGGGGGAGGCTTGCAAGCCAAAGAACACCATCCCAACCGTGAAGCACGGGGGTGGCAGCATCATGTTGTGGGGGTACTTTGCTGCAGGAGGGACTGGTGCACTTCACAAAATAGATGGCATCATGAGGTAGGAAACTTATGTTGCTTCAATATATCCACATATCAAGACATCAGTCAGGAAGTTAAAGCTGGTCGCAAATGGGTCTTCCAAATGGACAATGACCCCAAGCATACTTCCAAAGTTGTGGCAAAATGGCTTAAGGACAACAAAGTCAAGGTATTGGAGTGGTCACCCAAAGCCTTGAGCTCAATCCTATAGAAAATTTGTGGGCAGAACAGAAAAAGCGTGTGTGAGCAAGGAGGCCGACAAACCTGCCTCAGTTACACCAGCTCTGTCAGGAGGAATGGGCCAAAATTCACCCAACTTATTGTGGGAAGCTTGTGGAAGGCTACCTGAAATGTTTGACCCAAGTTAAACAATTGAAAGGCAATGCTACCAAATACTAATTGAGTGTATGTAAACTTCTGACCCACTTGGAATGTGATGAAAGAAATAAAAGCTGAAATAAATCATTCTCCCTACTATTATACTGACATTTCACATTCTTAAAATAAAGTGGTGATCCTAACTGACCTAAAACAGGGAATTTTTTACTAGGATTAAATGTCAGGAATTGTGAAAACTGAGTTTAAATGTATTTGGCTAAGGTGTATGTAAACTTCCGACTTCAACTGTAGGTCCTGGATGGCAGGAAGCTTGGCCCCAGTGATGTACTGGGCCGTACGCACTACCCTCTGTAGCGCCTTACGGTCAGATGCCGAGCAGTTACCATACCAACCGGTCATGATTCTCTCGATGGTGCAGCTGTAGAACTTTTTGAGGATCTGAGGACCCATGCCAAATCTTTTCAGTCTCCTGAGGGGGAAAAGGCATTGTCGTGCCCTCTTCACCACTGTCTTGGTGTGTTTGGACCATGATAGTTTGTTGGTGATGTGGACACCAAGGAACTTGAAACTCTCGACCCGCTCCACTACAGCCCCGTCGATGTTAATGGGGGCCTGTTTGGCCCGCCTTTTCCTGTAGTCCACCATCAGCTCCTTTGTCCTGCTGTAGTTGAGGGAGAGGTTGTTATGTTGTGTTGTTGTTTACTAAGTCTGTTTGTTTGTTTGTGTTGTTTACAGGACTATCCATCGTACACAACGTTTGGCCAAAACCAGTACGCCCAGTATTACTCCGCCTCCACCTACGGAACCTACATGACGTCCAATAGCATGGATGGAACCGGCTCCTCGTCGGCCTATCAGCTGCAAGACTCCAACCCCGTCATGACAGTACAGGCCAATGAGCTCCAACCAGGTACGCCCCAGCCAATCACCACACACTTATGGAATTACGGTCGGTCGGTTGGTCGGTCTTATTCGATTTGGGTGTTGATAAAGATGCAGTCAGTTACAGAGATCTGACTCCTGTCTGAACACGTTGTGAGCCTTTACATTTGGTGTGTGTGTGTGTGTATGTGTGTGTGTGTGTGTGTGTGTGTGTGTGTGTGTGTGTGTTTAGAGGACACGGTGCAGAGCCCCATGAAGGAACTGGATGATCGTGGCTGTCGGAGTGGGGGAGGAGCTAAAGCCAGGGGGAGGGGCCGCAAGAACAACCCCTCACCGCCCCCCGACAGTGACCTGGAGGTATCCACTGACACACACACACACACACACACACACACACACACACACACACACACACACACACACACACACACACACACACACACACACACACACACACACAATTATTAGCATTGTCACATGATGCTGAATACTCCCCTCTCTCTCTCTCTCTCTCTCTCCCCTTCATCTTTCCCTCTCTCCCCCCCTCTTTCTCCCCCTTCTCTCTCTCCCCCCCATCTCTCTCATCTCTCTCCCCCCATCTCTCTCATCTCTCTCCCTCCCCTCTCTCTCCCCCTCTCCCTCCCCTCTCTCTCCCCCTCTCTTTCCAGAGGGTGTTTGTCTGGGATCTAGATGAGACCATCATAGTGTTCCACTCTCTGCTGACAGGCTCCTACGCTCAGAAATATGGCAAGGTGAGACGCCCCGCCCACTACCACTCTACTCTACTCTACTCTACTCTACTCTACACCACACTACCACTCTACCCTACTCTACTCTACTCTACTCTACTCTACTCTACACCACACTACCACTCTACCCTACTCAACTCTACTCTACTCTACACCACACTACCACTCTACCCTACTCAACTCTACTCTACTCTACACTACACCACACTACCACTCTACCCTACTCAACTCTACTCTACTCTACACTACACCACACTACCACTCTACTCTACTCTACTCTACTCTACTCTACTCAACTCTACTCTACTCTACACCACACTACCACTCTACCCTACTCAACTCTACTCTACTCTACACTACACCACACTACCACTCTACCCTACTCAACTCTACTCTACTCTACACTACACCACACTACCACTCTACTCTACTCTACTCTACTCTACTCTACACCACACTACCACTCTACCCTACTCAACTCTACTCTACACTACACCACACTACCACTCTACTCTACTCTACACCACACTACCACTCTACCCTACTCAACTCTACTCTACTCTACACTACACCACACTACCACTCTACCCTACTCAACTCTACTCTACTCTACACTACACCACACTACCACTCTACTCTACTCTACTCTACTCTACTCTACACCACACTACCACTCTACCCTACTCAACTCTACTCTACACTACACCACACTACCACTCTACTCTACTCTACTCTACTCTATTTAACCCTACTCTACCCTACCCTATTCCACTCAACCCTATTCTATCCTACCCTACTATATTCTATCCTACCCTATTTTTACCCTACCCTACCCTATTCTACCCTACCCTACTATATTCTACCCTACCCTACCCTACTATATTCTACCCTACCCTATTCTACCCTACTATATTCTACCCTACCCTATTCTACCCTATTATATTCTACCCTACTATGTTCTATCCTACTCTACTGAACATTGTAGTCATTTAGCAGATGATCTTATCCAGAGCGATTTACAGGAGCAATTAGGGGTAAGTGTCTTGCTCAAGGGCACATCGACAGATTCTTCACCTGGTCGGCTCAGGGATTCTAACCAGCGACCTTCCGGTTTACTGGGCCCAACGCTCTTAACCACTAGGCTACCTGCCGCTGCCGTACAAATCCCCCAAAACATCTGTATAAATAAACGGACAGATCTTTGAATCATTTATCCAGAGGGACAAGACAGGGATGACTGTTCTGTTATTTCCTTTCTTTAGCATCAATAATCACAACTCGTGGTTTTATCCAGGGCATAGAGATTGGTGGAGATCAACATCTATCATTTCTATTTTATTCAGATTTTGTTTAATTTTATTCTTTATACTATAACATAATAAGATCAAATAATGCAACAGAATATCTCATCTGCTAAATGAACTATACTGAACAAAAATTTAAACACAACATGCATCGATTTCAACGATTTTTACTGAGTTACAGAAATTAATTAATTTGGCCCTGATCTATGGATTACACATGACTGGGCAGGTCCGCAGCCATGGGTGAGCCTGGGAGGGCATAGGCCCACCCATTTGAAAGCCAGGCCCACCTACTGGGGAGCCAGGCCCAGCCAATCAGAATAATTCTTACCCCACAAAAGGGCTTTATTACAGACAGAAATACTCCTCAGTTTCATCAGCTGTCTGGGTGGCTGGTCTCAGACGATCCTGCAGGTGAAGAAGCCGGATGTGGAGGTCCTGGGCTGGCATGGTTACATGTGGTCTGCGCTTGTGTGGCTGGTTGGACGTATTGCCAAATTCTTTCAAACGACGTTGCAGGCGGCTTATGGTAGAGAAATGAACATTATATTTTCTGTTAACAGCTCTGGTGGACATTCCTGCTGTCCCTCAAAACTTGAGACATCTGTGGCATTGTGTTGTGTCTTAACATTTTAGAGTGGCCTTTTATTACCCCCTAGCACAAGGTGTACCTATGTAATGATCATTATTTTTGTGCGTATGGAACATTTCTGGGATCTTTTATTTCAGCACATGAAACATTACATATTGTTTTATATTTCTGGTCAGTATTGCCCGCAGCCATACGGCAAAGCCAGATCAGGGCCTAACATAACGACAACTCAGAGGAAGCTATTCTGTTCTTCTGAAATACACTACATTTTCTTCATATCACGCTTCTTTAGACCTGTCTAAAATAAATAATGGATTTATTGTGATGGTGTAGGCTATATTACAATGGATGTAATACATGTTGATGTTCCAAAGGTCTGCATCGGTGGCTTGTAAGCTATGCAGGAGACGCTGAACATGTTCTATGTTAATTAAAGGTCAATTACCACGAGACCAGAGATTATTTGCACGACAATCACCTGCTGACAAAATGTCATGACCGTCACAGCCCTATAGTGTGCCATTCAGAGGGTGAAGTTGCAAGACAATAGATTTAAATGACTTTAAATGCCTGAGTCTTACACGCTCAACAGTTTCCCCTGTGTGTATCAAGAATGGTCCACCACCCAAAGGACATCCAGCCAACTTGACACGACTGGGGGAAGCGTTGGAGTTAACATGGACCAGCATCCCTGTGGAACGCTTTCAACGCCTTGTAGAGTCCATGACCCGACGAATTGAGGCTGTTCTGAGAGCAAAAGGGGTGCAACTCAATATTAGGAAGGTGTTCTTAATGTTTTGTAAACTCAATTCCATTTGTATTTGGGGAAATGTACATGAATTCATGAGGAGGCAAGAACCAATATCGCCTGGCAACCCTGTTTGTAATTACCCATCTTACCTCCGGCGTATAATGACAACATCATTTAAAGTCCTTGTTCCAAAGTGGCATGGTGAATTTTGATCATGTGTACTATAATGAATCTCTACTGTCATTCAATCGATTACAAGAAATTAAAAAAACGTGGGTTATCCAAAACCCGATTTCTTAAAATTCTGTAACGACAGCCTTCCTCCTCTTCGTCTGAAGAGGAGGTGTATCAGGGATCGGACCAAGACGCAGCGTAGTTCGTGTTCAACATACTTAATAAAAGACGATAACGTGAACACTACACAAAATACAAAATAACAAATGTGGCAAAACCGAAACAGTCCTATCTGGTGCATAGACACAAAGACAGAAGACAACCACCCACAAACCCCAACAAAAAACAGGCTACCTAAACATGGTTCCCAATCAGAGACAATGACAAACACCTGCCTCTGATTGAGAACCCTATCAGGCCATACAACAAACCCAACATAGAAACACAACATATAGATAACCCACCCAACTCACGCCCTGACTACACTAAAACAAAGACAAAACCAAAAGAACTATGGTCAGAACGTGACAAATTCTTACAATTCAGAAATCTTATTAAATCACTTCAACAAAATGTGGATAAACCTAAGGCCTATATCATAGAAAAAATACTTAAAGAATCTCCGTCAAATAAGTTGATTGCCAAGTTATTTCAAAGTTTGATTAAAACTCTACCTGATGGTTCAGAACCTAGGAAGGGAATTTTTTTGGGGGGGGAAACCAATCTAAACTAAGAAATTGAGGAGAACCATTGATCACAGATATGTGAAAATACTCATACCTTCCCCTACAACTTAAGACATAAAACTACTGCGATTGAACATAAAATCATATGACTTCCTGCACTCCTGACGGATAATTCATATCTCTGTTGGAGACGCAGAAAGAAAGCTCCATCACACAACGCTGTGGACCTCTGGCAGACGGACACCATGTTGGGATAATGTCTGTACATTTCATTGTGTCTATTTATTTCCATCCGTCTCCATGATTATGTCTGTTGGAAAATGTAAATATTAGTGATCAATATCAGAGCCATATATTATTAGAGCCATCATTTGAGCCATCATTTGAGCCATCATTAGAGCCATCATTTGAACCGTCATTTGAGTCATAATTTGAGCCATCGTTTGAGTCATCATTTGAGCCATCATTTGAGCCATCGTTTGAGCCATCGTTTGAGCCATCGTTTGAGCCATCATTTGAGCCATCATTTGGAAAGTCTAATATCCGCCCTCAGTCCAGTCCTCCAGTTTGTTATTATCTAGTTACATTCCTTTACATTTGGTAATATTATAAAGTTAATAAACAACAAAAAAATATAAGATATTTCACAGCATTTGGAGGACATATGTTGATCACCTTGGAGAACGTTTGTTTGGTTGGCGGTTTGTTTTGGTGTTTTTGTGTTATGTTGTTTGTGACGTAGACAAAAATACAATCAATGAGAAAATGGTAACAGAAAAGGTCAGAGATCGGTGGCTATCAGCTTTATGCCGATCTAGTCTCCCAAATGGCACCCTATTCCCTATGTAGCACACTACTTTGGTCATAAGGAGTGCATCAAATAGTTAATGGGGGGCCATTTCAGACAAATCTACTGTATACCTCTCCTACTGTATACCTCTCCTACTGTATACCTCTCCTACTGTATACCTCTCCTACTGTATACCCCTCCATACCTCTCCTACTGTATACCTCTCCTACTGTATACCTCTCCTACTGTATACCTCTCCATACCTCTCCTACAGTATACCTCTCCATACCTCTCCTACTGTATACCTCTCCTACTGTATACCTCTCCATACCTCTCCTACTGTATACCTATCCATACCTCTCCTACTGTATACCTCTCCTACTGTATACCTCTCCATACCTCTCCTACTGTATACCTCTCCTACTGTATACCTCTCCTACTGTATACCTCTCCATACCTCTCCTACAGTATACCTCTCCATACCTCTCCTACTGTATACCTCTCCTACTGTATACCTCTCCATACCTCTCCTACAGTATACCTCTCCATACCGCTCCTACTGTATACCTCTCCTACTGTATACCTCTCCATACCTCTCCTACTGTATACCTATCCTACTGTATACCTATCCTACTGTATACCTCTCCTACTGTATACCTCTCCATACCTCTCCTACAGTATACCTCTCCATACCTCTCCTACTGTATACCTCTCCATACCTCTCCTACTGTATACCTCTCCTACTGTATACCTCTCCATACCTCTCCTACTGTGTACCTCTCCATACCTCTCCTACTGTATACCTCTCCTACTGTATACCTCTCCTACTGTATACCTCTCCTACTGTATACCTCTCCATACCTCTCCTACTGTATACCTCTCCTACTGTAAACCTCTCCTACTGTAAACCTATCCTACTGTATACCTCTCCTACTGTATACCTCTCCTACTGTATACCTTTCCTACTGTATACCTCTCCATACCTCTCCTACTGTATACCTCTCCATACCTCTCCTACTGTATACCTCTCCATACCTCTCCTACTGTATACCTCTCCATACCTCTCCTACTGTATACCTCTCCTACTGTATACCTCTCCTACTGTATACCTCTCCTACTGTATACCTCTCCATACCTCTTCTACTTTATACCTCTCCATACCTCTCCTACTGTATACCTCTCCTACTGTATACCTCTCCATACCTCTCCTACTGTATACCTCTCCATACCTCTCCTACTGTATACCTCTCCATACCTCTCCTACTGTATACCTCTCCATACCTCTCCTACTGTATACCTCTCCTACTGTATACCTCTCCATACCTCTCCTACTGTATACCTCTCCTACTGTATACCTCTCCATACCTCTCCTACTGTATACCTCTCCATACCTCTTCTACTGTATACCTCTCCATACCTCTCCTACTGTATACCTCTCCATACCTCTCCTACTGTATACCTCTCCCACTGTATACCTCTCCTACTGTATACCTCTCCATACCTCTCCTACTGTATACCTCTCCTACTGTATACCTCTCCATACCTCTCCTACGGTATACCTCTCCTACTGTATACCTCCCCATACCTCTCCTACTGTATACCTCTCCTACTGTATACCTCTCCATACCTCTCCTACTGTATACCTCTCCTACTGTATACCTCTCCATACCTCTCCTACTGTATACCTCTCCTACTGTATACCTCTCCATACCTCTCCTACTGTATACCTCTCCTACTGTATACCTCTCCATACCTCTCCTACTGTATACCTCTCCTACTGTATACCTCTCCATACCTCTCCTACTGTATACCTCTCCATACCTCTCCTACTGTATACCTCTCCTACTGTATACCTCTCCTACTGTATACCTCTCCATACCTCTCCTACTGTATACCTCTCCATACCTCTCCTACTGTATACCTCTCCATACCTCTCCTACTGTATACCTCCCCATACCTCTCCTACTGTATACCTCTCCATACCTCACCTACTGTATACCTCTCCTACTGTATACCTCTCCATACCTCTCCTACTGTATACCTCTCCATACCTCTCCTACTGTATACCTCTCCTACTGTATACCTCTCCATACCTCACCTACTGTATACCTCCCCTACTGTATACCTCTCCTACTGTATACCTCTCCATACCTCTCCTACTGTATACCTCTCCATACCTCTCCTACTGTATACCTCTCCATACCTCTCCTACTGTATACCTCTCCTACTGTATACCTCTCCATACCTCTCCTACTGTATACCTCTCCATACCTCTCCTACTGTATACCTCTCCTACTGTATACCTCTCCATACCTCTCCTACTGTATACCTCTCCATACCTCTCCTACTGTATACCTCTCCTACTGTATACCTCTCCTACTGTATACCTCTCCATACCTCTCCTACTGTATACCTCTCCTACTGTATACCTCTCCATACCTCACCTACTGTATACCTCTCCTACTGTATACCTCTCCATACCTCTCCTACTGTATACCTCTCCATACCTCACCTACTGTATACCTCTCCTACTGTATACCTCTCCTACTGTATACCTCTCCATACCTCTCCTACTGTATACCTCTCCATACCTCTCCTACTGTATACCTCTCCTACTGTATACCTCAGTTACTGTATACCTCTCCATACCTCTCCTACTGTATACCTCTCCTACTGTATACCTCTCCATACCTCTCCTACTGTATACCTCTCCTACTGTATACCTCCCCATACCTCTCCTACTGTATACCTCTCCTACTGTATACCCCTCCTACTGTATACCTATCCTACTGTATACCTCTCCATACCCCTCCTACTGTATACCTCTCCTACTGTATACCTATCCATACCTCTCCTACTGTATACCTCTCCTACTGTATACCTCTCCTACTGTATACCTCTCCATACCTCTCCATACCTCACCTACTGTATACCTCTCCTACTGTATACCTCTCCTACTGTATACCTCTCCATACCTCTCCTACTGTATACCTCTCCATACCTCTCCTACTGTATACCTCTCCTACTGTATACCTCAGTTACTGTATACCTCTCCATACCTCTCCTACTGTATACCTCTCCTACTGTATACCTCTCCATACCTCTCCTACTGTATACCTCTCCTACTGTATACCTCTCCTACTGTATACCTCTTCTACTGTATACCTCTCCTACTGTATACCTCTTCTACTGTATACCTCTTCTACTGTATACCTCTCCTACTGTATACCTCTCCATACCTCCCCTACTGTATACCTCTCCTACTGTATACCTCTCCTACTGTATACCTCTCCTACTGTATACCTCTCCATACCTCTCCTACTGTATACCTCTCCCACTGTATACCTCTCCATACCTCTCCTACTGTATACCCCTCCTACTGTATACCTCTCCTACTGTATACCTCTCCATACCTCTCCTACTGTATACCTCTCCTACTGTATACCTATCCATACCTCTCCTACTGTATACCTCTCCTACTGTATACCTCTACTACTGTATACCTCTCCATACCTCTCCTACTGTATACCTCTCCATACCTCTCCTACTGTATACCTAGCCTACAGTGTACCTATCTTACTGTATACGTCTCCTACAGGTGATTGATAAAATAATGATAAAATATTTCCCTAAAGAAGACACATGCTGGCCATTGGTTTAGAAGATGTGTCAGGTATTAGAAACAAGGGAAAGTAGATGTGATGGAACAGACTTAGTTAATAGCAGGGTGGTTTTGGCTGTGGCACCCTTCTCTCTCTCTCTCACTTGCTCTCGCTCTCTCTCTCTCTCACTTGCTCACTTTCTCTCTCTCTCTCTCACTTGCTCTCGCTCTCTCTCTCTCTCACTTGCTCACTTTCTCTCTCTATCTCTCTCTCTCACTTTCTCTCTCTCTCTTCCTCTCTCTCTCTCCATGTCTCTCTGTCTCCCTCTCTTTCTCTCTATCCTCCCTCCCTCCCTCTCCATTTATCTCTCTCTGTCTCCCTCTCTTTCTCTCTATCCTCCCTCCCTCTCTCTCCATGTCTCTCTGTCTCTCTCTCTCTCTCTGTCTCCCTCTCTCTCTATCCTCCCTCCCTCCCTCTCCATTTATCTCTCTCTGTCTCCCTCTCTTTCTCTCTCTCTCTTCCTCCCTCTCTCTCCATGTCTCTCTGTCTCCCTCTCTCTCTCTCTATCCTCCCTCCCTCCCTCTCCATTTATCTCTCTCTGTGCTCGGTATGTGTCTATTCTGGGAGTCTCACGGTGTCAGCGAATCATCTATCGCAGATGATGGTTTTTGCAGCTGAGCTGTGGGTTGGCAGAGCTGCCCCCCAAACCTCTCTCACACCCACCCAGTCCCCCAAACCTCTCTCACACCCACCCAGTCCCCCAAGGGTTTTTAAAGAGGGGCATAATGTTGATGGGACAGAACAAGTGTGACCTCTCTCTCTCTCTCTCTCTCTCTCTCTCTCTCTCTCTCTCTCTCTCTCTCTCTCTCTCTCTCTCTCTCTCTCTCTCTCTCTCTCTCTCTCTCTCTCTCTCTCTCTCTCTCTCTCTCTCTCTCTCTCTCTCTCTCTCTCTCTCTCTCTCTCTCTCTCTCTCTCTCTCTCTCTCTCTCTCTCTCTCTCCTCTCTCTCTCTCTCTCTCTCTCTCTCTCTCAGCATCTACTTAGATTAGTTGAACATACCAGGCGGGGGGGGGGGGGGGGGGGGGGTTGGGAGGGCAGTGGGGGAGGAGATGATGTGGTGATGATGATGGTGGGGATGAAGGCTCCTCCTTTGTCACAGTCAGTAGAGGACTGGTCACCCCTCAGGGCCTGGTTCCTCTGGTCTACCCAGTACAGCCAGTAGAGGACTGGTCACCCCTCAGAACCTGGTTCCTCTGGTCTACCCAGTACAGCCAGTAGAGGACTGGTCACCCCTCAGAGCCTGGTTCCTCTGGTCTACCCAGTACAGCCAGTAGAGGACTGGTCACCCCTCAGAGCCTGGTTCCTCTGGTCTACCCAGTACAGCCAGTAGAGGCCTGGTCACCCCTCAGAACCTGGTTCCTCTGGTCTACCCAGTACAGCCAGTAGAGGACTGGTCACCCCTCAGAGCCTGGTTCCTCTGGTCTACCCAGTACAGCCAGTAGAGGACTGGTCACCCCTCAGAGCCTGGTTCCTCTGGTCTACCCAGTACAGCCAGTTGAGGACTGGTCACCCCTCAGAGCCTGGTTCCTCTGGTCTACCCAGTACAGCCTGTAGAGGACTGGTCACCCCTCAGAGCCTGGTTCCTCTCTACCCAGTACAGCCAGTAGAGGACTGGTCACCCCTCAGAGCCTGGTTCCTCTGGTCTACCCAGTACAGCCAGTAGAGGACTGGTCACCCCTCAGAGCCTGGTTCCTCTCTACCCAGTACAGCCAGTAGAGGACTGGTCAGCCCTCAGAGCCTGGTTCCTCTCTACCCAGTACAGCCAGTAGAGGACTGGTCAGCCCTCAGAGCCTGGTTCCTCTCTACCCAGTACAGCCAGTAGAGGACTGGTCAGCCCTCAGAGCCTGGTTCCTCTCTACCCAGTACAGCCAGTAGAGGACTGGTCAGCCCTCAGAGCCTGGTTCCTCTCTACCCAGTACAGCCAGTAGAGGACTGGTCACCCCTCAGAGCCTGGTTCCTCTGGTCTACCCAGTACAGCCAGTAGAGGATTCTGGTTTCTGATGTAGAAAGAGCTTTATAAAATACATTTGATTGATTGATTGATTGATTGATTGATTGATTGTTTGATTGATTGATTGATTGGTTGATTGATTGGTCTCACCTAGTAGATGAACTGAATGTCGTTCTGGATCAGAGCGTCTGCTGAATGACTAAAATGATTGATTGATTGTTCGATTGTTTGTTTGATCAATCAATCAATCAAATGTATTTATAAAGCTGATTTTACATCAGCTGATATCTCAAAGTGCTGTACAGAAACCCAGCCTAAAACCCCCAAACAGCAAGCAATGCAGGTGTAGAAGCACGGTGGCTAAGAAAAACTCCCTAGAAAGGCCAAAACCTAGGAAGAAACCTAGAGAGGAACCAGGCTACCAGCACGGTGGCTAGGAAAAAGGGTGCAGCAAGTCAGCACCTCAGAAGTAAATGTCAGTTGGCTTTTCATAGCCGATCATTAAGAGTATCTCTACCGCTCCTGCTGTCTGGGACAGGTAGCACGTCCGGTGAACAGATCAGGGTTCCATAGCCGCAGGCAGAACAGTTGAAAATTGAGCAGCAGCACAACCAGGTGGACTGGGGACAGCAAGGAGTCATCAGGCCAGGTAGTCCTGACGCATGGTCCTCGGGCTCAGGTCCTCCGAGAGAGAGAAAGAAAGAAAGAGAGAAAGAAAGAGAGAATTAGAGGGAACATACTTAAAGTCATACAGGACACCAGATAAGACAGGAGAACAGACTGACCCTAGTCCCCCGACACATAGACTATGTATTGACGGATATATTGATTGTTTGACAGGACCCTCCCATGGCGGTGACGCTGGGACTGAGGATGGAAGAGATGATCTTTAACCTGGCAGACACACACCTGTTCTTCAACGACTTAGAGGTAGGTACACACACCTGTTCTACAACGACTTAGAGGTAGGTACACACACCTGTTCTACAACGACTTAGAGGTAGATACACACACCTGTTCTACAACGACTTAGAGGTAGATACACACACCTGTTCTACAACGACTTAGAGGTAGATACACACACCTGTTCTACAACGACTTAGAGGTAGGTACACACACCTGTTCTACAACGACTTAGAGGTAGAGACACACACCTGTTCTACAACGACTTAGAGGTAGATACACACACCTGTTCTACAACGACTTAGAGGTAGGTACACACACCTGTTCTACAACTATTAGAGGTAGATACACACACCTGTTCTACAACGACTTAGAGGTAGATACACACACCTGTTCTACAACTATTAGAGGTAGATACACACACCTGTTCTACAACGACTTAGAGGTAGGTACACACACCTGTTCTAGAACTATTAGAGGTAGGTACACACACCTGTTCTACAACGACTTAGAGGTAGATACACACACCTGTTCTACAACGACTTAGAGGTAGATACACACACCTGTTCTACAACGACTTAGAGGTAGATACACACACCTGTTCTACAACGACTTAGAGGTAGGTACACACACCTGTTCTACAACGACTTAGAGGTAGAGACACACACCTGTTCTACAACGACTTAGAGGTAGATACACACACCTGTTCTACAACGACTTAGAGGTAGGTACACACACCTGTTCTACAACTATTAGAGGTAGATACACACACCTGTTCTACAACGACTTAGAGGTAGATACACACACCTGTTCTACAACTATTAGAGGTAGATACACACACCTGTTCTACAACGACTTAGAGGTAGATACACACACCTGTTCTAGAACTATTAGAGGTAGGTACACACACCTGTTCTACAACGACTTAGAGGTAGATACACACACCTGTTCTACAACGACTTAGAGGTAGATACACACACCTGTTCTACAACGACTTAGAGGTAGATACACACACCTGTTCTACAACGACTTAGAGGTAGATACACACACCTGTTCTACAACGACTTAGAGGTAGATACACACACCTGTTCTACAACGACTTAGAGGTAGATACACACACCTGTTCTACAACGACTTAGAGGTAGATACACACACCTGTTCTACAACTACTTAGAGGTAGATACACACACCTGTTCTACAACGACTTAGAGGTAGATACACACACCTGTTCTACAACTATTAGAGGTAGAGACACACACCTGTTCTACAACTATTAGAGGTAGATACACACACCTGTTCTACAACTATTAGAGGTAGATACACACACCTGTTCTACAACGACTTAGAGGTAGATACACACACCTGTTCTACAACTATTAGAGGTAGATACACACACCTGTTCTACAACTACTTAGAGGTAGATACACACACCTGTTCTACAACTATTAGAGGTAGATACACACACCTGTTCTACAACGACTTAGAGGTAGATACACACACCTGTTCTACAACGACTTAGAGGTAGATACACACACCTGTTCTACAACGACTTAGAGGTAGATACACACACCTGTTCTACAACGACTTAGAGGTAGATACACACACCTGTTCTACAACGACTTAGAGGTAGATACACACACCTGTTCTACAACTATTAGAGGTAGATACACACACCTGTTCTACAACTATTAGAGGTAGATACACACACCTGTTCTACAACGACTTAGAGGTAGATACACACACCTGTTCTACAACGACTTAGAGGTAGATACACACACCTGTTCTACAACGACTTAGAGGTAGGTACACACACCTGTTCTACAACGACTTAGAGGTAGATACACACACCTGTTCTACAACGACTTAGAGGTAGATACACACACCTGTTCTACAACGACTTAGAGGTAGATACACACACCTGTTCTACAACGACTTAGAGGTAGATACACACACCTGTTCTACAACGACTTAGAGGTAGATACACACACCTGTTCTACAACTATTAGAGGTAGGTACACACACCTGTTCTACAACTATTAGAGGTAGAGACACACACCTGTTCTACAACGACTTAGAGGTAGATACACACACCTGTTCTACAACTATTAGAGGTAGGTACACACACCTGTTCTACAACGACTTAGAGGTAGATACACACACCTGTTCTACAACGACTTAGAGGTAGATACACACACCTGTTCTACAACGACTTAGAGGTAGATACACACACCTGTTCTACAACTATTAGAGGTAGATACACACACCTGTTCTACAACGACTTAGAGGTAGATACACACACCTGTTCTACAACGACTTAGAGGTAGATACACACACCTGTTCTACAACGACTTAGAGGTAGATACACACACCTGTTCTACAACGACTTAGAGGTAGATACACACACCTGTTCTACAACGACTTAGAGGTAGATACACACACCTGTTCTACAACTATTAGAGGTAGATACACACACCTGTTCTACAACGACTTAGAGGTAGATACACACACCTGTTCTACAACGACTTAGAGGTAGATACACACACCTGTTCTACAACGACTTAGAGGTAGATACACACACCTGTTCTACAACGACTTAGAGGTAGATACACACACCTGTTCTACAACGACTTAGAGGTAGATACACACACCTGTTCTACAACGACTTAGAGGTAGATACACACACCTGTTCTACAACGACTTAGAGGTAGATACACACACCTGTTCTACAACGACTTAGAGGTAGATACACACACCTGTTCTACAACGACTTAGAGGTAGAGACACACACCTGTTCTACAACTATTAGAGGTAGATACACACACCTGTTCTACAACGACTTAGAGGTAGATACACACACCTGTTCTACAACGACTTAGAGGTAGATACACACACCTGTTCTACAACGACTTAGAGGTAGATACACACACCTGTTCTACAACGACTTAGAGGTAGATACACACACCTGTTCTACAACTATTAGAGGTAGAGACACACACCTGTTCTACAACGACTTAGAGGTAGATACACACACCTGTTCTACAACGACTTAGAGGTAGATACACACACCTGTTCTACAACGACTTAGAGGTAGATACACACACCTGTTCTACAACGACTTAGAGGTAGATACACACACCTGTTCTACAACGACTTAGAGGTAGATACACACACCTGTTCTACAACGACTTAGAGGTAGATACACACACCTGTTCTACAACTATTAGAGGTAGATACACACACCTGTTCTACAACTATTAGAGGTAGATACACACACCTGTTCTACAACGACTTAGAGGTAGATACACACACCTGTTCTACAACGACTTAGAGGTAGATACACACACCTGTTCTACAACTATTAGAGGTAGATACACACACCTGTTCTACAACGACTTAGAGGTAGATACACACACCTGTTCTACAACTATTAGAGGTAGATACACACACCTGTTCTACAACGACTTAGAGGTAGATACACACACCTGTTCTACAACTATTAGAGGTAGAGACACACACCTGTTCTACAACTATTAGAGGTAGAGACACACACCTGTTCTACAACGACTTAGAGGTAGGTACACACACCTGTTCTACAACGACTTACAGGTAGATACACACACCTGTTCTACAACGACTTAGAGGTAGATACACACACCTGTTCTACAACGACTTAGAGGTAGATACACACACCTGTTCTATAACGACTTAGAGGTAGATACACACACCTGTTCTACAACGACTTAGAGGTAGATACACACACCTGTTCTACAACTATTAGAGGTAGATACACACACCTGTTCTACAACTATTAGAGGTAGATACACACACCTGTTCTACAACGACTTAGAGGTAGATACACACACCTGTTCTACAACGACTTAGAGGTAGATACACACACCTGTTCTACAACTATTAGAGGTAGATACACACACCTGTTCTACAACGACTTAGAGGTAGATACACACACCTGTTCTACAACTATTAGAGGTAGATACACACACCTGTTCTACAACGACTTAGAGGTAGATACACACACCTGTTCTACAACTATTAGAGGTAGATACACACACCTGTTCTACAACTATTAGAGGTAGATACACACACCTGTTCTACAACGACTTAGAGGTAGATACACACACCTGTTCTACAACTACTTAGAGGTAGATACACACACCTGTTCTACAACTACTTAGAGGTAGATACACACACCTGTTCTACAACGACTTAGAGGTAGATACACACACCTGTTCTACAACGACTTAGAGGTAGATACACACACCTGTTCTACAACGACTTAGAGGTAGATACACACACCTGTTCTACAACTATTAGAGGTAGATACACACACCTGTTCTACAACGACTTAGAGGTAGATACACACACCTGTTCTACAACTATTAGAGGTAGATACACACACCTGTTCTACAACGACTTAGAGGTAGATACACACACCTGTTCTACAACGACTTAGAGGTAGAGACACACACCTGTTCTACAACGACTTAGAGGTAGATACACACACCTGTTCTACAACTATTAGAGGTAGATACACACACCTGTTCTACAACGACTTAGAGGTAGATACACACACCTGTTCTACAACGACTTAGAGGTAGATACACACACCTGTTCTACAACGACTTAGAGGTAGATACACACACCTGTTCTACAACGACTTAGAGGTAGATACACACACCTGTTCTACAACTATTAGAGGTAGATACACACACCTGTTCTACAACGACTTAGAGGTAGATACACACACCTGTTCTACAACGACTTAGAGGTAGATACACACACCTGTTCTACAACGACTTAGAGGTAGATACACACACCTGTTCTACAACGACTTAGAGGTAGATACACACACCTGTTCTACAACTATTAGAGGTAGATACACACACCTGTTCTACAACGACTTAGAGGTAGATACACACACCTGTTCTACAACTACTTAGAGGTAGATACACACACCTGTTCTACAACGACTTAGAGGTAGATACACACACCTGTTCTACAACTATTAGAGGTAGATACACACACCTGTTCTACAACTATTAGAGGTAGATACACACACCTGTTCTACAACGACTTAGAGGTAGATACACACACCTGTTCTACAACTATTAGAGGTAGATACACACACCTGTTCTACAACGACTTAGAGGTAGATACACACACCTGTTCTACAACGACTTAGAGGTAGATACACACACCTGTTCTACAACGACTTAGAGGTAGATACACACACCTGTTCTACAACGACTTAGAGGTAGATACACACACCTGTTCTACAACTATTAGAGGTAGATACACACACCTGTTCTACAACTATTAGAGGTAGATACACACACCTGTTCTACAACGACTTAGAGGTAGATACACACACCTGTTCTACAACTATTAGAGGTAGATACACACACCTGTTCTACAACGACTTAGAGGTAGATACACACACCTGTTCTACAACTATTAGAGGTAGAGACACACACCTGTTCTACAACGACTTAGAGGTAGATACACACACCTGTTCTACAACTATTAGAGGTAGATACACACACCTGTTCTACAACGACTTAGAGGTAGATACACACACCTGTTCTACAACGACTTAGAGGTAGATACACACACCTGTTCTACAACGACTTAGAGGTAGATACACACACCTGTTCTACAACGACTTAGAGGTAGATACACACACCTGTTCTACAACGACTTAGAGGTAGATACACACACCTGTTCTACAACGACTTAGAGGTAGATACACACACCTGTTCTACAACGACTTAGAGGTAGATACACACACCTGTTCTACAACGACTTAGAGGTAGATACACACACCTGTTCTACAACGACTTAGAGGTAGATACACACACCTGTTCTACAACGACTTAGAGGTAGATACACACACCTGTTCTACAACGACTTAGAGGTAGATACACACACCTGTTCTACAACGACTTAGAGGTAGATACACACACCTGTTCTACAACGACTTAGAGGTAGATACACACACCTGTTCTACAACTATTAGAGGTAGATACACACACCTGTTCTACAACGACTTAGAGGTAGATA
Source organism: Salvelinus fontinalis (assembly GCF_029448725.1). Taxonomy (NCBI): domain Eukaryota; kingdom Metazoa; phylum Chordata; class Actinopteri; order Salmoniformes; family Salmonidae; genus Salvelinus; species Salvelinus fontinalis. Next base: position 34,281,642 of record NC_074691.1, read on the forward strand.
CACACACCTGTTCTACAACGACTTAGAGGTAGATACACACACCTGTTCTACAACGACTTAGAGGTAGATACACACACCTGTTCTACAACGACTTAGAGGTAGATACACACACCTGTTCTACAACGACTTAGAGGTAGATACACACACCTGTTCTACAACGACTTAGAGGTAGATACACACACCTGTTCTACAACTATTAGAGGTAGATACACACACCTGTTCTACAACGACTTAGAGGTAGATACACACACCTGTTCTACAACGACTTAGAGGTAGATACACACACCTGTTCTACAACGACTTAGAGGTAGATACACACACCTGTTCTACAACGACTTAGAGGTAGATACACACACCTGTTCTACAACGACTTAGAGGTAGATACACACACCTGTTCTACAACGACTTAGAGGTAGATACACACACCTGTTCTACAACTATTAGAGGTAGATACACACACCTGTTCTACAACTACTTAGAGGTAGATACACACACCTGTTCTACAACGACTTAGAGGTAGATACACACACCTGTTCTACAACGACTTAGAGGTAGATACACACACCTGTTCTACAACTATTAGAGGTAGATACACACACCTGTTCTACAACGACTTAGAGGTAGATACACACACCTGTTCTACAACTATTAGAGGTAGATACACACACCTGTTCTACAACGACTTAGAGGTAGATACACACACCTGTTCTACAACTACTTAGAGGTAGATACACACACCTGTTCTACAACTATTAGAGGTAGATACACACACCTGTTCTACAACGACTTAGAGGTAGATACACACACCTGTTCTACAACGACTTAGAGGTAGATACACACACCTGTTCTACAACGACTTAGAGGTAGATACACACACCTGTTCTACAACGACTTAGAGGTAGATACACACACCTGTTCTACAACGACTTAGAGGTAGATACACACACCTGTTCTACAACGACTTAGAGGTAGATACACACACCTGTTCTACAACTATTAGAGGTAGATACACACACCTGTTCTACAACTATTAGAGGTAGATACACACACCTGTTCTACAACGACTTAGAGGTAGATACACACACCTGTTCTACAACGACTTAGAGGTAGATACACACACCTGTTCTACAACTATTAGAGGTAGATACACACACCTGTTCTACAACGACTTAGAGGTAGATACACACACCTGTTCTACAACTATTAGAGGTAGATACACACACCTGTTCTACAACGACTTAGAGGTAGATACACACACCTGTTCTACAACTACTTAGAGGTAGATACACACACCTGTTCTACAACTACTTAGAGGTAGATACACACACCTGTTCTACAACGACTTAGAGGTAGATACACACACCTGTTCTACAACTACTTAGAGGTAGATACACACACCTGTTCTACAACGACTTAGAGGTAGATACACACACCTGTTCTACAACGACTTAGAGGTAGATACACACACCTGTTCTACAACGACTTAGAGGTAGATACACACACCTGTTCTACAACGACTTAGAGGTAGATACACACACCTGTTCTACAACGACTTAGAGGTAGATACACACACCTGTTCTACAACGACTTAGAGGTAGATACACACACCTGTTCTACAACGACTTAGAGGTAGATACACACACCTGTTCTACAACTACTTAGAGGTAGATACACACACCTGTTCTACAACGACTTAGAGGTAGATACACACACCTGTTCTACAACGACTTAGAGGTAGATACACACACCTGTTCTACAACGACTTAGAGGTAGATACACACACCTGTTCTACAACTATTAGAGGTAGATACACACACCTGTTCTACAACGACTTAGAGGTAGATACACACACCTGTTCTACAACTATTAGAGGTAGATACACACACCTGTTCTACAACGACTTAGAGGTAGATACACACACCTGTTCTACAACTATTAGAGGTAGATACACACACCTGTTCTACAACTATTAGAGGTAGATACACACACCTGTTCTACAACGACTTAGAGGTAGATACACACACCTGTTCTACAACGACTTAGAGGTAGATACACACACCTGTTCTACAACGACTTAGAGGTAGATACACACACCTGTTCTACAACTACTTAGAGGTAGATACACACACCTGTTCTACAACGACTTAGAGGTAGATACACACACCTGTTCTACAACGACTTAGAGGTAGATACACACACCTGTTCTACAACGACTTAGAGGTAGATACACACACCTGTTCTACAACTATTAGAGGTAGATACACACACCTGTTCTACAACGACTTAGAGGTAGATACACACACCTGTTCTACAACGACTTAGAGGTAGATACACACACCTGTTCTACAACGACTTAGAGGTAGATACACACACCTGTTCTACAACTATTAGAGGTAGATACACACACCTGTTCTACAACGACTTAGAGGTAGATACACACACCTGTTCTACAACGACTTAGAGGTAGATACACACACCTGTTCTACAACGACTTAGAGGTAGATACACACACCTGTTCTACAACGACTTAGAGGTAGATACACACACCTGTTCTACAACGACTTAGAGGTAGATACACACACCTGTTCTACAACGACTTAGAGGTAGATACACACACCTGTTCTACAACGACTTAGAGGTAGATACACACACCTGTTCTACAACGACTTAGAGGTAGATACACACACCTGTTCTACAACTATTAGAGGTAGATACACACACCTGTTCTACAACGACTTAGAGGTAGATACACACACCTGTTCTACAACGACTTAGAGGTAGATACACACACCTGTTCTACAACTACTTAGAGGTAGATACACACACCTGTTCTACAACGACTTAGAGGTAGATACACACACCTGTTCTACAACTATTAGAGGTAGATACACACACCTGTTCTACAACGACTTAGAGGTAGATACACACACCTGTTCTACAACGACTTAGAGGTAGATACACACACCTGTTCTACAACTATTAGAGGTAGATACACACACCTGTTCTACAACTATTAGAGGTAGATACACACACCTGTTCTACAACGACTTAGAGGTAGATACACACACCTGTTCTACAACGACTTAGAGGTAGATACACACACCTGTTCTACAACGACTTAGAGGTAGATACACACACCTGTTCTACAACGACTTAGAGGTAGATACACACACCTGTTCTACAACGACTTAGAGGTAGATACACACACCTGTTCTACAACGACTTAGAGGTAGATACACACACCTGTTCTACAACGACTTAGAGGTAGATACACACACCTGTTCTACAACGACTTAGAGGTAGATACACACACCTGTTCTACAACGACTTAGAGGTAGATACACACACCTGTTCTACAACGACTTAGAGGTAGATACACACACCTGTTCTACAACGACTTAGAGGTAGATACACACACCTGTTCTACAACGACTTAGAGGTAGATACACACACCTGTTCTACAACGACTTAGAGGTAGATACACACACCTGTTCTACAACTACTTAGAGGTAGATACACACACCTGTTCTACAACGACTTAGAGGTAGATACACACACCTGTTCTACAACGACTTAGAGGTAGATACACACACCTGTTCTACAACTATTAGAGGTAGATACACACACCTGTTCTACAACGACTTAGAGGTAGATACACACACCTGTTCTACAACGACTTAGAGGTAGATACACACACCTGTTCTACAACGACTTAGAGGTAGATACACACACCTGTTCTACAACGACTTAGAGGTAGATACACACACCTGTTCTACAACGACTTAGAGGTAGATACACACACCTGTTCTACAACGACTTAGAGGTAGATACACACACCTGTTCTACAACGACTTAGAGGTAGATACACACACCTGTTCTACAACGACTTAGAGGTAGATACACACACCTGTTCTACAACGACTTAGAGGTAGATACACACACCTGTTCTACAACGACTTAGAGGTAGATACACACACCTGTTCTACAACTATTAGAGGTAGATACACACACCTGTTCTACAACGACTTAGAGGTAGATACACACACCTGTTCTACAACGACTTAGAGGTAGATACACACACCTGTTCTACAACGACTTAGAGGTAGATACACACACCTGTTCTACAACGACTTAGAGGTAGATACACACACCTGTTCTACAACGACTTAGAGGTAGATACACACACCTGTTCTACAACGACTTAGAGGTAGATACACACACCTGTTCTACAACGACTTAGAGGTAGATACACACACCTGTTCTACAACGACTTAGAGGTAGATACACACACCTGTTCTACAACGACTTAGAGGTAGATACACACACCTGTTCTACAACGACTTAGAGGTAGATACACACACCTGTTCTACAACGACTTAGAGGTAGATACACACACCTGTTCTACAACGACTTAGAGGTAGATACACACACCTGTTCTACAACGACTTAGAGGTAGATACACACACCTGTTCTACAACTATTAGAGGTAGATACACACACCTGTTCTACAACTATTAGAGGTAGATACACACACCTGTTCTACAACTATTAGAGGTAGATACACACACCTGTTCTACAACGACTTAGAGGTAGATACACACACCTGTTCTACAACGACTTAGAGGTAGATACACACACCTGTTCTACAACGACTTAGAGGTAGATACACACACCTGTTCTACAACGACTTAGAGGTAGATACACACACCTGTTCTACAACGACTTAGAGGTAGATACACACACCTGTTCTACAACGACTTAGAGGTAGATACACACACCTGTTCTACAACGACTTAGAGGTAGATACACACACCTGTTCTACAACGACTTAGAGGTAGATACACACACCTGTTCTACAACTACTTAGAGGTAGATACACACACCTGTTCTACAACTATTAGAGGTAGATACACACACCTGTTCTACAACTATTAGAGGTAGATACACACACCTGTTCTACAACTATTAGAGGTAGATACACACACCTGTTCTACAACTATTAGAGGTAGATACACACACCTGTTCTACAACTACTTAGAGGTAGAGACACACACCTGTTCTACAACTACTTAGAGGTAGATACACACACCTGTTCTACAACGACTTAGAGGTAGATACACACACCTGTTCTACAACGACTTAGAGGTAGATACACACACCTGTTCTACAACGACTTAGAGGTAGATACACACACCTGTTCTACAACGACTTAGAGGTAGATACACACACCTGTTCTACAACGACTTAGAGGTAGATACACACACCTGTTCTACAACGACTTAGAGGTAGATACACACACCTGTTCTACAACGACTTAGAGGTAGATACACACACCTGTTCTACAACGACTTAGAGGTAGATACACACACCTGTTCTACAACGACTTAGAGGTAGATACACACACCTGTTCTACAACTATTAGAGGTAGAGACACACACCTGTTCTACAACTATTAGAGGTAGATACACACACCTGTTCTACAACGACTTAGAGGTAGATACACACACCTGTTCTACAACGACTTAGAGGTAGATACACACACCTGTTCTACAACTACTTAGAGGTAGATACACACACCTGTTCTACAACTATTAGAGGTAGAGACACACACCTGTTCTACAACTATTAGAGGTAGATACACACACCTGTTCTACAACTATTAGAGGTAGATACACACACCTGTTCTACAACTATTAGAGGTAGATACACACACCTGTTCTACAACGACTTAGAGGTAGATACACACACCTGTTCTACAACTATTAGAGGTAGATACACACACCTGTTCTACAACTACTAGAGGTAGATACACACACCTGTTCTACAACTATTAGAGGTAGATACACACACCTGTTCTACAACTATTAGAGGTAGAGACACACACCTGTTCTACAACTATTAGAGGTAGATACACACACCTGTTCTACAACTATTAGAGGTAGATACACACACCTGTTCTACAACTATTAGAGCTAGGTACACACACCTGTTCTACAACTATTAGAGGTAGATACACACACCTGTTCTACAACGACTTAGAGGTAGATACACACACCTGTTCTACAACGACTTAGAGGTAGAGACACACACCTGTTCTACAACGACTTAGAGGTAGATACACACACCTGTTCTACAACGACTTAGAGGTAGATACACACACCTGTTCTACAACGACTTAGAGGTAGGTACACACACCTGTTCTACAACGACTTAGAGGTAGATACACACACCTGTTCTACAACGACTTAGAGGTAGGTACACACACCTGTTCTACAACGACTTAGAGGTAGATACACACACCTGTTCTACAACTATTAGAGGTAGATACACACACCTGTTCTACAACTATTAGAGGTAGATACACACACCTGTTCTACAACGACTTAGAGGTAGATACACACACCTGTTCTACAACTATTAGAGGTAGATACACACACCTGTTCTACAACTATTAGAGGTAGAGACACACACCTGTTCTACAACGACTTAGAGGTAGATACACACACCTGTTCTACAACGACTTAGAGGTAGATACACACACCTGTTCTACAACGACTTAGAGGTAGAGACACACACCTGTTCTACAACTATTAGAGGTAGAGACACACACCTGTTCTACAACTATTAGAGGTAGAGACACACACCTGTTCTACAACTATTAGAGGTAGAGACACACACCTGTTCTACAACGACTTAGAGGTAGATACACACACCTGTTCTACAACGACTTAGAGGTAGATACACACACCTGTTCTACAACGACTTAGAGGTAGATACACACACCTGTTCTACAACGACTTAGAGGTAGGTACACACACCTGTTCTACAATGACTTAGAGGTAGAGACACACACCTGTTCTACAACTATTAGAGGTAGAGACACACACCTGTTCTACAACGACTTAGAGGTAGGTACACACACCTGTTCTACAACGACTTAGAGGTAGATACACACACCTGTTCTACAACTATTAGAGGTAGATACACACACCTGTTCTACAACTATTAGAGGTAGATACACACACCTGTTCTACAACGACTTAGAGGTAGATACACACACCTGTTCTACAACTATTAGAGGTAGATACACACACCTGTTCTACAACTATTAGAGGTAGAGACACACACCTGTTCTACAACGACTTAGAGGTAGATACACACACCTGTTCTACAACGACTTAGAGGTAGATACACACACCTGTTCTACAACGACTTAGAGGTAGAGACACACACCTGTTCTACAACTATTAGAGGTAGAGACACACACCTGTTCTACAACTATTAGAGGTAGAGACACACACCTGTTCTACAACTATTAGAGGTAGAGACACACACCTGTTCTACAACGACTTAGAGGTAGATACACACACCTGTTCTACAACGACTTAGAGGTAGATACACACACCTGTTCTACAACGACTTAGAGGTAGGTACACACACCTGTTCTACAATGACTTAGAGGTAGAGACACACACCTGTTCTACAACTATTAGAGGTAGAGACACACACCTGTTCTACAACGACTTAGAGGTAGATACACACACCTGTTCTACAACGACTTAGAGGTAGATACACACACCTGTTCTACAACGACTTAGAGGTAGATACACACACCTGTTCTACAACGACTTAGAGGTAGATACACACACCTGTTCTACAACGACTTAGAGGTAGATACACACACCTGTTCTACAACGACTTAGAGGTAGATACACACACCTGTTCTACAACGACTTAGAGGTAGAGACACACACCTGTTCTACAACGACTTAGAGGTAGATACACACACCTGTTCTACAACGACTTAGAGGTAGGTACACACACCTGTTCTACAACGACTTAGAGGTAGATACACACACCTGTTCTACAACTATTAGAGGTAGATACACACACCTGTTCTACAACGACTTAGAGGTAGATACACACACCTGTTCTACAACGACTTAGAGGTAGATACACACACCTGTTCTACAACTATTAGAGGTAGATACACACACCTGTTCTACAACTATTAGAGGTAGATACACACACCTGTTCTACAACGACTTAGAGGTAGATACACACACCTGTTCTACAACGACTTAGAGGTAGGTACACACACCTGTTCTACAACTATTAGAGGTAGATACACACACCTGTTCTACAACTATTAGAGGTAGATACACACACCTGTTCTACAACTATTAGAGGTAGATACACACACCTGTTCTACAACTATTAGAGGTAGATACACACACCTGTTCTACAACGACTTAGAGGTAGATACACACACCTGTTCTACAACTATTAGAGGTAGATACACACACCTGTTCTACAACTATTAGAGGTAGATACACACACCTGTTCTACAACTATTAGAGGTAGATACACACACCTGTTCTACAATGACTTAGAGGTAGATACACACACCTGTTCTACAACTATTAGAGGTAGATACACACACCTGTTCTACAACTATTAGAGGTAGATACACACACCTGTTCTACAACTATTAGAGGTAGATACACACACCTGTTCTACAACTATTAGAGGTAGATACACACACCTGTTCTACAACTATTAGAGGTAGATACACACACCTGTTCTACAACGACTTAGAGGTAGATACACACACCTGTTCTACAACGACTTAGAGGTAGATACACACACCTGTTCTACAACTATTAGAGGTAGATACACACACCTGTTCTACAACTATTAGAGGTAGATACACACACCTGTTCTACAACTATTAGAGGTAGATACACACACCTGTTCTACAACTATTAGAGGTAGATACACACACCTGTTCTACAACGACTTAGAGGTAGATACACACACCTGTTCTACAACGACTTAGAGGTAGATACACACACCTGTTCTACAACGACTTAGAGGTAGATACACACACCTGTTCTACAACTATTAGAGGTAGATACACACACCTGTTCTACAACTATTAGAGGTAGATACACACACCTGTTCTACAACGACTTAGAGGTAGATACACACACCTGTTCTACAACGACTTAGAGGTAGATACACACACCTGTTCTACAACTATTAGAGGTAGAGACACACACCTGTTCTACAACTATTAGAGGTAGATACACACACCTGTTCTACAACTATTAGAGGTAGAGACACACACCTGTTCTACAACGACTTAGAGGTAGATACACACACCTGTTCTACAACTATTAGAGGTAGAGACACACACCTGTTCTACAACGACTTAGAGGTAGATACACACACCTGTTCTACAACTATTAGAGGTAGAGACACACACCTGTTCTACAACGACTTAGAGGTAGATACACACACCTGTTCTACAACGACTTAGAGGTAGATACACACACCTGTTCTACAACGACTTAGAGGTAGATACACACACCTGTTCTACAACGACTTAGAGGTAGATACACACACCTGTTCTACAACGACTTAGAGGTAGGTACACACACCTGTTCTACAACGACTTAGAGGTAGGTACACACACCTGTTCTACAACGACTTAGAGGTAGATACACACACCTGTTCTACAACGACTTAGAGGTAGATACACACACCTGTTCTACAACGACTTAGAGGTAGATACACACACCTGTTCTACAACGACTTAGAGGTAGATACACACACCTGTTCTACAACGACTTAGAGGTAGATACACACACCTGTTCTACAACGACTTAGAGGTAGATACACACACCTGTTCTACAACGACTTAGAGGTAGAGACACACACCTGTTCTACAACGACTTAGAGGTAGATACACACACCTGTTCCTCAACGACTTAGAGGTAGATACACACACCTGTTCTACAACTATTAGAGGTAGATACACACACCTGTTCTACAACTATTAGAGGTAGAGACACACACCTGTTCTACAACTATTAGAGGTAGAGACACACACCTGTTCTACAACTATTAGAGGTAGATACACACACCTGTTCTACAACGACTTAGAGGTAGGTACACACACCTGTTCTACAACGACTTAGAGGTAGGTACACACACCTGTTCTACAACGACTTAGAGGTAGATACACACACCTGTTCTACAACGACTTAGAGGTAGATACACACACCTGTTCTACAACGACTTAGAGGTAGGTACACACACCTGTTCTACAACGACTTAGAGGTAGAGACAAACACCTGTTCTACAACTATTAGAGGTAGATACACACACCTGTTCTACAACGATTTAGAGGTAGATACACACACCTGTTCTACAACGACTTAGAGGTAGATACACACACCTGTTCTACAACTATTAGAGGTAGATACACACACCTGTTCTACAACTATTAGAGGTAGAGACACACACCTGTTCTACAACGACTTAGAGGTAGGTACACACACCTGTTCTACAACGACTTAGAGGTAGAGACACACACCTGTTCTACAACGACTTAGAGGTAGATACACACACCTGTTCTACAACGATTTAGAGGTAGATACACACACCTGTTCTACAACGACTTAGAGGTAGAGACACACACCTGTTCTACAACGACTTAGAGGTAGATACACACACCTGTTCTACAACGACTTAGAGGTAGATACACACACCTGTTCTACAACGACTTAGAGGTAGGTACACACACCTGTTCTACAACTATTAGAGGTAGATACACACACCTGTTCTACAACGACTTAGAGGTAGGTACACACACCTGTTCTACAACTATTAGAGGTAGATACACACACCTGTTCTACAACGACTTAGAGGTAGATACACACACCTGTTCTACAACTATTAGAGGTAGAGACACACACCTGTTCTACAACGACTTAGAGGTAGATACACACACCTGTTCTACAACTATTAGAGGTAGATACACACACCTGTTCTACAACGACTTAGAGGTAGATACACACACCTGTTCTACAACTATTAGAGGTAGATACACACACCTGTTCTACAACGACTTAGAGGTAGATACACACACCTGTTCTACAACTATTAGAGGTAGATACACACACCTGTTCTACAACTATTAGAGGTAGATACACACACCTGTTCTACAATGACTTAGAGGTAGATACACACACCTGTTTTACAACTATTAGAGGTAGATACACACACCTGTTCTACAACTATTAGAGGTAGATACACACACCTGTTCTACAATGACTTAGAGGTAGATACACACACCTGTTCTACAACGACTTAGAGGTAGATACACACACCTGTTCTACAACGACTTAGAGGTAGATACACACACCTGTTCTACAACGACTTAGAGGTAGATACACACACCTGTTCTACAACTATTAGAGGTAGATACACACACCTGTTCTACAACGACTTAGAGGTAGATACACACACCTGTTCTACAACGACTTAGAGGTAGATACACACACCTGTTCTACAACGACTTAGAGGTAGATACACACACCTGTTCTACAACTATTAGAGGTAGGTACACACACCTGTTCTACAACGACTTAGAGGTAGATACACACACCTGTTCTACAACGACTTAGAGGTAGATACACACACCTGTTCTACAACGACTTAGAGGTAGATACACACACCTGTTCTACAACGACTTAGAGGTAGATACACACACCTGTTCTACAACGACTTAGAGGTAGATACACACACCTGTTCTACAACTATTAGAGGTAGAGACACACACCTGTTCTACAACGACTTAGAGGTAGATACACACACCTGTTCTACAACGACTTAGAGGTAGATACACACACCTGTTCTACAACGACTTAGAGGTAGATACACACACCTGTTCTACAACGACTTAGAGGTAGGTACACACACCTGTTCTACAACGACTTAGAGGTAGATACACACACCTGTTCTACAACGACTTAGAGGTAGATACACACACCTGTTCTACAACGACTTAGAGGTAGATACACACACCTGTTCTACAACGACTTAGAGGTAGATACACACACCTGTTCTACAACGACTTAGAGGTAGATACACACACCTGTTCTACAACTATTAGAGGTAGATACACACACCTGTTCTACAACGACTTAGAGGTAGATACACACACCTGTTCTACAACGACTTAGAGGTAGATACACACACCTGTTCTACAACGACTTAGAGGTAGATACACACACCTGTTCTACAACGACTTAGAGGTAGATACACACACCTGTTCTACAACGACTTAGAGGTAGATACACACACCTGTTCTACAACTATTAGAGGTAGGTACACACACCTGTTCTACAACGACTTAGAGGTAGATACACACACCTGTTCTACAACGACTTAGAGGTAGATACACACACCTGTTCTACAACGACTTAGAGGTAGATACACACACCTGTTCTACAACGACTTAGAGGTAGATACACACACCTGTTCTACAACGACTTAGAGGTAGATACACACACCTGTTCTACAACTATTAGAGGTAGATACACACACCTGTTCTACAACTATTAGAGGTAGATACACACACCTGTTCTACAACGACTTAGAGGTAGATACACACACCTGTTCTACAACGACTTAGAGGTAGATACACACACCTGTTCTACAACGACTTAGAGGTAGAGACACACACCTGTTCTACAACGACTTAGAGGTAGATACACACACCTGTTCTACAACGACTTAGAGGTAGATACACACACCTGTTCTACAACTATTAGAGGTAGATACACACACCTGTTCTACAACTATTAGAGGTAGAGACACACACCTGTTCTACAACGACTTAGAGGTAGATACACACACCTGTTCTACAACGACTTAGAGGTAGATACACACACCTGTTCTACAACGACTTAGAGGTAGATACACACACCTGTTCTACAACGACTTAGAGGTAGAGACACACACCTGTTCTACAACGACTTAGAGGTAGATACACACACCTGTTCTACAACTATTAGAAGTAGATACACACACCTGTTCTACAACTATTAGAGGTAGAGACACACACCTGTTCTACAACTATTAGAGGTAGATACACACACCTGTTCTACAACTATTAGAGGTAGAGACACACACCTGTTCTACAACGACTTAGAGGTAGATACACACACCTGTTCTACAACGACTTAGAGGTAGATACACACACCTGTTCTACAACGACTTAGAGGTAGATACACACACCTGTTCTACAACGACTTAGAGGTAGATACACACACCTGTTCTACAACGACTTAGAGGTAGATACACACACCTGTTCTACAACGACTTAGAGGTAGATACACACACCTGTTCTACAACGACTTAGAGGTAGATACACACACCTGTTCTACAACTATTAGAGGTAGATACACACACCTGTTCTACAACTATTAGAGGTAGAGACACACACCTGTTCTACAACGACTTAGAGGTAGAGACACACACCTGTTCTACAACGACTTAGAGGTAGATACACACACCTGTTCTACAACGACTTAGAGGTAGATACACACACCTGTTCTACAACTATTAGAGGTAGGTACACACACCTGTTCTACAACGACTTAGAGGTAGATACACACACCTGTTCTACAACTATTAGAGGTAGATACACACACCTGTTCTACAACGACTTAGAGGTAGATACACACACCTGTTCTACAATGACTTAGAGGTAGATACACACACCTGTTCTACAACGACTTAGAGGTAGATACACACACCTGTTCTACAACGACTTAGAGGTAGGTACACACACCTGTTCTACAACGACTTAGAGGTAGATACACACACCTGTTCTACAACGACTTAGAGGTAGATACACACACCTGTTCTACAACTATTAGAGGTAGATACACACACCTGTTCTACAACGACTTAGAGGTAGAGACACACACCTGTTCTACAACTATTAGAGGTAGATACACACACCTGTTCTACAACGACTTAGAGGTAGAGACACACACCTGTTCTACAACTATTAGAGGTAGATACACACACCTGTTCTACAACGACTTAGAGGTAGAGACACACACCTGTTCTACAACGACTTAGAGGTAGAGACACACACCTGTTCTACAACTATTAGAGGTAGATACACACACCTGTTCTACAACGACTTAGAGGTAGATACACACACCTGTTCTACAACTATTAGAGCTAGGTACACACACCTGTTCTACAACTATTAGAGGTAGAGACACACACCTGTTCTACAACGACTTAGAGGTAGATACACACACCTGTTCTACAACGACTTAGAGGTAGATACACACACCTGTTCTACAACGACTTAGAGGTAGATACACACACCTGTTCTACAACGACTTAGAGGTAGAGACACACACCTGTTCTACAACTATTAGAGTTAGGTACACACACCTGTTCTACAACTATTAGAGGTAGAGACACACACCTGTTCTACAACGACTTAGAGGTAGAGACACACACCTGTTCTACAACGACTTAGAGGTAGATACACACACCTGTTCTACAACTACTTACAGGTAGATACACACACCTGTTCTACAACGACTTACAGGTAGATACACACACCTGTTCTACAACGACTTTGAGGTAGATACACACACCTGTTCTACAACGACTTACAGGTAGATACACACACCTGTTCTACAACGACTTACAGGTAGATACACACACCTGTTCTACAACGACTTAGAGGTAGATACACACACCTGTTCTACAACGACTTAGAGGTAGATACACACACCTGTTCTACAACTATTAGAGGTAGATACACACACCTGTTCTACAACTATTAGAGGTAGATACACACACCTGTTCTACAACTATTAGAGGTAGAGACACACACCTGTTCTACAACTATTAGAGGTAGAGACACACACCTGTTCTACAACGACTTAGAGGTAGATACACACACCTGTTCTACAACGACTTAGAGGTAGGTACACACACCTGTTCTACAACTATTAGAGGTAGATACACACACCTGTTCTACAACTACTTAGAGGTAGGTACACACACCTGTTCTACAACGACTTAGACGTAGGTGAGCTCAGGAACACGTACACACACTCTCTCTGTATAGATACAGATACTGATCCGGGATCAGATCCCCACTGTCGGTGTAATCTAATTCATTGTGATTTTAAAAAGGTCAGACTGATCCTAGATCAGCACTCCGTCCTCCTCTGAGAGGCTTCAATACGAGTGTAGCTCCTTCATGTGTAGACACTGCCCCCTAGTGACACAAACTAAAGACTTAAACTTGTCTGTGTCTGTGTCTGTGTGTTTCTGTCTGTGTGTGTGTGTGTGTGTGTGTGTGTGTGTGTGTGTGTGTGTGTGTGTGTGTGTGTGTGTGTGTGTGTGTGTGT
>NC_074691.1:34304383-34386883 GCF_029448725.1 Salvelinus fontinalis
ACCTTAAATGCAGAAGGTCCTCTACTCCGACAATTAATCCACACATAAAACGGTCAACCGAATCGTTTCTAGTCATCTCTCCTCCTTCCAGGCTTTTTCTTCTTTGAACTTATATGCTGATTGGCATCTTTCATAGTTACCACGACGACCGACCGAACTCAGTTCATCTTTCAATCACCCACGTGGGTATAACCAATGAGGAGACGGCACGTGGGTATCTGCTTCTATAAACCAATGAGGAGATGGGAGAGGCAGGACTTGCACCGTGTTCAGCATCATAAATAGAACTGACTTCTATTTTAGCGCTTGGCAACACAGACGCACGTTGGCCAGCGCGAGCAGTGTGGGTGCAATAATTGAATAACGTGTATGTTTAAATTTATTTTGCATCTTAGACCGATTGATGAAATGAAAGTAGACTGGTTCCTTAGACCGAATTATTGGTTCTACAGGTCAGTGGTTCTACAGATCAGTGGTTCTACAGGTCAGTGGTTCTGTAGGTCAGTGGTTCTGTTGGTCAGTGGTTCTGTTGGTCAGCGGTTCTACAGATCAGTGGTTCTACAGGTCAGTGGTTCTGTAGGTCAGTGGTTCTGTTGGTCAGTGGTTCTACAGGTCAGTGGTTCTGTTGATCAGTGGTTCTACAGGTCAGTGGTTCTGTTGGTCAGTGGTTCTACAGGTCAGTGGTTCTACAGGTCAGTGGTTCTGTAGGTCAGTGGTTCTACAGATCAGTGGTTCTGTAGGTCAGTGGTTCTACAGGTCAGTGGTTCTACAGGTCAGTGGTTCTGTTGGTCAGCGGTTCTACAGGTCAGTGGTTCTGTTGGTCAGCGGTTCTACAGGTCAGTGGTTCTGTTGGTCAGTGGTTCTACAGGTCAGTGGTTCTACAGGTCAGTGGTTCTGTTGGTTAGTGGTTCTACAGGTCAGTGGTTCTACAGGTCAGTGGTTCTACAGGTCAGTGGTTCTGTTGGTCAGCGGTTCTACAGGTCAGTGGTTCTACAGATCAGTGGTTCTACAGGTCAGTGGTTCTACAGGTCAGTGGTTCTGTTGGTCAGTGGTTCTACAGGTCAGTGGTTCTACAGGTCAGTGGTTCTGTTGGTCAGTGGTTCTACAGGTCAGTGGTTCTACAGGTCAGTGGTTCTGTTGGTCAGTGGTTCTACAGGTCAGTGGTTCTACAGGTCAGTGGTTCTGTTGGTTAGTGGTTCTGTTGGTCAGTGGTTCTGTAGGTCAGTGGTTCTGTTGGTCAGTGGTTCTGTTGGTCAGCGGTTCTACAGATCAGTGGTTCTACAGGTCAGTGGTTCTACAGGTCAGTGGTTCTGTAGGTCAGTGGTTCTGTTGGTCAGTGGTTCTACAGGTCAGTGGTTCTGTTGCTCAGTGGTTCTACAGGTCAGTGGTTCTGTTGGTCAGTGGTTCTACAGGTCAGTGGTTCTACAGGTCAGTGGTTCTGTAGGTCAGTGGTTCTACAGATCAGTGGTTCTGTAGGTCAGTGGTTCTACAGGTCAGTGGTTCTACAGGTCAGTGGTTCTGTTGGTCAGCGGTTCTACAGGTCAGTGGTTCTGTTGGTCAGCGGTTCTACAGGTCAGTGGTTCTACAGATCAGTGGTTCTGTTGGTCAGCGGTTCTACAGGTCAGTGGTTCTACAGGTCAGTGGTTCTGTTGGTTAGTGGTTCTACAGGTCAGTGGTTCTACAGGTCAGTGGTTCTACAGGTCAGTGGTTCTACAGGTCAGCGGTTCTACAGGTCAGTGGTTCTACAGATCAGTGGTTCTACAGGTCAGTGGTTCTACAGGTCAGTGGTTCTGTTGGTCAGTGGTTCTACAGGTCAGTGGTTCTACAGGTCAGTGGTTCTGTTGGTCAGTGGTTCTACAGGTCAGTGGTTCTACAGGTCAGTGGTTCTGTTGGTCAGTGGTTCTACAGGTCAGTGGTTCTACAGGTCAGTGGTTCTGTTGGTCAGTGGTTCTACAGGTCAGTGGTTCTACAGGTCAGTGGTTCTGTTGGTTAGTGTTTCTACAGGTCAGTGGTTCTACAGGTCAGTGGTTCTGTTGGTCAGCGGTTCTACAGGTCAGTGGTTCTACAGGTCAGTGGTTCTGTTGGTCAGTGGTTCTGTTGGTCAGCGGTTCTACAGGTCAGTGGTTCTGTTGGTCAGTGGTTCTACAGGTCAGTGGTTCTGTTGGTCAGTGGTTCTACAGGTCAGTGGTTCTGTTGGTCAGTGGTTCTACAGGTCAGTGGTTCTGTTGGTCAGTGGTTCTACAGGTCAGTGGTTCTGTTGGTCAGTGGTTCTACAGATCAGTGGTTCTACAGGTCAGTGGTTCTGTTGGTCAGTGGTTCTACAGATCAGTGGTTCTACAGGTCAGTGGTTCTGTTGGTCAGTGGTTCTACAGGTCAGTGGTTCTACAGGTCAGTGGTTCTGTAGGTTAGTGGTTCTACAGGTCAGTGGTTCTACAGGTCAGTGGTTCTACAGGTCAGTGGTTCTACAGGTCAGTGGTTCTGTTGGTCAGTGGTTCTGTAGGTCAGTGGTTCTACAGGTCAGTGGTTCTGTAGGTCAGTGGTTCTACAGGTCAGTGGTTCTACAGGTCAGTGGTTCTGTTGGTCAGTGGTTCTACAGGTCAGTGGTTCTGTTGGTCAGTGGTTCTACAGGTCAGTGGTTCTGTTGGTCAGTGGTTCTACAGATCAGTGGTTCTACAGGTCAGTGGTTCTGTTGGTCAGTGGTTCTACAGATCAGTGGTTCTACAGGTCAGTGGTTCTGTTGGTCAGTGGTTCTACAGGTCAGTGGTTCTACAGGTCAGTGGTTCTGTAGGTTAGTGGTTCTACAGGTCAGTGGTTCTACAGGTCAGTGGTTCTACAGGTCAGTGGTTCTGTTGGTCAGTGGTTCTGTAGGTCAGTGGTTCTACAGGTCAGTGGTTCTGTAGGTCAGTGGTTCTACAGGTCAGTGGTTCTACAGATCACTGGTTCTGTAGGTCAGTGGTTCTGTTGGTCAGTGGTTCTACAGGTCAGTGGTTCTACAGGTCAGTGGTTCTGTTGGTCAGTGGTTCTACAGGTCAGTGGTTCTACAGGTCAGTGGTTCTACAGGTCAGTGGTTCTGTAGGTCAGTGGTTCTACAGGTCAGTGGTTCTACAGGTCAGTGGTTCTGTTGGTCAGTGGTTCTGTTGGTCAGTGGTTCTGTTGGTCAGTGGTTCTACAGATCAGTGGTTCTACAGATTAGTGGTTCTACAGATCAGTGGTTCTGTTGGTCAGTGGTTCTACAGGTCAGTGGTTCAACAGGTCAGTGGTTCTACAGGTCAGTGGTTCTGTAGGTCAGTGGTTCTACAGGTCAGTGGTTCTACAGGTCAGTGGTTCTGTTGGTCAGCGGTTCTACAGGTCAGTGGTTCTGTTGGTCAGCGGTTCTACAGGTCAGTGGTTCTACAGGTCAGTGGTTCTGTTGGTCAGTGGTTCTACAGGTCAGTGGTTCTACAGGTCAGTGGTTCTACAGGTCAGCGATTCTACAGGTAGGCGGTTCTACAGGTCAGTGGTTCTGTTGGTCAGTGGTTCTACAGGTCAGTGGTTCTACAGATCAGTGGTTCTACAGGTCAGTGGTTCTACAGGTCAGTGGTTCTGTTGGTCAGTGGTTCTACAGGTCAGTGGTTCTACAGATCAGTGGTTCTACAGGTCAGTGGTTCTGTTGGTCAGCGGTTCTACAGGTCAGTGGTTCTGTAGGTTAGTGGTTCTACAGGTCAGTGGTTCTACAGGTCAGTGGTTCTACAGGTCAGCGATTCTACAGGTAGGCGGTTCTACAGGTCAGCGGTTCTGTTGGTCAGTGGTTCTGTTGGTCAGCGGTTCTACAGGTCAGTGGTTCTGTAGGTTAGTGGTTCTACAGGTTAGTGGTTCTACAGGTCAGTGGTTCTACAGATCAGTGGTTCTACAGGTCAGTGGTTCTACAGAACAGCGGTTCTACAGGTCAGTGGTTCTGTAGGTCAGTGGTTCTGTAGGTCAGTGGTTCTACAGGTCAGTGGTTCTACAGGTCAGGGGTTCTGTAGGTCAGTGGTTCTACAGGTCAGTGGTTCTACAGGTCAGTGGTTCTACAGGTCAGTGGTTCTGTTGGTCAGTGGTTCTACAGGTCAGTGGTTCTACAGGTCAGTGGTTCTACAGATCAGTGGTTCTATAAGGGATGCTGCATGCGTTTTAACTGCAGTGCTTTGGCAAACCCCTAGAGGGATATGTAGTGTACAGTAGCTTGCATGACGACTTGGGGTTGTGTGTGTTGTGCTGGTGGTGTGTTGGCCCCTTCACAGGTACCTAATCAATGTGTTTGTCTCTCTCTCTCTCTTTCTCCCTCCTGCAGCACAACATGCCATTCTGGAGGATATCCAGTCACTCTGACCTGCTGGCGTTACACCAAGCACTGGAGTTTGAATACCTGTAACTGTTACCGTAGCAACAGACTGTTACTGTAACTGTTACCGTAGTAACGGACTGTTACTGTAACTGTTATCGTAGCAACAGACTATTACTGCAACTGTTACTAGCGCACGGACTGTTACTGTAACTGTTACCGAAGCAACAGACTTTTACTGTAACTGTTACTATAGCAACAGACTGTAATTGTAGCAACGGACTGTTTCTGTAACTGTTCTGTAACTATAGCAACAGACGGAACACACCAGTACTACTACTACTACTACCACCTGTAATGGTTACCATGGCGATGGCAACGGGAGACAGACTGTAGTCCCCTCCCCCCGGCCTTCTTGTTTTTGTATATCTATTTAAGAAAACAACCACCAGTACACTGCAACTCTTTTGTTTTGTCTTCATTTCTTTGTGTGTCTTTAAAAAAAAAACATCTGGATTTGAGTACTCTGAACTGTCTTACTAAAAACAACTAGGACTGAGAGAGGAGAGGAGAGGAGAGGAGAGGAGAGGAGAGGAGAGGAGAGGAGAGGAGAGGAGAGGAGAGGAGAGGAGAGGACAGGACAGGAGAGGAGAGGAGAGGAGAGGAGAGGAGAGGAGAGGAGAGGAGAGGAGAGGAGAGGACCTGGAACACTTATGACTCCTGCTGGACGAGCCCCAACCCATGAAATAACATCCAAGACTGCATACCAAGTGACACCCTATTCCCTATGTAGTGCACTACTGTTGACCAGGGCCCATTAGGGTTTTAGTCAACAGTAATGCACTAATGCTTCCTGCTGTAACCTGCTATCTACAGATCTGCACTTTCAATATGAAGATGCTCTAGTCTGTGTGAACCGCTCACTCACTCATGTAAATTATTTCACAGCAAGTAGTTTTAAAATGGCAGAGGTGGATATTGTGGTTTTGAATGAAAAAGAAGCTTAATTTTTTGAGTTTTTTTTTTTTGGTTGTCTTTGTTTTTTGTAAGGTTTCATTTTTGGGGGGGGGGGGGGGGGGGGACAAGGAGAATGTGCGTCATGATGTGTCGTGTCTTATAAACATGTTTGTGTGTTTACTTTGTCGCTTTTTGTTCATCTTGGAAACGTCTATATAAGTAGATAAAAAAATAACTACATGAAAAGTCAAAGACCTCATGTGATGATTTGATGACGAAAATACAGTTTCAACACATACAGCTTTTTTTACTACAGATGAATGTAGGATCAATACATTCAACTATTTTACTACAGATGAATGTAGGATCAATACATACAGCTATTTCCTACAGATGAATGTAGGATCAATACGTCCAGCTATTTACTACAGATGAATGTAGGATCAATACGTCCAGCTATTTACTACAGATGAATGTAGGATCAATACGTCCAGCTATTTACTACAGATGAATGTAGGATCAATACGTCCAGCTATTTTACTACAGATGAATGTAGGATCAATACATCCAGAAGTACAGATCAAACTAAATACACACTATCAAATAAACCAAATCCGATAGTTGACCATGTTTCAGACCATTCTAAGTAGGCCTTAGTGGGAGTGACCATAGAGCCTTAGTGGGAGTGACCATAGAGCCTTAGTGGGAGTGACCATAGAGCCTTAGTGGGAGTGACCATAGAGCCTTAGTGGGAGTGACCATAGAGCCTTAGTGGGAGTGACCATAGAGCCTTAGTGGGAGTGAACATAGAGCCTTAGTGGGAGTGACCATAGAGCCTTAGTGGGAGTGACCATAGAGTTCTATGGGAGTGACCATAGAGCCTTAGTGGGAGTGACCATAGAGCCTTAGTGGGAGTGACCATAGAGTTCTATGGGAGTGACCATAGAGCCTTAGTGGGAGTGACCATAGAGCCTTCGTGGGAGTGACCATAGAGCAGGGGTGTCAAACTCATTCCACGGAGGGCCTTGTGTCTGCAGGTTTTTGGTTTTTCCTTTCAATAAAGCCCTAGACAACCAGGTGTGGGGAGTTCCTAACTAATTAGTGATGTTAATTCATCAATCAAGTACAAGGGAGGAACGAAAACCCGCAGACACTCGGCCCTCCGTGGAATGAGTTTGACACCTGTGCCATAGAGCCTTAGTGGGAGTGACCATAGAGCCTTCGTGGGAGTGACCATAGAGCCTTAGTGGGAGTGACCATAGAGCCTTAGTGGGAGTGACCATAGAGCCTTAGTGGGAGTGACCATAGAGCCTTAGTGGGAGTGACCATAGAGTTCTATGGGAGTGACCTAACTGGGTAAAGTATTTGTATTTCATTTCAGCGAATCAAATGACTCGCGAGGCGTGGCTTCAAAACAGGAGGCAAAAACATTCCCCTGGACTCAAAATCCCTGTTACGTACTTCATTTCACCTGTCACATTATTATGAAGATTACGGTAGTCCCCAGTCACCTGTCACATTATTATGAAGTTTACGGTAGTCCCCAGTCACCTGCCACATTATTATAAAGTTTACGGTAGTCACCTGTCACATTATTATGAAGATTACGGTAGTCACCTGTCACATTATTATGAAGTTTACAGTAGTCCCCAGTTACCTGTCACATTATTATGAAGATTACAGTAGTCCCCAGTCACCAGTCACATTATTATGAAGTTTACGGTAGTCCCCAGTCACCTGCCACATTATTATGAAGTTTACGGTAGTCCCCAGTCACCGGTCACATTATTATGAAGTTTACGGTAGTCCCCAGTCACCTGCCACATTATTATAAAGTTTACGGTAGTCCCCAGTCACCTGTCACATTATTATGAAGATTACGGTAGTCCCCATCACCTGCCACATTATTATGAAGTTTACGGTAGTCCCCAGTCACCTGCCACATTATTATGAAGTTTACGGTAGTCACCTGTCACATTATTATGAAGATTACAGTAGTCCCCAGTTACCTGTCACATTATTATGAAGTTTACGGTAGTCCCCAGTTACCTGTCACATTATTATGAAGTTTACGGTAGTCCCCAGTTACCTGTCACATTATTATGAAGTTTACGGTAGTCCCCAGTTACCTGTCACATTATTATGAAGTTTACGGTAGTCCCCAGTTACCTGTCACATTATTATGAAGATTACAGTAGTCCCCAGTTACCTGTCACATTATTATGAAGTTTACGGTAGTCCCCAGTTACCTGTCACATTATTATGAAGTTTACGGTAGTCCCCAGTTACCTGTCACATTATTATGAAGATTACGGTAGTCGCCAGTCACCTGTCACATTATTATGAAGTTTACGGTAGTCCCCAGTCACCTGCCACATTATTATGAAGTTTACGGTAGTCCCCAGTCACCTGTCACATTATTATGAAGATTACGGTAGTCCCCAGTCATCTGTTGATGCTTGGTGCAGTCACCAGTAATGGTTGATGCTTGGTGATGTCACTAGTAATGCTTGGTGATGTCACCAGTAATGGTTGATGCTTGGTGATGTCACTAGTAATGCTTGGTGATGTCACTAGTAATGGTTGATGCTTGGTCATGTCACCAGTAATGGTTGATGCTTGGTGATGTCACTAGTAATGCTTGGTGATGTCACTAGTAATGGTTGATGCTTGGTGATGTCACTAGTAGTGGTTGATGCTTGGTGATGTCACCAGTAATGGTTGATGCTTGGTGCGTCGGGATTCTCTGCTGTTACCAAGCAAACATTTAAAAAGTTATACTTTTTAGATAAAACTATACTAAATGTATTCAGGTCACCAAATAATTGATTAAAACAAACTGTTTTACAATGGTCTACAGTAGCCTCAACAGCACCTTATAGGGTAGCACCATGGTGTAGCCAGAGGATAGCTAGCGTCCGTCCTCCTCTGGGTACATTGACTTCAATACAAAACATATGTGGGAACTCTTTCAAGACTGTTGGAAAAGCATTCCAGGTGAAGCTGGTTGGGAGAATGCCAAGAGTGTGCAAAGCTGTCATCAAGGCAAAGGGCGGTTACTTTGAAGAATCTCAAATAGAACATATATTTAGATTTTTTGGGGTTACTACATGATTCCATATGTGTTATTTCATAGTTTTGATGTCTTCACTATTATTGTACAACATAGAAAATAGTAAAAATAAAGAAAAACCCTTGAATGAGTAGGTGTCCAAACTTTTGACTGGTACTGTATGGGGTCATGACCGTGTTCTGACGCTGTGTTAGCTGTCATGACATATTATGACATGGTTATGACCGGGTGTCAAGTAAAGTGTTACCCACTATTTTGTTAAGCTCTACATTTTTTCAGGTAACCATTAGCTAATCTATAACTTACAGCAAAGGGTTTCCCTGTTTAGGTTTTAATGCTCGTTTTTTGCTTCCGTTTGAGTTTACCATGTAGCTAACCCATGTCGTTAATCCATGGTACAAACGCAACACAGTCATAGCTAATTATCATTTTTCTCCACCATAGTTTGGGGTTATAAATCTAAAGCTATCATTGGAGATCGTAGGATATCTATTTTGAGTTCACGCTCGTATTTCCCCTCCGGTATTATGTAGCTCGGTATTATGTAGCTCAGTATAGCCTGTAGCAGCCTAACGCCTCATTGCCATGGAGACGTTTATAAAAGTGTACGTCAGTACATGTAATACCAACTACATCCACTAGAGGGGACACAAGTAAGGGAATGATTTATTGACCTTCATAAATCAAATCCTATTTTATTTGTCACATCCCCCGAATACAACAGGTGTAGTAGACCTTACCGTGAAATGCTTACTTACAAGCCATTAACCAACAATGCAGTTGAAAAAATATAGAGTTAAAGAAAATATTTACTATTGTACAACATATAAATGATGATTACTTTTGTAAGGCACTGTACAAGGGGTTAATACAGCATCTGGTTCAGGGACAGACCAGGGGTCTTATTATATAGTCCTCTGGTTCAGGGAGAGACCAGGGGTCTTATTATATAGTCCTCTGATTCAGGGTGAGACCAGGGGTCTTATTATATAGTCCTCTGGTTCAGAGAGAGACCAGGGGTCTTATTATATAGTCCTCTGGTTCAGGGTGAGACCAGGGGTCTTATTATATAGTCCTCTGGTTCAGAGAGAGACCAGGGGTCTTATTGTATAGTCCTCTGGTTCAGGGTGAGACCAGGGGTCTTATTATATAGTCCTCTGGTTCAGAGAGAGACCAGGGGTCTTATTGTATAGTCCTCTGGTTCAGAGAGAGACCAGGGGTCTTATTATATAGTCCTCTGGTTCAGGGAGAGACCAGGGGTCTCATTGTATAGTCCTCTGGTTCAGGGAGAGACCAGGGGTCTCATTGTATAGTCCTCTGGTTCAGGGAGAGACCAGGGGTCTTATTATATAGTCCTCTGGTTCAGGGTGAGATCAGGGGTCTTATTATATAGTCCTCTGATTCAGAGAGAGACCAGGGGTCTTATTGTATAGTCCTCTGGTTCAGAGAGAGACCAGGGGTCTTATTGTATAGTCCTCTGGTTCAGGGTGAGACCAGGGGTCTTATTATATAGTCCTCTGGTTCAGGGTGAGACCAGGGGTCTTATTATATAGTCCTCTGGTTCAGGGTGAGACCAGGGGTCTTATTATATAGTCCTCTGGTTCAGGGTGAGACCAGGGGTCTTATTGTATAGTCCTCTGATTCAGGGAGAGACCAGAGGTCTTATTATATAGTCCTCTGTGTGAATGGATGTTACTTTTCTTGTTTTTCTTCTGTTGTTTTCTTCCCCTCCACCTCCCTGTCCCCCTTGCAGAGTTTTTCAAAGGTTTTGAATAGCCTTAATCTTAACTATGGCATTGCCAAATAGGCGAGTCGGGGCAGCAACTCCATTTGGCAGTTAGAACACGCGCCGTTTGAACCACCGAGTCAACTGTGGTAGGTCACCCGATCCACTATAGTAGATCACCCAGTCCACTATAGTAGGTCACCCGGTCCACTATAGTAGGTCACCCGGTCCACTATAGTAGATCACCCGGTCCACTATAGTAGGTCACCCGGTCCACTATAGTAGGTCACCCGGTCCACTATAGCAGGTCACCCGGTCCACTATAGCAGGTCACCCGGTCCACTATAGCAGGTCACCCGGTCCACTATAGCAGGTCACCCGGTCCACTATAGCAGGTCACCCGGTCCACTATAGCAGGTCACCCGGTCCACTATAGCAGGTCACCCGGTCCACTATAGCAGGTCACCCGGTCCACTATAGCAGGTCACCCGGTCCACTATAGCAGGTCACCCGGTCCACTATAGCAGGTCACCCGGTCCACTATAGCAGGTCACCCGGTCCACTATAGCAGGTCACCCGGTCCACTATAGCAGGTCACCCGGTCCACTATAGCAGGTCACCCGGTCCACTATAGCAGGTCACCCGGTCCACTATAGTAGGTCACCCAGTCCACTATAGTAGGTCACCCAGTCCACTATAGTAGGTCACCCAGTCCACTATAGTAGGTCACCCGGTCCACTGTAGTAGGTCACCCAGTCCAGACCCGGTCCACTATAGTAGGTCACCCGGTCCACTGTAGTAGGTCACCCAGTCCACTATGGTAGGTCACCCAGTCCACTATGGTAGGTCACCCAGTCCACTATGGTAGGTCACCCAGTCCACTATGGTAGGTCACCCAGTCCACTATGGTAGGTCACCCAGTCCACTATAGTAGGTCACCCGGTCCACTATAGTAGGTCACCCAGTCCACTATAGTAGGTCACCCGGTCCACTGTAGTAGGTCACCCAGTCCAGACCCGGTCCACTATAGTAGGTCACCCGGTCCACTGTAGTAGGTCACCCAGTCCACTATGGTAGGTCACCCAGTCCACTATGGTAGGTCACCCAGTCCACTATGGTAGGTCACCCAGTCCACTATGGTAGGTCACCCAGTCCACTATGGTAGGTCACCCAGTCCACTATGGTAGGTCACCCAGTCCACTATGGTAGGTCACCCAGTCCACTATGGTAGGTCACCCAGTCCACTATGGTAGGTCACCCAGTCCACTATGGTAGGTCACCCAGTCCACTATGGTAGGTCACCCAGTCCACTATGGTAGGTCACCCAGTCCACTATGGTAGGTCACCCAGTCCACTATGGTAGGTCACCCAGTCCACTATGGTAGGTCACCCAGTCCACTATGGTAGGTCACCCAGTCCACTATGGTAGGTCACCCAGTCCACTATAGTAGGTCACCCAGTCCACTATAGTAGGTCACCCGGTCCACTATAGTAGGTCACCCGGTCCACTATAGAAGGTCACCCGGTCTACTGTAGTAGGTCACCCGGTCCACTATAGTAGGTCACCCGGTCCACTATAGTAGGTCACCCGGTCCACTATAGTAGGTCACCCGGTCCACTATAGTAGGTCACCCGGTCCACTATAGTAGGTCACCCGGTCCACTATAGTAGGTCACCCGGTCCACTATAGTAGGTCACCCGGTCCACTATAGTAGGTCACCCGGTCCACTATAGTAGGTCACCCGGTCCACTGTAGTAGGTCACCCGGTCCACTGTAGTAGGTCACCCAGTCCAGACCCGGTCCACTATAGTAGGTCACCCGGTCCACTGTAGTAGGTCACCCAGTCCACTATGGTAGGTCACCCAGTCCACTATGGTAGGTCACCCAGTCCACTATGGTAGGTCACCCAGTCCACTATGGTAGGTCACCCAGTCCACTATGGTAGGTCACCCAGTCCACTATGGTAGGTCACCCAGTCCACTATGGTAGGTCACCCAGTCCACTATGGTAGGTCACCCAGTCCACTATAGAAGGTCACCCAGTCCACTATAGAAGGTCACCCGGTCCACTATAGAAGGTCACCCGGTCCACTATAGAAGGTCACCCGGTCCACTATAGAAGGTCACCCGGTCTACTGTAGTAGGTCACCCGGTCCACTATAGTAGGTCACCCGGTCCACTATAGTAGGTCACCCGGTCCACTATAGTAGGTCACCCGGTCCACTATAGTAGGTCACCCGGTCCACTATAGTAGGTCACCCGGTCCACTATAGTAGGTCACCCGGTCCACTGTAGTAGGTCACCCGGTCCACTATAGTAGATCACCCGGTCCACTATAGTAGGTCACCCAGTCCACTATAGTAGGTCATTTATTTTTTTTGAAAAATCGTTTTCAAATATCGGACAAAAATGTCAGTTTTGTTTTTGTGCAGGGCAAACTATATAACATCCCATTTGTATTCGCCAGTATTTACGCTCCTAATTGGAACCCCGACCAGTTTTATCCTGAGAGTTTCTCCGCTCCTCCCAGATCTGAACACTAATTTATACTAGCGGGGATGTTAAATGTCCTGCACCCCACATTAGACCGCTCTAACTGTCCTGCACCCCACATTAGACCGCTCTAACTGTCCTGCACCCCACATTAGACCGCTCTAAATGTCCTGCACCCCACATTAGACCGCTCTAACTGTCCTGCACCCCACATTAGACCGCTCTAACTGTCCTGCACCCCACATTAGACCGCTCTAAATGTCCTGCACCCCACATTAGACCGCTCTAACTGTCCTGCACCCCACATTAGACCGCTCTAACTGTCCTGCACCCCACATTAGACCGCTCTAACTGTCCTGCACCCCACATTAGACCGCTCTAACTGTCCTGCACCCCACATTAGACCGCTCTAACTGTCCTGCACCCCACATTAGACCGCTCTAACTGTCCTGCACCCCACATTAGACCGCTCTAAATGTCCTGCACCCCACATTAGACCGCTCTAACTGTCCTGCACCCCACATTAGACCGCTCTAAATGTCCTGCACCCCACATTAGACCGCTCTAAATGTCCTGCACCCCACATTAGACCGCTCTAACTGTCCTGCACCCCACATTAGACCCCTCTAACTGTCCTGCACCCCACATTAGACCGCTCTAACTGTCCTGCACCCCACATTAGACCGCTCTAAATGTCCTGCACCCCACATTAGACCGCTCTAAATGTCCTGCACCCCACATTAGACCGCTCTAACTGTCCTGCACCCCACATTAGACCCCTCTAACTGTCCTGCACCCCACATTAGACCGCTCTAACTGTCCTGCACCCCACATTAGACCGCTCTAAAGCTCGATCAGGCTCCCTTTCTAAATCAACACGTGTTAATCATTATTTTAACCAGGCATATGGTGTAATACTGTTATTTAACCTTTATTTAACTAGGCATGTCAGTTAAGAACAAATTCTCATTTTCAATGACGGCCTAGGAACAGAGGGTTAACTGCCTTGTTCAGGGGCAGAACGACAGATTTTTACCTTGTCAGCTCGGGGGATTTGAACTTGCAACCTTTCGGTTACTGGTCCAACGCTCTACTAGGCTACCCTGTCGCCCCAACAGACCCCTGGAGATTTAAAAATCCTACATCTAAACAATATTCTGTATTTTCCCCCAGTCCATCAGGCGTATTCCAGAATTCATCTTTTCCTCCTAGACAAGATTCTCCCGATTCTAAAGTCCACTTATTTATGAGGTCATCTCAGACCACATCTCAGGGGTAATGGTGTTATCATGAGGTCATCTCAGGGGTAATGGAGTTATCATGAGGTCATCTCAGACCACATCCCAGGGGTAATGGTGTTATCATGAGGTCATCTCAGGGGTAATGGTGTTATCATGAGGTCATCTCAGACCACATCCCAGGGGTAATGGAGTTATCATGAGGTCATCTCAGACCACATCCCAGGGGTAATGGTGTTATCATGAGGTCATCTCAGGGGTAATGGTGTTATCATGAGGTCAGGGGTAATGGTGTTATCATGAGGTCATCTCAGGGGTAATGGTGTTATCATGAGGTCATCTCAGACCACATCCCAGGGGTAATGGTGTTATCATGAGGTCATCTCAGGGGTAATGGTGTTATAATGAGGTCATCTCAGACCACAGCCCAGGGGTAATAGTGTTATCATGAGGTCATCTCAGACCACAGCCCAGGGGTAATGGTGTTATCATGAGGTCATCTCAGACCACATCCCAGGGGTAATGGTGTTATCACGAGGTCATCTCAGGGGTAATGGTGTTATCATGAGGTCATCTCAGACCACAGCCCAGGGGTAATGGTGTTATCATGAGGTCATCTCAGACCACATCCCAGGGGTAATGGTGTTATCACGAGGTCATCTCAGGGGTAATGGTGTTATCATGAGGTCATCTCAGACCACATCCCAGGGGTAATGGTGTTTTCATGAGGTCATCAGACCACAGCCCAGGGGTAATGGTGTTATCATGAGGTCATCTCAGGGGTAATGGTGTTATCATGAGGTCATCTCAGACCACATCCCAGGGGTAATGGTGTTACCATGAGGTCATCCGAGGGGTAATGGTACTATCATGATGTCATCTCAGGGGTAATGGTGTTATCATGAGGTCATCTCAGACCACATCTCAGGGTTAATCGTGTTATCATGAGGTCATCTCAGACCACAGCCCAGGGGTAATGGTGTTATCATGAGGTCAACTCAGACCACATCTCAGGGGTAATGGTGTTATCATGAGGTCAACTCAGACCACATCCCAGGGGTAATGGTGTTATCATGAGGTCATCTCAGACCACATCCCAGGGGTAATGGTGTTATCACGAGGTCATCTCAGGGGTAATGGTGTTATCATGAGGTCATCTCAGACCACATCCCAGGGGTAATGGTGTTATCATGAGGTCATCTCAGGGGTAATGGTGTTATCATGAGGTCATCTCAGACCACATCCCAGGGGTAATGGTGTTACCATGAGGTCATCCGAGGGGTAATGGTACTATCACGAGGTCATCTCAGGGGTAATGGTGTTATCATGAGGTCATCTCAGACCACATCTCAGGGGTAATGGTGTTATCATGAGGTCAACTCAGACCACATCCCAGGGGTAATGGTGTTATCATGAGGTCATCTCAGACCACATCTCAGGGGTAATGGTGTTATCATGAGGTCATCTCAGACCACAGCCCAGGGGTAATGGTGTTATCATGAGGTCATCTCAGACCACATCCCAGGGGTAATGGTGTTATCATGAGGTCATCTCAGACCACAGCCCAGGAGTAATGGTGTTATCATGAGGTCATCTCAGACCACATCCCAGGGGTAATGGTGTTATCATGAGGTCATCTCAGGGGTAATGGTGTTATCATGAGGTCATCTCAGGGGTGATGGTGTTATCATGAGGTCATCTCAGACCACAGCCCAGGGGTAATGGTGTTATCATGAGGTCATCTCAGGGGTAATGGTGTTATCATGAGGTCATCTCAGGTGTAATGGTGTTATCATGAGGTCATCTCAGACCACATCCCAGGGGTAATGGTGTTATCATGAGGTCATCTCAGACCACAGCCCAGGGGTAATGGTGTTATCATGAGGTCATCTCAGAACACATCCCAGGGGTAATGGTGTTATCATGAGGTCGTCTCAGGGGTAATGGTACTATCATGAGGTCATCTCAGACCACATCCCAGGGGTAATGGTGTTATCATGAGGTCATCTCAGACCACATCTCAGGGGTAATGGTGTTATCATGAGGTCATCTCAGACCACAGCCCAGGGGTAATGGTGTTATCATGAGGTCATCTCAGACCACAGCCCAGGGGTAATGGTGTTATCATGAGGTCATCCCAGGGGTAATGGTGTTATCATGAGGTCATCTCAGACCACAGCCCAGGGGTAATGGTGTTTTCATGAGGTCATCAGACCACAGCCCAGGGGTAATGGTGTTATCATGAGGTCATCTCAGGGGTAATGGTGTTATCATGAGGTCATCTCAGACCACATCCCAGGGGTAATGGTGTTACCATGAGGTCATCCGAGGGGTAATGGTACTATCATGATGTCATCTCAGGGGTAATGGTGTTATCATGAGGTCATCTCAGACCACATCTCAGGGGTAATCGTGTTATCATGAGGTCATCTCAGACCACAGCCCAGGGGTAATGGTGTTATCATGAGGTCAACTCAGACCACATCTCAGGGGTAATGGTGTTATCATGAGGTCATCTCAGACCACATCCCAGGGGTAATGGTGTTACCATGAGGTCATCCGAGGGGTAATGGTACTATCATGAGGTCATCTCAGGGGTAATGGTGTTATCATGAGGTCATCTCAGACCACATCTCAGGGGTAATGGTGTTATCATGAGGTCAACTCAGACCACATCCCAGGGGTAATGGTGTTATCATGAGGTCATCTCAGACCACATCTCAGGGGTAATGGTGTTATCATGAGGTCATCTCAGACCACAGCCCAGGGGTAATGGTGTTATCATGAGGTCATCTCAGACCACATCCCAGGGGTAATGGTGTTATCATGAGGTCATCTCAGACCACAGCCCAGGAGTAATGGTGTTATCATGAGGTCATCTCAGACCACATCCCAGGGGTAATGGTGTTATCATGAGGTCATCTCAGGGGTAATGGTGTTATCATGAGGTCATCTCAGGGGTGATGGTGTTATCATGAGGTCATCTCAGACCACAGCCCAGGGGTAATGGTGTTATCATGAGGTCATCTCAGGGGTAATGGTGTTATCATGAGGTCATCTCAGGTGTAATGGTGTTATCATGAGGTCATCTCAGACCACATCCCAGGGGTAATGGTGTTATCATGAGGTCATCTCAGACCACAGCCCAGGGGTAATGGTGTTATCATGAGGTCATCTCAGAACACATCCCAGGGGTAATGGTGTTATCATGAGGTCGTCTCAGGGGTAATGGTACTATCATGAGGTCATCTCAGACCACATCCCAGGGGTAATGGTGTTATCATGAGGTCATCTCAGACCACATCTCAGGGGTAATGGTGTTATCATGAGGTCATCTCAGACCACAGCCCAGGGGTAATGGTGTTATCATGAGGTCATCTCAGACCACAGCCCAGGGGTAATGGTGTTATCATGAGGTCATCCCAGGGGTAATGGTGTTATCATGAGGTCATCTCAGACCACAGCCCAGGGGTAATGGTGTTTTCATGAGGTCATCAGACCACAGCCCAGGGGTAATGGTGTTATCATGAGGTCATCTCAGGGGTAATGGTGTTATCATGAGGTCATCTCAGACCACATCCCAGGGGTAATGGTGTTACCATGAGGTCATCCGAGGGGTAATGGTACTATCATGATGTCATCTCAGGGGTAATGGTGTTATCATGAGGTCATCTCAGACCACATCTCAGGGGTAATCGTGTTATCATGAGGTCATCTCAGACCACAGCCCAGGGGTAATGGTGTTATCATGAGGTCAACTCAGACCACATCTCAGGGGTAATGGTGTTATCATGAGGTCATCTCAGACCACATCCCAGGGGTAATGGTGTTATCACGAGGTCATCTCAGGGGTAATGGTGTTATCATGAGGTTATCTCAGACCACATCCCAGGGGTAATGGTGTTATCATGAGGTCATCTCAGGGGTAATGGTGTTATCATGAGGTCATCTCAGACCACATCCCAGGGGTAATGGTGTTACCATGAGGTCATCCGAGGGGTAATGGTACTATCATGAGGTCATCTCAGGGGTAATGGTGTTATCATGAGGTCATCTCAGACCACATCTCAGGGGTAATGGTGTTATCATGAGGTCAACTCAGACCACATCCCAGGGGTAATGGTGTTATCATGAGGTCATCTCAGACCACATCTCAGGGGTAATGGTGTTATCATGAGGTCATCTCAGACCACAGCCCAGGGGTAATGGTGTTATCATGAGGTCATCTCAGACCACATCCCAGGGGTAATGGTGTTATCATGAGGTCATCTCAGACCACAGCCCAGGAGTAATGGTGTTATCATGAGGTCATCTCAGACCACATCCCAGGGGTAATGGTGTTATCATGAGGTCATCTCAGGGGTAATGGTGTTATCATGAGGTCATCTCAGGGGTGATGGTGTTATCATGAGGTCATCTCAGACCACAGCCCAGGGGTAAAGGTGTTATCATGAGGTCATCTCAGGGGTAATGGTGTTATCATGAGGTCATCTCAGGTGTAATGGTGTTATCATGAGGTCATCTCAGACCACATCCCAGGGGTAATGGTGTTATCATGAGGTCATCTCAGACCACAGCCCAGGGGTAATGGTGTTATCATGAGGTCATCTCAGAACACATCCCAGGGGTAATGGTGTTATCATGAGGTCGTCTCAGGGGTAATGGTACTATCATGAGGTCATCTCAGACCACATCCCAGGGGTAATGGTGTTATCATGAGGTCATCTCAGACCACATCTCAGGGGTAATGGTGTTATCATGAGGTCATCTCAGACCACAGCCCAGGGGTAATGGTGTTATCATGAGGTCATCTCAGACCACAGCCCAGGGGTAATGGTGTTATCATGAGGTCATCCCAGGGGTAATGGTGTTATCATGAGGTCATCTCAGACCACAGACCAGGGGTAATGGTGTTTTCATGAGGTCATCAGACCACAGCCCAGGGGTAATGGTGTTATCATGAGGTCATCTCAGGGGTAATGGTGTTATCATGAGGTCATCTCAGACCACATCCCAGGGGTAATGGTGTTGCCATGAGGTCATCCGAGGGGTAATGGTACTATCATGATGTCATCTCAGGGGTAATGGTGTTATCATGAGGTCATCTCAGACCACATCTCAGGGGTAATCGTGTTATCATGAGGTCATCTCAGACCACAGCCCAGGGGTAATGGTGTTATCATGAGGTCAACTCAGACCACATCTCAGGGGTAATGGTGTTATCATGAGGTCATCTCAGACCACATCCCAGGGGTAATGGTGTTATCACGAGGTCATCTCAGGGGTAATGGTGTTATCATGAGGTCATCTCAGACCACATCCCAGGGGTAATGGTGTTATCATGAGGTCATCTCAGGGGTAATGGTGTTATCATGAGGTCATCTCAGACCACATCCCAGGGGTAATGGTGTTACCATGAGGTCATCCGAGGGGTAATGGTGTTATCATGAGGTCATCTCAGGGGTGATGGTGTTATCATGAGGTCATCTCAGACCACAGCCCAGGGGTAATGGTGTTATCATGAGGTCATCTCAGGGGTAATGGTGTTATCATGAGGTCATCTCAGGTGTAATGGTGTTATCATGAGGTCATCTCAGACCACATCCCAGGGGTAATGGTGTTATCATGAGGTCATCTCAGACCACAGCCCAGGGGTAATGGTGTTATCATGAGGTCATCTCAGAACACATCCCAGGGGTAATGGTGTTATCATGAGGTCGTCTCAGGGGTAATGGTACTATCATGAGGTCATCTCAGACCACATCCCAGGGGTAATGGTGTTATCATGAGGTCATCTCAGACCACATCTCAGGGGTAATGGTGTTATCATGAGGTCATCTCAGACCACAGCCCAGGGGTAATGGTGTTATCATGAGGTCATCTCAGACC
Organism: Salvelinus fontinalis; assembly: GCF_029448725.1. Lineage (NCBI taxonomy): Eukaryota > Metazoa > Chordata > Actinopteri > Salmoniformes > Salmonidae > Salvelinus > Salvelinus fontinalis. Next base: position 34,324,060 of record NC_074691.1, read on the forward strand.
ACAGCCCAGGGGTAATGGTGTTATCATGAGGTCATCCCAGGGGTAATGGTGTTATCATGAGGTCATCTCAGACCACAGCCCAGGGGTAATGGTGTTTTCATGAGGTCATCAGACCACAGCCCAGGGGTAATGGTGTTATCATGAGGTCATCTCAGGGGTAATGGTGTTATCATGAGGTCATCTCAGACCACATCCCAGGGGTAATGGTGTTACCATGAGGTCATCCGAGGGGTAATGGTACTATCATGATGTCATCTCAGGGGTAATGGTGTTATCATGAGGTCATCTCAGACCACATCTCAGGGGTAATCGTGTTATCATGAGGTCATCTCAGACCACAGCCCAGGGGTAATGGTGTTATCATGAGGTCAACTCAGACCACATCTCAGGGGTAATGGTGTTATCATGAGGTCATCTCAGACCACATCCCAGGGGTAATGGTGTTACCATGAGGTCATCCGAGGGGTAATGGTACTATCATGAGGTCATCTCAGGGGTAATGGTGTTATCATGAGGTCATCTCAGACCACATCTCAGGGGTAATGGTGTTATCATGAGGTCAACTCAGACCACATCCCAGGGGTAATGGTGTTATCATGAGGTCATCTCAGACCACATCTCAGGGGTAATGGTGTTATCATGAGGTCATCTCAGACCACAGCCCAGGGGTAATGGTGTTATCATGAGGTCATCTCAGACCACATCCCAGGGGTAATGGTGTTATCATGAGGTCATCTCAGACCACAGCCCAGGAGTAATGGTGTTATCATGAGGTCATCTCAGACCACATCCCAGGGGTAATGGTGTTATCATGAGGTCATCTCAGGGGTAATGGTGTTATCATGAGGTCATCTCAGGGGTGATGGTGTTATCATGAGGTCATCTCAGACCACAGCCCAGGGGTAATGGTGTTATCATGAGGTCATCTCAGGGGTAATGGTGTTATCATGAGGTCATCTCAGGTGTAATGGTGTTATCATGAGGTCATCTCAGACCACATCCCAGGGGTAATGGTGTTATCATGAGGTCATCTCAGACCACAGCCCAGGGGTAATGGTGTTATCATGAGGTCATCTCAGAACACATCCCAGGGGTAATGGTGTTATCATGAGGTCGTCTCAGGGGTAATGGTACTATCATGAGGTCATCTCAGACCACATCCCAGGGGTAATGGTGTTATCATGAGGTCATCTCAGACCACATCTCAGGGGTAATGGTGTTATCATGAGGTCATCTCAGACCACAGCCCAGGGGTAATGGTGTTATCATGAGGTCATCTCAGACCACAGCCCAGGGGTAATGGTGTTATCATGAGGTCATCCCAGGGGTAATGGTGTTATCATGAGGTCATCTCAGACCACAGCCCAGGGGTAATGGTGTTTTCATGAGGTCATCAGACCACAGCCCAGGGGTAATGGTGTTATCATGAGGTCATCTCAGGGGTAATGGTGTTATCATGAGGTCATCTCAGACCACATCCCAGGGGTAATGGTGTTACCATGAGGTCATCCGAGGGGTAATGGTACTATCATGATGTCATCTCAGGGGTAATGGTGTTATCATGAGGTCATCTCAGACCACATCTCAGGGGTAATCGTGTTATCATGAGGTCATCTCAGACCACAGCCCAGGGGTAATGGTGTTATCATGAGGTCAACTCAGACCACATCTCAGGGGTAATGGTGTTATCATGAGGTCATCTCAGACCACATCCCAGGGGTAATGGTGTTATCACGAGGTCATCTCAGGGGTAATGGTGTTATCATGAGGTTATCTCAGACCACATCCCAGGGGTAATGGTGTTATCATGAGGTCATCTCAGGGGTAATGGTGTTATCATGAGGTCATCTCAGACCACATCCCAGGGGTAATGGTGTTACCATGAGGTCATCCGAGGGGTAATGGTACTATCATGAGGTCATCTCAGGGGTAATGGTGTTATCATGAGGTCATCTCAGACCACATCTCAGGGGTAATGGTGTTATCATGAGGTCAACTCAGACCACATCCCAGGGGTAATGGTGTTATCATGAGGTCATCTCAGACCACATCTCAGGGGTAATGGTGTTATCATGAGGTCATCTCAGACCACAGCCCAGGGGTAATGGTGTTATCATGAGGTCATCTCAGACCACATCCCAGGGGTAATGGTGTTATCATGAGGTCATCTCAGACCACAGCCCAGGAGTAATGGTGTTATCATGAGGTCATCTCAGACCACATCCCAGGGGTAATGGTGTTATCATGAGGTCATCTCAGGGGTAATGGTGTTATCATGAGGTCATCTCAGGGGTGATGGTGTTATCATGAGGTCATCTCAGACCACAGCCCAGGGGTAAAGGTGTTATCATGAGGTCATCTCAGGGGTAATGGTGTTATCATGAGGTCATCTCAGGTGTAATGGTGTTATCATGAGGTCATCTCAGACCACATCCCAGGGGTAATGGTGTTATCATGAGGTCATCTCAGACCACAGCCCAGGGGTAATGGTGTTATCATGAGGTCATCTCAGAACACATCCCAGGGGTAATGGTGTTATCATGAGGTCGTCTCAGGGGTAATGGTACTATCATGAGGTCATCTCAGACCACATCCCAGGGGTAATGGTGTTATCATGAGGTCATCTCAGACCACATCTCAGGGGTAATGGTGTTATCATGAGGTCATCTCAGACCACAGCCCAGGGGTAATGGTGTTATCATGAGGTCATCTCAGACCACAGCCCAGGGGTAATGGTGTTATCATGAGGTCATCCCAGGGGTAATGGTGTTATCATGAGGTCATCTCAGACCACAGACCAGGGGTAATGGTGTTTTCATGAGGTCATCAGACCACAGCCCAGGGGTAATGGTGTTATCATGAGGTCATCTCAGGGGTAATGGTGTTATCATGAGGTCATCTCAGACCACATCCCAGGGGTAATGGTGTTGCCATGAGGTCATCCGAGGGGTAATGGTACTATCATGATGTCATCTCAGGGGTAATGGTGTTATCATGAGGTCATCTCAGACCACATCTCAGGGGTAATCGTGTTATCATGAGGTCATCTCAGACCACAGCCCAGGGGTAATGGTGTTATCATGAGGTCAACTCAGACCACATCTCAGGGGTAATGGTGTTATCATGAGGTCATCTCAGACCACATCCCAGGGGTAATGGTGTTATCACGAGGTCATCTCAGGGGTAATGGTGTTATCATGAGGTCATCTCAGACCACATCCCAGGGGTAATGGTGTTATCATGAGGTCATCTCAGGGGTAATGGTGTTATCATGAGGTCATCTCAGACCACATCCCAGGGGTAATGGTGTTACCATGAGGTCATCCGAGGGGTAATGGTACTATCATGAGGTCATCTCAGGGGTAATGGTGTTATCATGAGGTCATCTCAGACCACATCTCAGGGGTAATGGTGTTATCATGAGGTCAACTCAGACCACATCCCAGGGGTAATGGTGTTATCATGAGGTCATCTCAGACCACATCTCAGGGGTAATGGTGTTATCATGAGGTCATCTCAGACCACAGCCCAGGGGTAATGGTGTTATCATGAGGTCATCTCAGACCACATCCCAGGGGTAATGGTGTTATCATGAGGTCATCTCAGACCACAGCCCAGGAGTAATGGTGTTATCATGAGGTCATCTCAGGGGTGATGGTGTTATCATGAGGTCATCTCAGACCACAGCCCAGGGGTAATGGTGTTATCATGAGGTCATCTCAGGGGTAATGGTGTTATCATGAGGTCATCTCAGGTGTAATGGTGTTATCATGAGGTCATCTCAGACCACATCCCAGGGGTAATGGTGTTATCATGAGGTCATCTCAGACCACAGCCCAGGGGTAATGGTGTTATCATGAGGTCATCTCAGAACACATCCCAGGGGTAATGGTGTTATCATGAGGTCGTCTCAGGGGTAATGGTACTATCATGAGGTCATCTCAGACCACATCCCAGGGGTAATGGTGTTATCATGAGGTCATCTCAGACCACATCCCAGGGGTAATGGTGTTATCATGAGGTCATCTCAGGGGTAATGGTGTTATCATGAGGTCATCTCAGACCACATCCCAGGGGTAATGGTGTTACCATGAGGTCATCCGAGGGGTAATGGTACTATCATGAGGTCATCTCAGGGGTAATGGTGTTATCATGAGGTCATCTCAGACCACATCTCAGGGGTAATGGTGTTATCATGAGGTCAACTCAGACCACATCCCAGGGGTAATGGTGTTATCATGAGGTCATCTCAGACCACATCTCAGGGGTAATGGTGTTATCATGAGGTCATCTCAGACCACAGCCCAGGGGTAATGGTGTTATCATGAGGTCATCTCAGACCACATCCCAGGGGTAATGGTGTTATCATGAGGTCATCTCAGACCACAGCCCAGGAGTAATGGTGTTATCATGAGGTCATCTCAGACCACATCCCAGGGGTAATGGTGTTATCATGAGGTCATCTCAGGGGTAATGGTGTTATCATGAGGTCATCTCAGGGGTGATGGTGTTATCATGAGGTCATCTCAGACCACAGCCCAGGGGTAATGGTGTTATCATGAGGTCATCTCAGGGGTAATGGTGTTATCATGAGGTCATCTCAGGTGTAATGGTGTTATCATGAGGTCATCTCAGACCACATCCCAGGGGTAATGGTGTTATCATGAGGTCATCTCAGACCACAGCCCAGGGGTAATGGTGTTATCATGAGGTCATCTCAGAACACATCCCAGGGGTAATGGTGTTATCATGAGGTCGTCTCAGGGGTAATGGTACTATCATGAGGTCATCTCAGACCACATCCCAGGGGTAATGGTGTTATCATGAGGTCATCTCAGACCACATCTCAGGGGTAATGGTGTTATCATGAGGTCATCTCAGACCACAGCCCAGGGGTAATGGTGTTATCATGAGGTCATCTCAGACCACAGCCCAGGGGTAATGGTGTTATCATGAGGTCATCCCAGGGGTAATGGTGTTATCATGAGGTCATCTCAGACCACAGCCCAGGGGTAATGGTGTTTTCATGAGGTCATCAGACCACAGCCCAGGGGTAATGGTGTTATCATGAGGTCATCTCAGGGGTAATGGTGTTATCATGAGGTCATCTCAGACCACATCCCAGGGGTAATGGTGTTACCATGAGGTCATCCGAGGGGTAATGGTACTATCATGATGTCATCTCAGGGGTAATGGTGTTATCATGAGGTCATCTCAGACCACATCTCAGGGGTAATCGTGTTATCATGAGGTCATCTCAGACCACAGCCCAGGGGTAATGGTGTTATCATGAGGTCAACTCAGACCACATCTCAGGGGTAATGGTGTTATCATGAGGTCATCTCAGACCACATCCCAGGGGTAATGGTGTTATCACGAGGTCATCTCAGGGGTAATGGTGTTATCATGAGGTCATCTCAGACCACATCCCAGGGGTAATGGTGTTATCATGAGGTCATCTCAGGGGTAATGGTGTTATCATGAGGTCATCTCAGACCACATCCCAGGGGTAATGGTGTTACCATGAGGTCATCCGAGGGGTAATGGTACTATCATGAGGTCATCTCAGGGGTAATGGTGTTATCATGAGGTCATCTCAGACCACATCTCAGGGGTAATGGTGTTATCATGAGGTCAACTCAGACCACATCCCAGGGGTAATGGTGTTATCATGAGGTCATCTCAGACCACATCTCAGGGGTAATGGTGTTATCATGAGGTCATCTCAGACCACAGCCCAGGGGTAATGGTGTTATCATGAGGTCATCTCAGACCACATCCCAGGGGTAATGGTGTTATCATGAGGTCATCTCAGACCACATCCCAGGGGTAATGGTGTTATCATGAGGTCATCTCAGGGGTAATGGTGTTATCATGAGGTCATCTCAGGGGTGATGGTGTTATCATGAGGTCATCTCAGACCACAGCCCAGGGGTAAAGGTGTTATCATGAGGTCATCTCAGGGGTAATGGTGTTATCATGAGGTCATCTCAGGTGTAATGGTGTTATCATGAGGTCATCTCAGACCACATCCCAGGGGTAATGGTGTTATCATGAGGTCATCTCAGACCACAGCCCAGGGGTAATGGTGTTATCATGAGGTCATCTCAGAACACATCCCAGGGGTAATGGTGTTATCATGAGGTCGTCTCAGGGGTAATGGTACTATCATGAGGTCATCTCAGACCACATCCCAGGGGTAATGGTGTTATCATGAGGTCATCTCAGACCACATCTCAGGGGTAATGGTGTTATCATGAGGTCATCTCAGACCACAGCCCAGGGGTAATGGTGTTATCATGAGGTCATCTCAGACCACAGCCCAGGGGTAATGGTGTTATCATGAGGTCATCCCAGGGGTAATGGTGTTATCATGAGGTCATCTCAGACCACAGCCCAGGGGTAATGGTGTTATCATGAGGTCATCCCAGGGGTAATGGTGTTATCATGAGGTCATCTCAGGGGTAATGGTGTTATCATGAGGTCATCTCAGACCACAGCCCAGGGGTAATGGTGTTATCATGAGGTCATCTCAGGGGTAATGGTGTTATCATGAGGTCATCTCAGACCGCATCCCAGGGGTAATGGTGTTATCATGAGGTCATCCCAGGGGTAATGGTGTTATCCACGTCTCTTCTCAGATGAAGAATTTAACACTTTATACATCATCCCAAATAGATTTTATCCTCGAGGTCAATCGGCTAACAGAGGCAAGTACGTGCACCCTGTGGGAAGCGCTGAAAGCTGAAAACCTACTGTACGTGGCCCAGATCATATCATATAATGCCGCGTGAATAAGAGGTCAGAGCGTCTTACAGAATTTACGAATCTTATAAAACGGCATTGATGAGAGGCACTCAACCTCGCCATCTGCAGATAATAAGGAGAGAATCACACAGAGAATCACATAATAAGGAGAGAATCACACAGAGAATCACATAATAAGGAGAGAATCACATAAGGAGAGAATCACACAGAATCACATAAGGAGAGAATCACACAGAGAATCACATAAGGAGAGAATCACACAGAGAATCACATAATAAGGAGAGAATCACACAAGGAGAGAATCACACAAGGAGAGAATCACACAAGGAGAGAATCACACAAGGAGAGAATCACACAAGGAGAGAATCACACAAGGAGAGATTCACACAAGGAGAGATTCACACAAGGAGAGAATCACACAAGGAGAGAATCACACAGAGAATCACATAATAAGGAGAGAATCACACAATAAGGAGAGAATCACACAATAAGGAGAGAATCACACAATAAGGATAGAATCACACAATAAGGAGAGAATCACACAGAGAATCACACAATAAGGAGAGAATCACACAGAGAATCACACAATAAGGAGAGAATCACACAGAGAATCACATAGAATCACATAATAAGGAGAGAATCACACAATAAGGAGAGAATCACACAATAAGGAGAGAATCACAGAGAATCACACAATAAGGAGAGAATCACACAATAAGGAGAGAATCACACAATAAGGAGAGAATCACACAATAAGGAGAGAATCACACAATAAGGAGAGAATCACACAGAGAATCACACAATAAGGAGAGAATCACACAATAAGGAGAGAATCACACAGAGAATCACACAATAAGGAGAGAATCACACAGAGAATCACACAATAAGGAGAGAATCACACAGAGAATCACACAATAAGGAGAGAATCACACAGAGAATCACACAATAAGGAGAGAATCACACAGAGAATCACATAATGAGAGAATCACACAGAGAATCACATAAGGAGAGAATCACACAGAGAATCACATAAGGAGAGAATCACACAGAGAATCACATAATAAGGAGAGAATCACACAGAGAATCACATAATAAGGAGAGAATCACACAGAGAATCACACAATAAGGAGAGAATCACACAATAAGGAGAGAATCACACAGAGAATCACACAATAAGGAGAGAATCACACAGAGAATCACACAATAAGGAGAGAATCACACAGAGAATCACATAATAAGGAGAGAATCACACAGAGAATCACATAAGGAGAGAATCACATAAGGAGAGAATCACACAGAGAATCACATAATAAGGAGAGAATCACACAGAGAATCACATAATAAGGAGAGAATCACACAGAGAATCACATAATAAGGAGAGAATCACACACAGAATCACATAATAAGGAGAGAATCACATTACAGACTGAATTTGACTCTTTCAAACCGGTTTAGCAGAGCACCGCCACTTCAAATCCAGACCAAACCACAATGAATATGGAGAACGGGCCAGTAAACTTCACACGCCATCAATTGAGTCAATCGTCAACGTCTGGCTCTAATACCTGGAATCACAACCTCAGCAAGTGAGACCACCTCAGACAAAAAGTTGATTAATGATCAATTAAAAATAAAATAAAAAGATTTACGTGGACCTTTACTCATCAGAAGTAGATGGTAGCACTCTAACGCCGCCATTTTGTTTTTTTTTACCACCCTTGTGATTCCTGCACTTGATCCGGAAAACCAATCGGATCTTCAGAATACCACCTCTCTTGTAGCAGATGGACCAATAAAATAAAAAACTATGAAAAGCGCTAAGGCACCGGGTGCCGATAGTTACCCAATTCAGTTTTACAAAAGATTATAAAATGGCACCTTTTATTACGCAACATCTATAATGAGGCACTCAAACAGGAGTTACTCCAACCATGTCACACACTGTAATATCAGTCCTCGTTTTGCTGTGACTATAAAGATACTTACTAAGGCTCTGGCTGTCCGATTAGCTGTGGTTATGCCTAAAAAAAAAAATCTTTACCCAAACTCTTCCCCTATTCCAGAAGCCATGATCTCTCTGGATTCCCAGAAAGCTTTGTTGTTGCCCGTATTGAATTGCTTCTTACAGCACTGAAAGATGTAGATTTTGACACTACTTTGGTCTCTTGGATAAAGGTCCTGTATTCAGCTCCTCAAGCATCTGTTCATACTAACAGCACCCTCTCTCACAGTACTTCTCCCTGCATAGAGGAAATTGTCAGGGCTGTCCGCTGAGTCCTCTCCTGTTTGATATAGCCATCGAACCCCTAACCATCTACCTGAGAGGCGGAGTGGGGGTGACAGGTATAAATCAAAGAGGGCAGGTCCACAAACTGTTTCTGTATGCTAATCCATTTTCAGATTAATTTCCTTTCATGGTAACTTCCTACTGGGCTACCAATATTCACAAGATAAACCTTTTCGGTCTTTTAACTGGACACGTCGAGTGCCTGAGCGTCGCAAAATAAATTTAGAAATCCATGTTATTCAATTATTGCACGCACACTGCTTTCTCGCGCCTTGCGACGCCAAGGGCTAAAATAGAAGTCGTTCCTATTTCTGACGCAGATTGCGCTGAAAGTCATCTCCTCATTAGTTTATAGAAGCAGGTACCCACGTGCCATCTCCTCATTGATTTATAGAAGCAGGTGATTGAAAGACAAAATGTTTTGCCGGTTGTCATGGTAATACTATGAAAGTTTAGATGCGATCACCATATAATTTAAACGATGAAAAAGCCTGGAAAGAGGAGAGATGACTAGAAACGATTAGGTTGCCTGTTTTATGTGTGGATTAATTGTCGGAGTAGAGATCCTTGTGCATTTCAGGTAAAATAACTCAATGTTCATATCCCAGGACAAATTAGCTAGCAACAGCAAGCTAGCTAAATAGGACAAATGAACGTTAGCTAGCAAGTGCAAGCTAACTAGCTAAATTACCATACATGTTTAATGCTTTTCGACCTGTCCCCAAATTAATGCCATTGGTTCAGAGTTTGTTTTGATATTTTAACCTGCGTGTCGTGATCGCGTTTGGTGTCCTCTTTACATACACCGACGTTGACAAGGCATGACAATTAGCTTAGCAACCACGCGATGCAGCATAACGACGTACACGCGATTGGTCGACAGTCTGCTGGTTGAGGCGTCATACATTCCCATCTCCTTTCTGTAATATCTCTGGTAACGGAACCATGTTATGCACCCTGGACTAAAAAGACAAACCGTGCTGGATTTTACGTTAAATTACACATTCAATATAAGAACACCGCAAAAAATATGATTAATGGCTCATTCGAGTTATGACATCAGATAATATTGAAATCTGGCATGTATATGATAAGATGTCTTTGATTAGATACACATTAAAACGACCCAGGGAAAATCGATAGAACACTCAAGACATGCACAAAAATAAATGGATGAACCTTTCCTTTAATAAAACTCCAGAAAGAAAAGGTATTTCCACAAGCATTTATTGAAATGGACAGCTCATTTCTTGGCCTTGAAGTACTCCTCAATCACATCCTTGGCTTGAGACTCCTTGCCATAGTCCTAGGGAGGGAGGATTTATAAATGAAGTGTGATACAGGGGCTAGCTACAAGACCGTTCAGTTCCAAATGACACTATTCTCTATATAGGGAATAGGGTCCCATTAGGAGGTACATGCACTGCATTACAAAAGTATTCAGCCCACTTGAGACATTATGTATTGTTACATCCCTATTGTAAAAATAGATTTCTCATCTACAAACAATACCCCATAATGACAAAGCAAAAATAGGTTGAGAAATTAAAAAAAAAAAAAAAAAATTAAACAGAAATATTCAGACCCTTTGCTAGGATACTCAAAATTGAGCTCAGGCACATCCTGTTTCCATTGATCATCCTTGAGATGTTTCTACAACTTGATTGGAGTCCACCTGGTAAATTCAATCGATTGGACATGATTTGGAAAGGCACACATCTGTCTATATAAGGTCCCACAGTTGACAGTGCATGTCAGAGCAAAAAACCAAGCCATGAGGTTGAAGGAATTGTCCGTGGAGCTCCGAGACAGGATTGTGTCGAGGCACAGATCTTGGGAAGGGTACCAAGAACACAGTGGCCTCCATCATTCTTAAATGGAAGAAGTTTAGAAACACCAAGACTCTTCCTAGAGCTGGCTGCCCAGCCAAACTGAGTAATCGGGGGAGAAGGGTCTTGGTCAGGGAGGTGACCAAGTACCCGATGGTCCTTCTAACAGAGCTCATCTGTGAAGATAGGAGAACCTTCCAGAAGGACAACCATCTCTACAGCACTCCACCAATCAGGCCTTTACGGTAGAGTGGCCAGACGGAAGCCACTCAGTAAAAGGCACATGACAGCCATCTTGGAGTTTACCAAAAGGCACCTAAAGACTCTCAGACCATGAGAAACAAGATTCTCTGATCTGATGAAACCAAGATTGAACTCTTTGGCCTGAATGCCAAGCTTCATGCCTGGAGGAAACCTGGCACCATCCCTACGGTGAAGAATTATGCTGTGGGGGTGTTTTTCAGCGGCAGGGAGACTAGTCAGGATCGAGGGAAAGATGAACGGAGCAAAGTACAGAGAGATCCTTGATGAAAACCTGCTCCAGAGCGCTCAGGACCTAAAACTGGGGCGAAGGTTCACCTTCCAACAGGACAATGACCCTAAGCTTCGGGACAAGTCTCTGAATGTCCTTAAGTGGCCCAGGCAGAGCTCTGACTTGCATCCAACCCGTCAGAGCTTAAGAGGATCTGCAGAGAAGAATGGGAGAAACTCGCCAAATACAAGCGTGACAAGCTTGTAGCATCATACCCAAGAAGACTCTAGGCTTTAAATCACTGCCAAAGGTGATTCAATTAAGTACTGAGTAAAGGGTCTGAATACTTATGTAAATGTGATATTATAATACATTTGCAAAAATCTGCCTTTGCTTTGTTATTATGGGGTATTGTGTGTAGATTGATGGGGGGAAAAATAATTTAATACATTTTAGAATAAGGCTGTAATGTAACAAAATGTGGATAAAGTCAAGCATTGTGGTCAGTATGGTGAAGTAACTAATAAAATGGTCAATGTAGCCATTAATTGGGACCCCAGACACGACAGTGAGGTGTAGGGGCTCGTAATCTGGCAGACACACTCTGGCCAGTTGTATAGGACAAACAGCTGCATGGCACTGACAGCACAGCACCTGCACTTGACTGGCCCATTCAACCCTCATAACTCTGTACACCACGAGGAACATTCCAAGCCCTCCATAAATACAGTTTCCCCCAGGCGTTTCCAGAAGATGTACAGGCCAGTGGTTTATATTTTATATACCTTGATTACAACACAGCTGCAGCCCACCACCTTACGGGGTTTGCCCTCGCGGTCGATTTTACACAAACCGACCCACTCGCCAAGCTTCTTGTTGTCATCGACCTGGTGGACAGGGAAGAGGCAGGAGGAGGAGAGAGAGGTGAAGACAGGAGAAAAGAATGGAAGGATTCAATACAGGTGAAGAGCTGTGCTACATCCCAGTAGCAAGACTTAAGTGGTTGTGTCTCAAACAGAAACCTATATAGTGCACTAAGTGTTGACCAGGGTCCATAGGGGCTCTGGTCAAAAGTAGTGCACTAGAGGATAGGGAGCAGAATAACCTCCACCCTCATTCAACACCATCACATAGCAACACTTTACTTTTCAGTGGTTCCCACAGGTCAAAACAGCCTACTTTCTCTCAACTTGTAAAGATGCACCGGTTTCTGCTTTCCCATTGGTGTAACCTGTACATGTCTCCTCCCACACACCATTTATACCTTGATGAGGTTAATCTGATGCTCAGCGCAGAGGGCTTCCACCAGCTTGACGTACATGGGCTCGTCACAGTTGGCAGCAAGAACGCAGAGGTGGGCCTGACGCCTGGACACAGGAGAGGACGGGAGAGTGAGTCTCAGTTAACATACGGAATATAACTAGGCAACATACGGAATATAACTAGGCAACATACGGAATATAACTAGGTAACTACTTTAGTGTGCGAGGGCTGGGAATTACCAGGGACCTCACGATATCTAGGTGCCGATATATTACGTATTGTGACTATAACGATTTGATGTTCCAGACATATTGCAGAGCGACAGGAGCCATGACAACACATTTTGATCAGTCATGGAAATAAGTGCTGAAAACAAATTGGCTCCCTATTTCTAAAAGAAAGCAACAAGCTATGAAAGAAAAGTTCTGGTGCTGGTACAGCCGACCACAGCACAAACGTTACGATGTTGTCAAAACGATACAGTGCCGAAAATATCCTAAAATGTAACCGCATCTACCCCCCCCCCCCCAATCACTAGTGTTTACCTCCCAAATGACACCCTATTACCTAGTATGTAGAACACTCCTTTCAAAAGTAGGGCAGTAGCTAGGGAATAGGGTACCATTTGGGACAGAGTTTGGATTTTGGGTAACAAAGGCAGCTAAACTATCAGCCATACTTCACCACACTTTGCTAGCTAATAGAACACAACAGGGAAAAATACAATCAATTTCTGGTCTGTCATTACACATGGAATGAAAGGGGTGCCATTTAGGACACATACAATGACAGGAAATGTTCAGACTCACTTGTCCAGCGCCTTGGCGGCCTCACGGATACCGCGGGCCAGACCGTCGTGGATGAGGGCGGTCTTGAGCACCTCAGGTAGAGCGGTGTTGACATCCATCACACCTCCGGCAGCGATGCTGAGGGGAACAGGACACGGACGACGAGGTGGGAGAAAGGGGGCAGACCGGAGAGGAAATGGGGAGACGCGTGGGATGGGAGAGGGGGTAGAAGAGTTAGTTGGCTACAACTGACCGGTAAAGACGCTAGTCCACCGGGTTGAATGTGCGCAATCTCCCGGCGTGTCAGACAGGGGATCTCACTCATAATTTAGAGTGAAGGGGTATCCGACTAAAGAAAGTAAATCATCACACAAGCGCCGGGACTATCTAGTTACTCCGTTAGCATTGCAGCTATATTCACATAGTTACTTGGTTGCAGCCACCGGACTAAAACGCATGCATTAACTAGCATTACAGCTAGCTAGATAACGTTAGCTTGGGGGACTTCAGGTACGGGATATGCCATAGTGTTGTCAAGACTATTAGAAGTGCAAGTAGAAGCGTGGAAATTATATTTTTTTAACACAGCACCACTTGACACGCAATTAAACGTTGAAAAGTTCACATTTGTTGGCTAGCTAGCCTTGGTTCAGGAGCTAGAGTACAACAGTCACGCTTACCCTTCCTCGGCCATTGTAGATTATCGATGGATGGGGTGGACCTAAAGTTCTGCAATATTTATCAAACATGAAAGAAACGTTACTATTCATGATGATAAAGTGATTGTGGTGAATTTTCAACAAACGATGTTTGATAAATTCGACAGATTATTTGCTGAGATGTAGAAACCCACCCAAACTCCTCTCTGGCAGTGGGTAAAAGAGAACGTAATGTCGTCAGCGACATTCATTTAAGGGCAGAAGGAGGACCCGAGAAGTAGGTAGTCATGACTCTGCCTGTCTAATAGTAACGGCTCAGAGTACAGAAGTTTGTAGAATTTCCGTTGTAAAATCGAAAATATACAATTCGTTGAACATATTTAAAATTACACAGTTCATACAAGACATTAAATGTTTATTTGCGTTATTTTAATATGTCGGTCGACTGACGTGTTTTTAATTACATCTATTGCCGCTAAATGGCGCCTAAACTAAAATGCATTACAGTGGTTGGATCGCATACCGTTCATGGCTGTAGCTTTCTGTGATTGTAGAATGCATCACATGCATATTGTTGTATGCACATTTTCATATTTTCTTAAAAATGCAAAACTGAGGTTATTTTTTTTTTGCTGTACTTTGAAAGTGGAAGTCTATGGGCTATGCCAAATATTACATAAACTCTGACATTTTATTTGATGTTTTAATTTTTTTTACCATTATTTAACTAGCCAAGTCAGTTAAGAACAAATTCATGGCATGCCACTGTGTGTATGAGTGCTGTGTATCGTTGTTTTGATGTTGATGGAATATTCTCCTAACCTACAGGAAACATGAATGTTCTTGCAACGTTCCCATGAAACGTGTCTAGAACATTAATATTGTATATTATGAGAACCAGGCAGCCACGTTCTGGGTATGCTCTGTTTGACATTAAGGGAATATTCTCCTAACCTACAGGAAACATGAATGTTCTTGCAACGTTCCCATGAAACGTGTCTAGAACGTTAATATTGTATATTATGAGAACCAGGCAACCACGTTCTGGGTATGTTCTGTTTGACATTAAGGGAATGTTCTCTTAACTAACAACAAAACATGCTAAACAGGTGATCGGAAGGTTTTTGCTAACAGATTGAATTAACTAACGGAAAACTGGACGCTGAAACATTAGAAAAACGTTCTCGCTCCCTAGACTTGTTAGCTGGGAAGTAAATCTGATTATATGGGGTGATGAATTGAGTTCCTCTGCTGCATTTCTATGGTGAGTAACTCATTTGTTTTGCAGAAGTGTATTTGTTATTTTTAACCTTTATTTAACTAGGCAAGTCAGTTAAGAACAAATTCTTATTTTCATTGACAGCCTAGGAACAGTGGGTTAACTGAACTGTTCAGGGGCAGAATGACAGTTTTTTTACCTTGTCAGCTCAGGGAGTTGATCTTGCAACCTTGCGGTTACTAGTCCAACGCTCTAGCCACTAGGCTACCTGCTGTTTGGTTTGTTACTCCTACTGTAGCGGTTTCAGCCTCATCCTAATTGTAATGCACTTGAGTCGCTCCGCTCAAGGTACTGTACTGTCTGATAGATAGTATATTATCTATCAGACAGTACAGTATATTATCAGACAGTATATTATCTGATAGATAATATACTATCAAACAATACATTATCTGTCTGATAGATAATGTACTGTCTGATAGTAATCTATCAAACAGTACATTATCTATCAGACAGTATGTTATCTATCAAACAGTACATTATCTATCAGACAGTACATTATCTATCAGACAGGTAATGTATTGTTTGATAGATAATGTACTGTCTGATAGATAATGTACTGTCTGATAGATAATGTACTATCAAACAATACATTACCTGTCTGATAGATAACATACTGTCTGATAGTACATTATCTATCAGACAGGTAATGTATTGTTTGATAGATAATGTACTGTCTGATAGATAATGTACTATCAAACAATACATTACCTGTCTGATAGTATATTATCTATCAGAAAGAACATTATCTGTCTTGATCATGTACTGCCTGAAAGATAATGTACTATCAGACAGTACATTATCTATCAAACAGTACATTATCTATCAGACAGTACATTACTGATAATGGCATACAGTGGGGCAAAAAAGTATTTAGTCAGCCACCAAAAGTTTTCCCACTTAAAAAGATGAGAGAGGCCTGTAATTTTCATCATAGGTACACTTCAACTGACAGACAAACTGAGAAAAAAACAACACTTTTTTTCACTCAAAATCTCACGATACATGGCCCCATTCATTCTTTCCTTTACACGGATCAGTCGTCCTGGTCCCTTTGCAGAAAATCTGCCCCAAAGCATGATGTTTCCACCCCCATGCTTCACAGTAGGTATGGTGTTCTTTGGATGCAACTCAGCCTTCTTTGTCCTCCAAACACGACGAGTTGAGTTACCAAAAAGTTCTATTTTGGTTTCATCTGACCATATGACATTCTCCCAATCTTCTTCTGGATCATCCAAATGCTCTCTAGCAAACTTCAGACGGGCCTGGACATGTACTGGCCTAAGCAGGGGGACACGTCTGGCACTGCAGGATTTGAGTCCCTGGCGGCGTAGTGTGTTACTGATGGTAGGCTTTGTTACTTTGGTCCCAGCTCTCTGCAGGTCATTCACTAGGTCCCCCCGTGTGGTTCTGGGATTTTTGCTCACCGTTCTTGTGATCATTTTGACCCCACGGGGTGAGATCTTGCGTGGAGCCCCAGATCGAGGGAGATTATCAGTGGTCTTGTATGTCTTCCATTTCCTAATAATTGCTCCCACAGTTGATTTCTTCAAACCAAGCTGCTTACCTATTGCAGATTCAGTCTTCCCAGCCTGGTGCAGGTCTACAATTTTGTTTCTGGTGTCCTTTGACAGCTCTTTGGTCTTGGCCATAGTGGAGTTTGGAGTGTGACTGTTTGAGGTTGTGGACAGGTGTCTTTTATACTGATAACAAGTTCAAACAGGTGCCATTAATACAGGTAACGAGTGGAGGATAGAGGAGCCTCAAAGAAGAAGTTACAGGTCTGTGAGAGCCAGAAATCTTGCTTGTTTGTAGGTGACCAAATACTTATTTTCCACCATAATTTGCAAATAAATTCATAAAAAATCCTACAATGTGATTTTCTGGATTTTTTTTTTTCTCAGTTTGTCTGTCATAGTTGAAGTGTACCTATAATGAAAATTACAGGCCTCTCTCATCTTTTTAAGTGGGAGAACTTGCACAATTGGTGGCTGACTAAATACTTTTTTGCCCCACTGTATGTTTTAATAAATCGGAGCCCATAGTGTAGCCAGTAGTGGTGGTGGTCGTCAGCGCCCTGAGGAAGACAGCGTCAGTGTAGAAGCTACAGCATCTGCGTACCAGGTGTCCGTACGCGCTGAGCAAGACAGCGTCAGTGTAGAAGCTACAGCATCTGCGTACCCGGTGTCCGTACGCACTGAGGAAGACAGCGGGGACAGTGGCTCAAAACGATTTGAGATTTTAATATCACAATGCTGCGAGAGAAAAAAAGATAACACTGGGGGTGCGGGTCACGTCCTCCTCCTGGATCCAATCACACTCCAGTCACTCCCGCCTGGGGTAGAGCTGATAACATCTGTATTTTGGTTCAGAATGCCGTAAGGTGGGAAAATGCTCAAGATCCATAAACGCTCCATTACAGTGGCATCAACAAATGCGGTTAAACGTGAGGCGTCCTTATTCAAAATTAGACGCTCATCCAGATGTTTAATTTCCTCACGTAAAGTAATGATCCTCTTCTTGGTAACATTTAGTTTTTGTGGTATTTGACAAAAGGTGAAATTCAGAAAGATCCATCACTGGGATGACTGTCACATAAAATGCATTTAATGGCGCAGAAATGGTTAGCGATAGAGTCAAAGGAGTTTTCACTGCTTTGTGTAGAACATCCTTTAACTCAATTCAGCCATTTTGCTTGCTAGCCAACGGGCTACTAAAAGGATCAAGGGACAAATCTAGAGGTATCAGCACTGTGGCTGTATGCGTTGCTGGATACCAAATAAATCATAAATACTGGATATAAAATGAAATAATTAGATGCTTAAAAATATTCATTTTAAACCGTTTGTCAGAGAAACCACCACGGCAGCATTCATAGTCATCGTCTGTACCAAATTTGGTTTTATATAAAACTTTTTTTAACGTTTTTTTTTAACTGTTGAGTCAACATTTAACATAGCATACAAAATAGATTATTTTCCAATCCTCCATAATAACACAGAAATTATAGCAAATATTTGGCAACTAGTTGGCTTGACAAAATTTCAGAAATAAATGTTTTTTTGTTTTTTTTTTACACGTTGGTGCTTTAGGGTTAACCGTGTTTTAAAGTTGTTACAGTGTTTGTTTACAATTACATCGTTTACAAACACAGCAGTAAAACAAATTCTGATGTGGTATTTTGGGTTCTGACGGGGCACGATAGTCGAAACGTACTGTATATTTCAAGAATCAGTGGGGTAGGCGTAGGCTATATACAATGAGTGTACAAAACATTAACACCTTTTGAATAATATTGAGTTGCACCACCCCTTTTAACTTTCAGAACAGCCTCAATTGGTCGGGACTCTACAAGGTGCCAAGGTGTCCACAGGGATGGGGGCCCCATGTTGACTCCAATGCTTCCCACAGTTGTGTCAAGTTGGCTGGATGTCCTTTGGGTGGTGGACCATTCTTGATACACACAGGGGAAACTGTTGAGCCTGAAAAACCCAGCAGCATTGCAGTTCTTTATTCAAACTGGTGCACCTGGCACCTACTACCACCATACCCCTTTCAAAGGGCTTCAATATGTTGCCTTGCCCCCTTCACCCTCAACAGCACACAATCCATGTCTCTATGATCTCAAGGCTTAAACATCCTTCTTTAACCTGTCTCCTACCCTTCATCTACACTGATTGAAGTGGATTTAACAAGAGACAATAGCTTTCATCTAGATTCACCTGGTCAGTTTGTGTCATGGAAAGAGCAGTAGTTCGTAATGTTTTGTACCCTCAGTATATATATATAATTACTTTAAAAAGTCCAAAGATGGATAAACAAATGCTAACACCAATATAGTGTTTCAACCTTTCCCTTTTTGTCAAAAACATCTTTATATGCCCAGTGGGAAAACATTTAAAATGGAGTGCAGAGAGATAATTCAGAATGGGATTCTGATATAATATGTGAGTTTTAGAATAGTGTTTAAAAATATGCATTAGACATATTTGCATATTGCATTATAGTCAATGGCAAGTAGGACTCAGCAAAATGTGACAACCAATTTTCTCTGTAATGAATCAAAACAATAAAATAGAAAAAAACAGTTTGGGGTATCAACTATGGCAGGGGTATATAAACTTTTACCCTACGAGGTCCAGAGTCTGCTAGTTTTCTGTTCTACCTGATAAAATAAATTGCACCTATCTGGTATCCCAGGTCTAAATCAGACCCTGATTAGAGAGGAACAAGGACAACAACAACAAAAAGTGGAACTGTCTGCGAGGTCCAGAGTTGAGTTTGAGGGATCTACAGTAATATTTTATTTGTGGAGTCTGGGGGGAGCATCTACAGATGGTCTATCAACATACAACAATGTCATTGTAACAAAAAGGTTGATTTTGTTTTCTGAACATCGTGTAGAGCATTGGTTCCCAACTCCGGGTCCTCCAGTACCCCCCCCAACAACACACATCTCTGTTGCAGCGCTGGCCAAACACTCCTAATTCAACTCGTTGAAGACCTGATGATTAGTTGACAGGTGGAAATCAGGTGTGCTCGTTTCGGGACTACAATAAAAATGTGTACTGTTGGGGGGGGGGGGGGGGGGGGGGTACTGGAGGACCCGGAGTTGGGAAAACACTAGTGTAGAATCATCAATGACAGTTTTAGTTAGCCAGGTCAAAAGGGCATGTTCGTCAGTCACAATTTACCCATGATACATTGCGGTTGTGATGCTCTTGAACACGGCCAAAGCCAAACACAACACACAGACAACTAACATAATTTATAGGGACGGATTCCCAGATCCAGATTAAGCCTAGTTCCTGGATAAAATTTTTAAAAAAATATGTAAATGGAGAATCTCAGGTCTATTGCCTTAATCTGGGTCCGGGAAACCAGGCCATAGTGATTGTCACAGACGGGCGGTACAGACAGAGTTCTCATACTAAAAACAGGTGTTGATTCTACTATATATATATATATATTTAACTACTATAAAGAGTACATATAAATGGCATGTATCAAAAGGAATGTTGTTTTAGTCAGGTTAACAGTGGCGGATCAAAACACAAGATGGAACCTACATTCACTAGGAATGGGTCTCTGAGTCAGTGGGGGAACATGTGTGTGTGTGTGTGTGTGGGCAGAGTGTAAGCCTGTCATGTGTAAACATAACAATGATTCACCCATCCATGATCATTTAATAAAAGAGTGGGCGAGGGGAGACAGGGGGGGGGGGGGGGAGAAGGGAGGGGGAAGAGGGGAGAGAAAGAGAGAGGAAGGAGTCATTTAAAACGCACCAGTTCCCAGTTGGTCTCCTCTTCCATTACTTAACACAGCCTTCATTGGTCTCATTACAATCCCACAAGTCGGCCCTTCGTATGTCAAGACATCTGCTTTCACAGCGATTCAGAGCGGGACTTGAATGAGAGTCTATGGACTGTTGGACATTGAAGCCTACACTGTAGGCGACTGCCGACTGCCTGATCTACAAATCACCATAAATAAATATTCATTATAGAATTATTATTTGTAGATCAGTCAGTCACAATTTACCAATGATGCATTGCGGTTTTGATTCTCTCGATATAGGCCTATGGCAGGATCGGCGAAAACAGCCGCTGGTTTTAATTGTCCGATCTCTTAGTCCTCTCACCACCTACCGTAACTATTAAAACCTCCCCTTACATTGGGGAAGCCAATACGTGAGCAGAGCAAGTGATTTCAACGCAGGAAGTGAGTTCTGAAAATACTTTTAAAGAAATAGTTCTCACATATAAAACTTTAAATATGCAAGGAACTCAGAATCAACATGAGATTTCACGAAAATAATATGGTCAATGTTGATAAAAATCCGCAAATCTAAATAAACGTTGTATGGAAAATGTTCAAAGTCCCATCTAATATAGCTCTAGCGGACTCCATCTCCCTTTGATTTTAACCGGAAGTCCAACTTTAAAGAACAGTGTTACCAGATTCGACCTCAGGTCAGCTTTATCCGTCTGTCTGCATACAGAACCTGGCTACACACTGACAGGAGAGCTACATTCTGCTGTTGATAGAAGAGCAGGACAACCTGGCTACTGACAGAAGAGCTACATTCTGCTGTTGATAGAAGAGCAGGACAACCTGGCTACTGACAGAAGAGCTACATTCTGCTGTTGATAGAAGAGCGGGACAACCTGGCTACACTGACAGGAGAGCTACATTCTGCTGTTGATAGAAGAGCAGGACAACCTGGCTACTGACAGGAGAGCTACATTCTGCTGTTGATAGAAGAGCGGCTACACAGTGTTTTGAACAATCGTTCAAAGAATACATAGCAGTAAAGAAAACTCAATCTAATTCGTTACCGCTAACACAAACAGAAACCACTGACTAGATCGTCATGAGTACCAGTAGTTGTACAACAACGTAAAAAAAATAATAAATCAAGAAATCATTGTCCATTGTTTTAGGGTGAAGCCCCGCCTCCCATGGTCTGAAGTTCCTTCTATTCGTCTGATTTTCCTCCACTTGGTCTGAAGCCCCTCCCCTCCTCCTGTGTCAGGTTAGATGGCTGTAGGTGGGGGAAGAGGGTGAGGTGTTTTTTCGGGGTGGGGTGGGGGGGTCAGAGAGGTCAGAGTGTTGGGGTGTTTGGCAACATGGTGGTGTCATTATGGTGAGATCTCCGGGAGAGGTGAAGTGATGTAATACAGGAAGTGATGTGCTCCGCGACCTCTGACTCCCCATGCTACCTCCTACGACTCGGAATCCTGAGGAGATATGAGATATGAGAAAAAGGGTCAACCAATCACTCAAAACTATCAATTAATCAAATGAGCAACCATCTGATTGTGTTCATAACATTTACAGAAATATGAAATGATGTGCATCGTCCTTGTCAAACAAACAAGAACGACCTCATGGATCAGAACAAAGCCACTTAGTCAATGAATGGCTGCAGTTACACAGGATGCCCAATTATGATCTTTTGCCCAGTTACCGTAAATCGGATCAGTCAAAAGTGTAAATGCAGCCATAGACAAGGATCCAGCACCGTATAGGCAACACAATACATTATCACAGCATGAAACAACACATTATCAGAACATGCTGAATCCACACATTATCAGAACATGCTGAATCCACACATTATCAGAACATGCTGAATCCACACATTATCAGAACATGCTGAATCCACACATTATCAGAACATGCTGAATCCACACATTATCAGAACATGCTGAATCCAAGCTGAAAGGTTCCTAAGGGACCCTGTTAATTCAGGAGTCTCCTGAGAGAGATCACCATGTTCTGTTTGTCAGCAACATCCACCTTATTAAAAGTCCTCGTCAACAAACAAACCAGGATGTGTCCCAAATGACAGCCTGTTCTTGAACAGGGCTCATAGGGCCGTAAAGGGGGCCTTCGAGTGGCTCCGGTAAAAGGTAGTGCACTGGAATAGGGAATAGAGTGTCCTTTGGGACGAACCACTCATTAAAGTCCACTGGTCTATGTTAATCACATCCCAGCCAATTAGTGGATTCATCCAAATCAGACGCCAGACTGGAGACAGACCAGGCATGTGATTGGAGGAAAATCTAATGATCCTGGTTACTGATCATCTGTGGAAAAGGAGACAATGAATTCGTCCCAATTGGCACCCTATTCCCTATATAGTGCACTACGTTGGACCAGAGCCTATAGAGCCCAGGTAGTGCACTACATTGGACCAGAGCCTATAGAGCCCAGGTAGTGCACTACATTGGACCAGAGCCTATAGAGCCCAGGTAGTGCACTACATTGGACCAGAGCCTATAGAGCCCAGGTAGTGCACTACATTGGACCAGAGCCTATAGAGCCCAGGTAGTGCACTACATTGGACCAGAGCCTATAGAGCCCAGGTAGTGCACTATAGAATAATTGGGTGCAATTTGGGACCATGTGATTGATGTCTGCCGGACAAGTGAATCAGACTGTGTTCCTTCTCAGGGTCATTTATCAAGACAGGAACATCCTGTATATTCTCAGGAATCAGATACGAGTCATCTAGAAGACGGGAACATCCTGTATATTCTCAGGAATCAGATATGAGTCATCTAGAAGAAAGGAACATATTCAGCCACTCTAGGAGAACAATGGAAGTGTGCTCGTCCACCCCTGTAGATGCCGAGGGCCCCTCCACCCCTGTAGCTGCCAAGGGCCCCTCCACCCCTGTAGCTGCCAAGGGCCCCTCCACCCCTGTAGCTGCCAAGGGCCCCTCCACCACCGTAGCTGCCAAGGGCCCCTCCACCACCGTAGCTGTACAACTAGTGGAGCCTTATAGTCTTATAGTAGTGTGTGTGTGTGGGTCATACCTTTACTGAGGGCGGTGAGCTGAGGCCTAGGAATGTAAACACAGTGTTGTTCTCCTTGGACTGGAAGAAGTCCTCATAGTCCTGATGGAATGAACACACACACGTTTTCATTTTGCCATGAAAAAAAATATTGCGATACTTTGACCCCTTAACCTAACCTTAACCCCCAAAAACAGCCTTTCTCCTTGTGGGAAAATGACATATTTTCTTTGTTTTACTATCCTTGTGAGGACTTCTATTCACCACAAAGATAGTACACACACACACACACACACACACACACACACACACGTGATGCGCGGGTTGAGTCATGATTCGCGGTTATGTCCGCGCGGTGGACGGGTTTAGTGTCAATACATATTGTGTGGTTGAAGGGCGGCTGGAATAAAAGACAAGCAATACCTTAAAAATAAATCCATAAATTATTCATTCTTGTGCCATTTATATCTATAGGCTACATTGAGGTTTTCTTTCATTATTTGAGGCTCTGGTATTAGTGCATAAGCCTCAGCTTTAGGGCTTAACTGTACATATGCCAAATACCCTACACAGCTAATCGACAAAATAATGCTTTTGGGAACAGGCAGAAAACGTTTACGTCAATCCATGGAGGCAAAAAAGAACATTGTTGAAGTTTAATTCAAAAAGACAAAAGCTCTCGAAATGTAGAGTTGAAAATAAAAAGAGAAAAGGAGGGCTAGGAAAGTAATGTTTGGAAAAGATTAGGTGAAGTGGTAGAAGAGGATGATAACCGGCTACGTTATGATGTGATGATTGTGAGGCACTATACATATTCGACAGTCACAAGACGGGACTTCAAATTAAGCCCGTGGTACGTCAAGGGAACTGTAGCCTACTGTTCAGGTTAAATGGAAACTGAAATCTGGACACTGACTGTAGGTCTATAACCTCTCACAGAGAATTAATAATAACTCCTGCAGAATTAAGATTTGCTTGCAGTTAAATTATATTTATTTCTGCGTCTTGAGAAAATGCAATGCTCAGTTAGATACCATCTGTAGAGGTGATGTCTTTATCATCAAAGCATCATAGAAGCTGATAGTATTTCAACCACATGAAATATCCGAGCTGAACTGAAATCTTATCAGAAACACATTGGGTCGTTTTCCCAGCATTCTATTTCCTTACAACCCGGTCAAACCGATATCGTGATTTTTTGTTGTTGTTGCGTTATTGTATTTTCTCTCCCCGGTCCTTAAAAGTCCTTAAAACGTATTCTGCTCCGCAAAAGATGCCAGAAAACTTTACAGATGTCAACTAGATTGAAGCGTTCGTTCATTCTATCGATTAATGACATTATTCTGGTTAGCATGGGTTTATTGAGTCTACTAGGGCAACATAACGACAGAAGAAAAGCTACATGCATCTAATTATAGACAAGTTGACTAACAAAATGTTGGAAATTAGAACCCGAAACATATCTAAAGTTAGGTAACAAGAAATTCCTTACAGCCCCTGTCAATTCTTGTGTTGTTGCAGTCTTTGACTGAAGCCGATCTCGCATTTTCTATATTTGCGGGCCTCAGGTTTCCACATATAGTCATGAGTTTGAGGTTGTTAGCAATTGTGGGCGGGTGATCAAATAGCTGACACACACAATTTTTGTTGTTGAGATCGCCATTAGCAACAGCTTGTCTTACTCGGGTCCGACAAGACATTACAAACAAAATACTTTACAATTTACATACATTTAAAAAACATTAACATTGCTGTTCACTTGCGCTGTATGAGATGGAAGGGAGTTGCATGGACTCATGTCTCTGTATAATACTGTACGTTTCCTTGCGCGTACACACACACACACACGCTCATTCAACACTCAGCACAGGGCACAGGACGGCTGACGTTAGCACCGCTAGCTAGCTCGCTCATCGATCACAGGGCGCAGGACAGCTAATATTAGCTAGCTCGTTCACCAACTGATCATTCAGGCTACATGCTAACATTAGAACAACTAACACAGGCTATATGCTACATGCTAACATTAGAACAACTAACACAGGCTATATGCTACATGCTAACATTAGAACAACTAACACAGGCTATATGCTACATGCTAACATTAGAACAACTAACACAGGCTATATGCTACATGCTAACATTAGAACAACTAACACAGGCTATATGCTACATGCTAACATTAGATTACTTAATACAGGCTAAAAGCTATCATTAGAACAACTAACACAGGCTATATGCTACATGCTAACATTAGAACAACTAACACAGGCTATATGCTACATGCTAACATTAGAACAACTAACACAGGCTATATGCTATCATTAGAACAACTAACACAGGCTATATGCTATATGCTAACATTAGAACAACTAACACAGGCTATATGCTAACATTAGATTACTTAATACAGGCTAAATGCTAGACTAGAGGGCTGCATCTGCAAGTCTCGCGGCCATTCCTGTAGACGTATGTGCGTCATCACATACGCCTACATTAACATTACGTGCCTGCGTTTGGGTTCAGGACCAGTTCTTGTGTTGGCGGGGAATTGGACAGAAAACCATCCATCTATCTTATCCCACAGTAGCTGTGGGGGAAGCGGGTTGCCCTTGTGTAACGGATGTGAAATGGCTAGCTAGTTAGCGATGGTGCGCGCTAATAGCCTTTCAAATCGGTGACGTCACTTGCTCTGAGACCTTGAAGTAGTGGTTCCCCTTGCTCTGCAAGGGCCGTGGCTTTTGTGGAGCGATGGGTAACGATGCTTCGTGGGTGACTTGTTGATGTGTGCAGAGGGTCCCTGGTTCAAGCCCGGGTCGGGGGGGGACGGACTAAAGTTATACTGTTACACTTGTCTGGGTGTTTCTCCTGGGTTAGGGTTAGTGAGGATCACTACGGTATCTATCTCTTACCCCACAGTAGCAGTCTCCGTTGAAGATCTGTGGGGGCAGCGGGTTGCCCTTGTCTGGGTGTTTCTCCGGGGGGATGTGTTGGTACATCCACAGTCTTCTGTCCTCCACATTGGTGATGTCCACCTCCTGGAAGGAGATCCGGTTGGCCTCCAAGAACCCTACCACAGCTTGCTGGCGCTTCTTCACCTGTAGTGGGGGGGGGGGGGGGGGGGGGGGGGGGGGGGGGGGGGGGTGGGGGATAGAGACTTTCAATCATCGAGTCAGGATACAGGATTTGGAAGGAAGTCACACGATATACAAGAGAACCATACTGGAGAAGGTCTGTCACCTGCCCCCACCCCCCCACTGTGTGTCACCTCCCCCCCACCCCCCTGTGTGTCACCTGCCCCACACCCCCCCCTGTGTGTCACCTGTCCACTGCCTGCCGAAAAAAGGAAAACCTGTAGAAAGAGATCAGACGTGCTGAGACTCCCGTATGGACAGACTAAACAAAACACAGTGTATTGTATTGATCACGGTGTCCATCTCTGACGGTAATGGATGAAATTAAGGACCTTGTTCTCACATTTAGTACATTACTGTTGATTAAAGCCCTATTCGTTAATGTCACCTTTCTAGAAAGATGTTGTTGTGGTTTTACTCAAATTAGCCTCAAATTGTTTGCTAGATTACCACCTGTTTAGTTTGTAGCTTTGTTGGTAGAACACACACTACGGGTCCAAGCCAGGCCAGCTACTACGGAGTGGTCTTGTCCCTACAGAAGTCATGAGAGGATAGTCTATGACAGTTTAAAACCTGGTGTGTGACGGTGACGAGTAGGGATAAACATCCCAGTGAGAACAAACTCCCACACTTCTCTGTAGGTTATTTAAAACACACACACTCTATCTGCTGACGGTGCCACTTTCCTGTGTCTCAGTCTGCTGAGTGCTCCAGCTGGACCCAGTCACCGAGAGAACTAACAACATTGGACACTTTATGGAACACAAAGCCTTCACTATCTCATCCTGGAATAACCAAGGTCTGAGGTCATCTGCCTTTGGCCTAAAGAGCAGGAACCTGGACTTCACCAAAGAAATTTGAAATACAGACATTGTCATCCTACAAGAAACATGGTATAAAGGAGATGGACCCACTGGTTTCCCTCTAGGTTACAGAGAGCTGGTAGTCCCATCCACCACACTACCAGGTGTGAAACAGGGAAGGGACTTAGGCGGTATGCTAATTTGCTATAGAGCAGACCTAGCCCACTCTTAAATTAATCAAAACAGGAACATTTTACATTTGGATAGAAATTTAAAAAGAAATTATCTTAACAGAGAAAAATGTCCTCCTGAGTGCTACATACAGTTGAAGTCAGAAGTTTACATACACCTTAGCCAAACACATTTAAACTCTGTTTTTCATAATTCCTGACATTTAATCCTAGTAACAATTCCCTGTCTTAGGTCAGTTAGGATCACCACTTTATTTTAAGAATGTGAAATGTCAGAATAATAGTAGAGAGAATGATTTATTTCAGCTTGTATTTCTTTCATCACATTCCCAGTGAGTCAGAAGTTTACATACACTGTATTTGGTAGCATTGCCTTTACATTGTTTAACTTGGGTCAAACGTGTCGGGTAGACTTCCACAAGCTTCCCACAATAAGTTGGGTGAATTTTGTCCCATTCCTCCTGACAGAGCTGGTGTAACTGAGTCAGGTTTGTAGGCCTCCTTGCTCGCACATGCTTTTTCAGTTCTGCCCACACATTTTCTATGGGATTGAGGTCAGGGCTTTGTGATGGCCACTCCAATACCTTGACTTTGTTGCCCTTAAGCCATTTTGCCACAACTTTGGAAGTATGCTTCTGGTCATTGTCCATTTGGAAGACCCATTTACGACCAAGCTTAAATTTCCTGACTGATGTCTTGAGATGTTGTTTCAATATATCCACATAATTTTCCTTTCTCATGATGCCATCAATTTTGTGAAGTGCACCAGTCCCTCCTGCAGCAAAGCACCCCCACAACATGATGCTGCCACCCCCGTGCTTCACGGTTGGGAAGGTGTTCTTCGGCTTGCAAGCTTCCCCTTTTTCCTCCAAACATAATGATGGTCATTATGGCCAAACAGTTTTATTTTTGTTTCATCAGACCAGAGAACATTTCACCAAAATGTACAATCTTTGTCCCCATGTGCAGTTGCAAAACATAGTCTGGCTTTTTTATGGCAGTTTTGGAGCAGTGGCTTCTTCCTTGCTGAGGGGCCTTTCAGGTTATGTCGATATAAGACTAATTTTACTGTGGATATAGATACTTTTGTACCCGTTTCCTCCAGCATCTTCACAAGGTCCTTTGCTGTTGTTCTGGGATTGATTTGCACTTTTTGCACCAAAGTACGATCATCTCTAGGAGAGAGCGGTATGACGGCTGTGTGGTCCCATGGTGTTTATACTTGCGTACTATTGTTTGTACAGATGAACGTGGTACATTCAGGCGTTTGGAAATTGCTCCCAAGGAAGAACCAGACTTGTGGAGGTCTACAATTTATTTTCTGAGGTCTAGGCTGATTTCTTTTGATTTTCCCATGATGTCAAGCAAAGAGGTACTGAGTTTGAAGGTAGGCCTTGAAATAAATCCACAGGTACACCTCCAATTGACTCATATGATGTCAATTAGCATATCGGAAGCTTCTAAAGCCATTACATACTTTTCTGGAATTTTCCATGCTGTTTAAAGGCACAGTCAACTTAGTGTATGTAAACTTCTGACCCACTGGAATTGTGATACAGTGAAATATAAGTGAAATAATCTGTCTGTAAACAATTTTTGGAAAAATTACTTGTGCCATGCACAAAGTGGATGTCCTAACCGACTAGCCAAAACTATAGTTTGTTAACAATACATTTGTGGAGGGGTTGAAAAATTAGTTTTAATGACTCCACCCTAAGTATATGTAAACTTCCGACTCAACTGTATATCCGTCCACTAGAATCCACATACCTTAATGAAGACAGCTTCTCCATCCTGGTGGGGGAAATCAATTATTTCCAGGCCCAGGAACATGTACTGGTCTGTGGCAAACTAAATGCCAGAACTGGACAAGAACCTGACACCCTCAGCACACAGGGGGACAAACACCTACCTGGAGGTGACAGCATTCCCTCCCCCATATGCCCCCCTAGACACAACATAACCAACAAAAACGGGTCACAACTCCTGCAGCTCTGTCGCACGCTGGGTATGTACATGGTCAATGGTAGGCTTCGAGGAGACTCCTACGGTACATACACATATAGCTCATCTCTTGGCAGTAGTACTGTAGACTACTTTATCACTGACCTCAACCCAGAGTCTCTCAGAGCGTTCACAGTCAGCCCCCCGACACCCCTATCAGATCGAAGCAAAATCACAGTCTACTTGAACAGAGCAATACTCAATCATGAGGCATTGAAGCCAAAGGAACTGAATAATATTAAGAAAGGATATAGATGGAAGAAAAGTAGTGAGGAAACCTACCAAAAAACAATTAGGCAACAACAAATTCAATTCCTTTAAACAACTTCCTGGACAGAACGTTCCACTGTAATCGTGAAGGTATAAACTTGGCAGTAGAAAACCTACACAGTATATTTGACCTCAGCTTCCCTATCAACAAATAATAATAAATCAGAAAACCAAAGAAAATGAACAATGACAAAATGGTTTGATGAATAATGCAAAAACATAAGAAAGAAATTGAGAAACCTGTCCAACCAAAAACACAGAGACCCAGAAAACCTGAGTCTACTCCTTCACTATGGTGAATCACTAAAACAATACAGAAAACCTGAGTCTACGCCTTCACTATGGTGAATCACTAAAACAATACAGAAAACCTGAGTCTACACCTTCACTATGGTGAATCACTAAAACAATACAGAAAACCTGAGTCTACACCTTCACTATGGTGAATCACTAAAACAATACAGAAATACACTACGGAAAAAGAAGGAACAGCACGTCAGAAATCAGCTCAATGTAATTGAAGAATCCATATACTCTAATCACTTCTTGGAAAATTGGAAAAAACTCTTCATGTTGTTTGTTTAGTTATCTATCCAAACTGGAGATGTGTGGTTAAAAAACTTACCAAAGAACTATCAGCCAAAAATTATATGTGATCAAATACAAATCTTAGAATCAACTATTGAAGACTACCAGAACCCACTGGATTCTCCAATTATATGAATGAACTACAGGACAAACAACAAACCCTCCAACCCAAAAAGGCCTGTGGTGTTGATGGTATCCTCAATGATATGATCAAATATACAGAACACAAATTCCAATTGGCTAAACTTAAACTCTTTAACATCATCCTCAGCTCTGGCATCTTCCCCAATATGTGGAACCAAGGACTGATCACCCCAGTCCACAAAAGTGGAGACAAATTTGACCTCAATAACTACCGTGGGGATATGCATCAACAGCAACCTTGGGGAAATCCTCTGCATTAATCATTAACAGCAGTCTAGTTCATTTCCTGAAAACAATGTACTGACCAATTGTCTATTTGGCCCTAAACAGAGAGTACACAGTGGTAGAATACCTGACCACTGTGACTGACCCAAACTTAAGGAAAGCTTTGACTATGTACAGACTCTGTGAGCATAGCCTTGCTATTGAGAAAAGCCACTGTAGATCCACAAAGAATTCTTAAAAAAAAATCAATTTTGATGAACTCCCATATCTATTGAGTGAAATACCACAGTGTTCCATCACAGCAGCAAGATGTGTGACCTGTTGCCACAAGAAAAGGGCAACCAGTGAAGAACAAATACCCTTGTAAATACAACCCATATTTATGTTTATTTATTTTCCCTTTTGTACTTTAACTATTTGCACATCGTTAAAACACTGTATATTTACATAATATGACATCTGAAAATGTCTTTATTATTTTGGAACTTCTGAGTGTAATGTTTACTGTAAAATGTTTATTATCTATTTCACTTGCTTTGGCAATGTTAACATATTTTTCCCATGCCATTAAGCCCTTACATTTAAATTGAGAGGGGGGGGGGGGTTGTGGTCTCAGAGCCTTGTAGCTATGTCACAATGGGACACGGGACAATCGCGTCCACTGTCTATGGACTATGATTTACGCTTAACTGTCAAAAAAACTCTCTCCTCATAGCAGGCATGAACTATTGTTTAGTTTCTTACAATCTCATCTCGGCTGGAGGTCTATTGTGTATAGATACCATCACCGTGTGTGTGTGTGTGTGTGTGTGTGTGTGTGTGTGTGTGTGTGTAAGCCTGTGCCTGTGTGTGTGTGTGTGTGTTTAGGGATGGTGAGAGCACAATGAAACCATTGTTATGACGCAAAGACAAATGAGGCCAGGGCAATGTAAAGGAGATTCATGTAGTAGTACTGAACAATCATTGACAGACAGACAGGCAGACAGGCAGACAGGCAGACAGGCAGACAGGCAGACAGGCAGACAGGCAGGCAGACAGGCAGACAGGCAGACAGGCAGACAGGCAGACAGGCAGACAGGCAGACAGGCAGAACACGGTGACGTAGTGTATTACTGTACGTGTAGTAGTACTGTGCTGTAGTTCAGAGATTAACAGAGGTTAAGACAGAGAACTAATCCTTTTCTCGTCACCACACAACTAGTGTATGTGTGAAAGAGAGAGACAAAGAAAATGAAAAAGAGAGAATGACTACGTGAAAGAGAGAGAAATACAGAGATAATATGTGGGCGGTCACATCTTTGGTTGTAAAAGAGGATGTGGGATCATGACTGTTTACAGTAACATAGTGCCTCTAAAACAACACTACGGTTTACAGTAACATAGTGCCTCTAAAACAACACTACGGTTTACAGTAACATAGTGCCTCTAAAACACCATGGTTTACAGTAACATAGTGCCTCTAAAACAACACTACGGTTTACAGTAACATAGTGCCTCTAAAACAACACTACGGTTTACAGTAACATAGTGCCTCTAAAACACCATGGTTTACAGTAACATAGTGCCTCTAAAACAACACTACGGTTTACAGTAACATAGTGCCTCTAAAACAACACTACGGTTTACAGTAACATAGTGCCTCTAAAACACCATGGTTTACAGTAACATAGTGCCTCTAAAACAACACTACGGTTTACAGTAACATAGTGCCTCTAAAACAACACTACGGTTTACAGTAACATAGTTCCTCTAAAACACCATGGTTTACAGTAACATAGTGCCTCTAAAACAACACTACGGTTTACAGTAACATAGTGCCTCTAAAACAACACTACGGTTTACAGTAACATAGTTCCTCTAAAACACCATGGTTTACAGTAACATAGTGCCTCTAAAACACCATGGTTTACAGTAACATAGTGCCTCTAAAACACCATGGTTTACAGTAACATAGTGCCTCTAAAACTACTGTTTATAGTAAGATACCGCCTCTAAAACAACATAACTAAAGTCTCTACATATGTTGTGTGGAATCACAACGAGGTGTCATCTTCCCAACTCATCCTTCCATCTAAAGGGATGAAGTGTGGTTGTCACCTCGTCCATTCCGGGCGGATGATTACCACTCCACTAATCTGATCTAATCTGGAGCTGCTCATTTCAGGGTTTTGACATCACTTCTTATAATGATTCACACTGTTCGGCTAGCTCTACCCCTCTGTTTCACTCCTACTTGCTTTCTCTATTTCTCTATGTATCTTTCCCTTTCTGCTATTCTCTCTCCCTCTCTCGCTCTTGCCCTCTCCTTCCTCTCGCTTCCCTCTCTCTTGCCCACTTCCTCTCACTGTACTTAAACAGATGAGGGCTGCATGTCCCTTTCCATTCTTCCTCGTCAAATGGTAATTTTACAATTCTATTTAATGGCATCCAATGTGAATGAAAACTCAAAAACAGAGAGATGACACCAAGGGTATTCAAGTGTGTGTGTGTGTCTCACCGGCTTAAAAATAACTTTTGTAAACACTACAGCAGCAATTGTGTTTTGTTTTCCCATTCCAGAGATACGGTAAACTAGAATGCATTAATAATTTATCCCGTTACCTAAGACTAGAGGCATTTCTTAAGAGAGACTTTAATAAATATTATCCTCTAAAGGGCCCGCCTCTCTCTTCTCATGTGAAACCCGAAGAGCGACAGGCCGCCCCCATGTTCTTTCGGAATGGGAGGTTAGAGGTTAGAGAGATGGGACAGTCAGTCCAAACTGCATGTCCAACAGGGGAAAATATTGTTGGAGTAGGGAAGCAAATTGGAGGGTTAGGATAAAGCAGAAGCAGAATTTCCGTGGCCCTTTAAGGAGAATAAATCAATACAGTATTCTTCTTCTAATTAATACCATTTAGATCAATCCATTTCCTCAGGTCACACTAGAGGACATAACTAGAGGACATAACTAGAGGACATAACTAGAGGACATAACTAGAGGACATAACTAGAGGACATAACTAGAGGACATAACTAGAGGACATAACTAGAGGACATAACTGATCATGGGGAGATAAGACTTTATTTATAATAAAAGGCTCTAAAAAAAAAAAGTTTGAAATTCAGCGGCGCATGTTGACATGAAAACAACCTGCATATTTAGTTAAAATAAGTTCATGTTAGCAGGCAATATTAACCAGGGAAATTGTGTCGCTTCTCTTGCGTTCATTGCACGCAGAGTCAGGGTATATGCAACAGTTTGGGCCGCCTGGCTCATTGCCAACTAATTTGCCAGAATTTTACATAATTATGACATAACATTGAAGGTTGTGCAATGTAACAGCAATATTTAGACTTATGGATGCCACCCGTTAGATAAAATACAGAACGGTTCCGTATTTCACTGAAAGAATAAACGTTTTGTTTTCGAGATGATAGTTTCCGGATTCGACCATATTAATGACCTAAGGCTCGTATTTCTGTGTGTTATGTTATTATCAAATCATAGACTTAATTGAGCAGTCTGACTTGAGCGGTGTTAGGCAGCAGCAGGCTCGTAAGCATTCATTCAAACAGCACTTTCCTGCGTTTGCCAGCAGCTCTTCGCAATGCTTCAAGCACAGTGCTGTTTATGACTTCAAGCCTATCAACTCCTGAGATTAGACTGCCAATACTATAGTATCTATAAGAACATCCAGTAGTCAAAGGTATATGAAATACAAATGATATAGAGAGAAATAGTCCTATAATGACTACAACCTAAAACTTCTTACCTGGGAATATCGAAGTCTCATGTTAAAAGGAACCACCAGCTTTCATATGTTCTCATGTTCTGAGCAAGGAACTTAAACGTTAGCTTTTTTACATGGCACATATTGCACTTTTACTTTCTTTTCCAACACTTTGTTTTTGCATTATTTAAACCAAATTGAACATGTTTCATTATTTATTTGAGACTAAGTAGATTTTATTTATGTATTATATTAAGTTAATTATAACAATACTGAATGAACGCTTATTTTATCACAAGCACACGCACGCACACACCGATTAATCAGTATCGGCTTTTATTGGTCCTCCATTAATCGGTATTGGCGTGGAAAAATCATAATCGGTCGATCTTTAGTTTGAACAGCACATACCAAAGGGGGCAGGGCCGTCTGCAGTACATTACAGGACTGCATCTCAAATGGTACCCTATACCCTACATAGTGCACTACCTTTGTCCAGGGCCCATAGGGAGAATGGTGTCATTCGGGACACAGTTCAGTTGAGGAGGACATCCTGGTTCAGAGAAAAAGGGAGCATTGTTAGAAGAGGCAAACATGGACTTCGGTCAACCTTGGCGCTGATAAGATAAAAACAGGGTCCTTCCCAAATGGCACCCTATTCCCTATGAAGTGCACTACTTTAGACCAGGACCCAGTTGGGGGGGGGACAATCGTATGCATTTCTTTGCACTTAAAGACAGACAGTGGAAAGTAAGCCTACATCATGTACAGCTGGCTATGTTTTAGTTTTGTTGCATGGACCTACACGGACCTGCACGGACCTGCATGGACCTGCACGGACCTGCACGGACCTGCACGGACCTGCACGGACCTGCACGGACCTACACGGACCTGCACGGACCTGCATGGATCTACATGGACCTGCACGGACCTGCACGGACCTACACGGACCTGCACGGACCTGCACGGACCTGCACGGACCTGCACGGACCTACACGGACCTACATGGACCTACATGGACCTACATGGACCTGCATGGACCTACATGGATCTGTATGGACCTACATGGATCTGTATGGACCTGCATGGACCTGTATGGACCTACATGGACCTGCATGGACCTGCATGGACCTGCATGGACCTACATGGACCTACATGGACCTACATGGACCTACATGGACCTACATGGACCTACATGGATCTGCATGGACCTGTATGGACCTGCATGGACCTGCATGGACCTGCATGGACCTGCATGGACCTACATGGACCTACATGGACCTGTATGGACCTGTATGGACCTGCATGGACCTACATGGACCTGCATGGACCTGCATGGACCTGCATGGACCTGCATGGACCTGCATGGACCTGCATGTCCAGAAATAATGATGTAAAAGATATCCAACATGGAGGTTGAACCTCTGAGACCTGCATCTAGTGTAGAGTCATTAAACCTCACCCCTAAAACATGGAGGTGTAGTAGGCTAATGGGTTGGATTTCAG
The DNA here is from genome assembly GCF_029448725.1 of Salvelinus fontinalis. Lineage (NCBI taxonomy): Eukaryota > Metazoa > Chordata > Actinopteri > Salmoniformes > Salmonidae > Salvelinus > Salvelinus fontinalis. The sequence continues at coordinate 34,360,286 of NC_074691.1, forward strand.
AATAAAAAAAAAAACACAGAATGAACCAAAACACAGACACAAAAAAAATCACATGTCTATGTCTATAGCCATGTTTACAAAAAATCTAAGTAACCTAGACACGTTTGCAGTGAAGGCAATAGCAGGCGGCGTTACAGAATCTTGCTTCTCACTAGCATATAGGAGATCAGTCAGAGAACTTACATAAGCCCCCCCCCCCCGACGTCAACAACAATTTTAAAAGGCATGATGAACATATTCCCTCCTCACGGCACTGTCTGCATCTATACAATTGATGCGACTCACACAGAAGAATATAAACCCTACAGATTTGATTACGGGTAGGCGACATACTGACAGCGCCCGAACTCACTCACCGCCACAGATCCCGAGGAGGAGGCGATGTAAACCTTGATCATCATAGTATTATTGGTGCTGTGCGTCGCACGGGCGAGCGACACTCGACTAGAATTCGAGCGGTTTATATTCCGTTTCACTTGAGGCGTTTATCCCAGTAGTAGAGTTTCCTAATGTAAGTGCCTTTCCTCGCAGTTCAACCCGTGTTTAGATCAATGCCCGTGTTGGTAGGTAGGCTGCGCGCCTCCTGGTATTTATAGGCTACAGTCAGTGCCACGATAACGTCGTACTGCCGCGAACCGCGCTCCCCCATCCGGTACCCTGTCAGCACTGATCTGAACCACACTGAGCCTGCTTGACACACGCGTTATGTGAAATGTAGTTTGTTTGTATGCAATGAAAGGTTACTGCAGCCAGGAGGAGCTTTTTAATGCCTTTTTGAAAGTAGGACAAATATGGACAAATAACAGATCTGGACAAATGCACAGAACAGCACGCCAGACCGTTACACCAATTTAATGAATCACACACCCCTTAGGGCTAATGGCAATCAAAAACAAATTCCTAATATAGATCTTTATATAGACTCTTTATTCAGAATAGATTAATACAAACCTAGAAACATCCATTAGGTGACGTCCCCTTGTTCATTTTTATGAATTCTTGAATAAATCTGGATATCTTGAACTCATGCAACAAGTGGTCACAGTGCAACTCTCTGGCGTAACGACGTAACTACAGTATGCGGAAGAACGGGGGTTGCCATGGCACCAGCTAACACGTTAGCTAGCAAGATAAATAGCTAGCTACTCAGTCGATCAGACAGAGACCCTACCTTGAAAGGGATAAGTCATGACTGAGCATGGAGACGTGAAGCCAAAGTAATCTGAACGGGGTGGGTTGATGTACCTTTCCTAAATGCTTACGTTAACTAGCTTGATAGATAGCAAACAACAACAGACTAGACATGGAATAGCTTGATTGCAAGCAGCTAGCTAATAACACACATTAATTGCTGTTACAAGTAGCTAGCAAAGACGTTATTGAACAGTCAAGGTAGCTAGCTAGCTGAAAGCCTAAACAAATAATCGACTCATATGTTGATGAAATAGCTAAATTAGCTAGCTTTAAGCTTAAACTACACAGGCTTAGAAGGATCCAGGTCACAGACTGCACTGACAGTCGTTGCAGTGCTTCTGCCTTGAAGTCTTGGAGCCCCAAAAACATATCGGCAGCAGATATGATGTCCAGCTTTTTGGACTTCTTGGACACTTGTGCAGTACCATTACCCAACTTTATCAGGAGTTATCCTGAGCCTATTTGCAAGTTGGAAATGCAGAAGTATTTTATTTTTCATTATGGTCAGCTTGTCCCCCCCCCAAAAATGGCTGACACAAACTTGAAACCACTGATCATGACAATGGGAGGTGAAACGGAGGTATGGAGGTATGGAGAGAGAGGCCAGGTCAGGGACACTGACTGGTATGGAGAGAGAGGCCTGGTCAGGGACACTGACTGACTGGTATGGAGAGAGAGGCCAGGTCAGGGACACTGACTGGTATGGAGAGAGAGGCCAGGTCAGGGACACTGACTGGTATGGAGAGAGAGGCCAGGTCAGGGACACTGACTGACTGGTATGGAGAGAGAGGCCAGGTCAGGGACACTAACTGACTGGTATGGAGAGAGAGGCCTGGTCAGGGACACTAACTGACTGGTATGGAGAGAGAGGCCTGGTCAGGGACACTGACTGACTGGTATGGAGAGAGAGGCCAGGTCAGGGACACTAACTGACTGATATGGAGAGAGAGGCCAGGTCGGGGACACTGACTGACTGGTATGGAGAGAGAGGCCAGGTCAGGGACACTAACTGACTGGTATGGAGACAGAGGCCAGGTCAGGGACACTGACTGACTGGTATGAAGATAGAGGCCAGGTCAGGGACACTGACTGACTGGTATGGATAGAGCGGCCAGGTCAGGGACACTGACTGACTGGTATGGAGAGAGAGGCCAGGTCAGGGACACTGACTGACTGGTATGGAGAGAGAGGCCAGGTCAGGGACACTAACTGACTGGTATGGAGAGAGAGGCCAGGTCAGGGACACTGACTGGTATGAAGACAGAGGCCTGGGACACTGACTGACTGGTATGGAGAGAGAGGCCAGGTCAGTGACACTGACTGGTATGGAGAGAGAGGCCAGGTCAGGGACACTGACTGACTGGTATGGAGAGAGAGGCCAGGTCAGGGACACTGACTGGTATGGAGAGAGAGGCCAGGTCAGGGACACTGACTGGTATGGAGAGAGAGGCCAGGTCAGGGACACTGACTGGTATGGAGAGAGAGGCCAGGTCAGGGACACTGACTGACTGGTATGGAGAGACAGGCCAGGTCAGGGACACTGACTGACTGGTATGGAGAGAGAGGCCTGGTCAGGAACATTGACTGGTATGGAGAGAGAGGCCAGGTCAGGGACACTGACTGGTATGGAGAGAGAGGCCAGGTCAGGGACACTGACTGACTGGTATGGAGAGAGAGGCCAGGTCAGGGACACTGACTGACTGGTTTGGAGAGAGAGGCCAGGTCAGGGACACTAACTGGTATGGAGAGAGAGGCCAGGTCAGGGACACTGACTGACTGACTGGTATGGAGAGAGAGGCCAGGTCAGGGACACTGACTGACTGACTGGTATGGAGAGAGAGGCCAGGTCAGGGACACTGACTGGCATGGAGAGAGAGGCCAGGTCAGGGACACTAACTGACTGGTATGGAGAGAGGCCAGGTCAGGGACACTGACTGGTATGAAGAGAGAGGCCAGGTCAGGGACACTGACTGGTATGGAGAGAGAGAGGCCAGGTCAGGGACACTGACTGACTGGTATGGAGAGAGAGGCCAGGTCAGGGACACTAACTGACTGGTATGAAGAGAGAGGCCAGGTCAGGGACACTGACTGGTATGGAGAGAGAGGCCAGGTCAGGGACACTGACTGACTGGTATGGAGAGAGAGGCCAGGTCAGGGACACTAACTGACTGGTATGGAGAGAGAGGCCTGGTCAGGGACACTGACTGGTATGGAGAGAGAGGCCAGGTCAGGGACACTGACTGGTATGGAGAGAGAGGCCAGGTCAGGGACACTGACTGACTGGTATGGAGAGACAGGCCAGGTCAGGGACACTGACTGACTGGTATGGAGAGAGAGGCCAGGTCAGGGACACTGACTGGTATGGAGAGAGAGGCCAGGTCAGGGACACTAACTGACTGGTATGGAGAGAGAGGCCAGGTCAGGGACACTGACTGGTATGGAGAGACAGGCCAGGTCAGGGTCACTGACTGACTGGTATGGAGAGAGAGGCCAGGTCAGGGACACTAACTGGTATGGAGAGAGAGGCCAGGTCAGGGACACTGACTGGTATGGAGAGAGAGGCCAGGTCAGGGACACTAACTGACTGGTATGGAGAGAGAGGCCAGGTCAGGGACACTGACTGGTATGGAGAGACAGGCCAGGTCAGGGACACTGACTGACTGGTATGGAGAGAGGCCAGGTCAGGGACACTGACTGACTGGTATGGAGAGAGAGGCCAGGTCAGGGACACTAACTGACTGGTATGGAGAGAGAGGCCAGGTCAGGGACACTAACTGGTATGGAGAGAGAGGCCAGGTCAGGGACACTAACTGACTGGTATGGAGAGAGAGGCCAGGTCAGGGACACTAACTGACTGGTATGGAGAGAGAGGCCAGGTCAGGGACACTAACTGACTGGTATGGAGAGAGAGGCCAGGTCAGGGACACTGACTGACTGGTATGGAGAGAGAGGCCAGGTCAGGGACACTAACTGACTGGTATGGAGAGAGAGGCCAGGTCAGGAACATTGACTGGTATGGAGAGAGAGGCCAGGTCAGGGACACTAACTAACTGGTATGGAGAGAGAGGCCAGGTCAGGGACACTAACTGGTATGGAGAGAGAGGCCAGGTCAGGAACATTGACTGGTATGGAGAGAGAGGCCAGGTCAGGGACACTAACTAACTGGTATGGAGAGAGAGAGGCCAGGTCAGGGACACTAACTAACTGGTATGGAGAAAGAGGCCAGGTCAGGGACACTAACTAACTGGTATGGAGAGAGAGGCCAGGTCAGGGACACTGACTGGTATGAAGAGAGAGGCCAGGTCAGGGACACTGACTGGTATGAAGAGAGAGGCCAGGTCAGGGACACTGACTGGTATGAAGAGACAGGCCAGGTCAGGGACACTAACTGACTGGTATGAAGAGAGAGGCCAGGTCAGGGACACTGACTGACTGGTATGGATAGAGCGGCCAGGTCAGGGACACTGACTGACTGGTATGGAGAGAGAGGCCAGGTCAGGGACACTGACTGACTGGTATGGAGATAGAGGCCAGGTCAGGGACACTAACTGACTGGTATGGAGAGAGAGGCCAGGTCAGGGACACTGACTGGTATGGAGAGAGAGGCCAGGTCAGGGACACTAACTGACTGGTATGGAGAGAGAGGCCAGGTCAGGGACACTAACTGACTGGTATGGAGAGAGAGGCCAGGTCAGGGACACTGACTGGTATGAAGACAGAGGCCTGGGACACTGACTGACTGGTATGGAGAGAGAGGCCAGGTCAGTGACACTGACTGGTATGGAGAGAGAGACCAGGTCAGGGACACTAACTGACTGGTATGGATAGAGAGGCCTGGGACACTAATTGACTGGTATGGAGAGAGAGGCCTGGGACACTAACTGACTGGTATGGAGAGAGGTCTGGTCAGGGACAATAACTGACTGGTATGGAGAGAGAGGCCTGGGACACTAACTGACTGGTATGGATAGAGAGGCCGGGTCAGGGACACTAACTGACTGGTATGGAGAGAGAGGCCAGGTCAGGGACACTGACTGACTGGTATAGAGAGAGAGGCCAGGTCAGGGACACTGACTGACTGGTTTGGAGAGAGAGGCCAGGTCAGGGACACTAACTGGTATGGAGAGAGAGGCCAGGTCAGGGACACTGACTGGTATGGAGAGAGAGGCCTGGTCAGGGACACTGACTGACTGACTGGTATGGAGAGAGAGGCCAGGTCAGGGACACTGACTGACTGACTGGTATGGAGAGAGAGGCCAGGTCAGAGACACTGACTGGCATGGAGAGAGAGGCCGGGTCAGGGACACTAACTGACTGGTATGGAGAGAGGCCAGGTCAGGGACACTGACTGGTATGAAGAGAGAGGCCAGGTCAGGGACACTGACTGGTATGGAGAGAGAGAGGCCAGGTCAGGGACACTAACTGACTGGTATGGAGAGAGAGGCCAGGTCAGGGACACTGACTGACTGGTATGGAGAGAGAGGCCAGGTCAGGGACACTAACTGACTGGTATGAAGAGAGAGGCCAGGTCAGGGACACTGACTGGTATGGAGAGAGAGAGGCCAGGTCAGGAACACTGACTGACTGGTATGGAGAGAGAGGCCTGGTCAGGGACACTGACTGACTGGTATGGAGAGAGAGGCCAGGTCAGGGACACTAACTGACTGGTATGGAGAGAGAGGCCAGGTCAGGGACACTGACTGACTGGTATGGAGAGAGAGGCCAGGTCAGGGACACTGACTGGTATGGAGAGAGAGGCCAGGTCAGGGACACTAACTAGTATGGATAGAGAGGCCAGGTCAGGGACACTAACTGACTGGTATGGAGAGAGAGGCCAGGTCAGGGACACTGACTGACTGGTATGGAGAGAGAGGCCAGGTCAGGGACACTGACTGGTATGGAGAGAGAGGCCAGGTCAGGGACACTAACTGACTGGTATGGAGAGAGAGGCCAGGTCAGGGACACTGACTGACTGGTATGGAGAGAGAGGCCAGGTCAGGGACACTGACTGGTATGGAGAGAGAGGCCAGGTCAGGGACACTGACTGGTATGGAGAGAGAGGCCTGGTCAGGGACACTGACTGACTGGTATGGAGAGAGAGGCCAGGTCAGGGACACTGACTGACTGGTATGGAGAGAGAGGCCAGGTCAGGGACACTAACTGACTGGTATGGAGAGAGAGGCCAGGTCAGGGACACTGACTGGTATGGAGAGAGAGGCCAGGTCAGGGACACTGACTGACTGGTATGGAGAGAGAGGCCAGGTCAGGGACACTAACTGACTGGTATGGAGAGAGAGGCCTGGTCAGGGACACTAACTGACTGGTATGGAGAGAGAGGCCTGGTCAGGGACACTGACTGACTGGTATGGAGAGAGAGGCCAGGTCAGGGACACTAACTGACTGGTATGGAGAGAGAGGCCAGGTCAGGGACACTGACTGACTGGTATGGAGAGAGAGGCCAGGTCAGGGACACTAACTGACTGGTATGAAGAGAGAGGCCAGGTCAGGGACACTGACTGGTATGGAGAGAGAGAGGCCAGGTCAGGAACACTGACTGACTGGTATGGAGAGAGAGGCCTGGTCAGGGACACTGACTGACTGGTATGGAGAGAGAGGCCAGGTCAGGGACACTGACTGACTGGTATGGAGAGAGAGGCCAGGTCAGGGACACTGACTGGTATGGAGAGAGAGGCCAGGTCAGGGACACTAACTAGTATGGATAGAGAGGCCAGGTCAGGGACACTAACTGACTGGTATGGAGAGAGAGGCCAGGTCAGGGACACTGACTGACTGGTATGGAGAGAGAGGCCAGGTCAGGGACACTGACTGGTATGGAGAGAGAGGCCAGGTCAGGGACACTAACTGACTGGTATGGAGAGAGAGGCCAGGTCAGGGACACTGACTGACTGGTATGGAGAGAGAGGCCAGGTCAGGGACACTGACTGGTATGGAGAGAGAGGCCAGGTCAGGGACACTGACTGGTATGGAGAGAGAGGCCTGGTCAGGGACACTGACTGACTGGTATGGAGAGAGAGGCCAGGTCAGGGACACTGACTGACTGGTATGGAGAGAGAGGCCAGGTCAGGGACACTAACTGACTGGTATGGAGAGAGAGGCCAGGTCAGGGACACTGACTGGTATGGAGAGAGAGGCCAGGTCAGGGACACTGACTGACTGGTATGGAGAGAGAGGCCAGGTCAGGGACACTAACTGACTGGTATGGAGAGAGAGGCCTGGTCAGGGACACTAACTGACTGGTATGGAGAGAGAGGCCTGGTCAGGGACACTGACTGACTGGTATGGAGAGAGAGGCCAGGTCAGGGACACTAACTGACTGATATGGAGAGAGAGGCCAGGTCGGGGACACTGACTGACTGGTATGGAGAGAGAGGCCAGGTCAGGGACACTAACTGACTGGTATGGAGAGAGAGGCCAGGTCAGGGACACTGACTGACTGGTATGAAGATAGAGGCCAGGTCAGGGACACTGACTGACTGGTATGAAGATAGAGGCCAGGTCACGGACACTAACTGACTGACTGACTGACTGGTATGGAGAGAGAGGCCAGGTCAGGGACACTGACTGGTATGGAGAGAGAGGCCAGGTCAGGGACACTGACTGACTGGTATGGATAGAGAGGCCTGGTCAGGGACACTGACTGACTGGTATGGATAGAGAGGCCTGGTCAGGGACACTGACTGACTGGTATGGAGAGAGAGGCCAGGTCAGGGACACTGACTGACTGGTATGGAGAGAGAGGCCAGGTCAGGGACACTAACTGACTGGTATGGAGAGAGAGGCCAGGTCAGAGACACTGACTGACTGGTATGGAGAGAGAGGCCAGGTCAGGGACACTAACTGGTATGGAGAGAGAGGCCTGGTCAGGGACACTGACTAACTGGTATGGAGAGAGAGGCCAGGTCAGGGACACTAACTGACTGGTATGGAGAGAGAGGCCTGGTCAGGGACACTAACTGACTGGTATGGAGAGAGAGGCCAGGTCAGGGACACTGACTGACTGGTATGGAGAGAGAGGCCAGGTCAGGGACACTAACTGACTGGTATGAAGAGAGAGGCCAGGTCAGGGACACTGACTGGTATGGAGAGAGAGAGGCCAGGTCAGGAACACTGACTGACTGGTATGGAGAGAGAGGCCTGGTCAAGGACACTGACTGACTGGTATGGAGAGAGAGGCCAGGTCAGGGACACTAACTGACTGGTATGGAGAGAGAGGCCAGGTCAGGGACACTGACTGACTGGTATGGAGAGATAGGCCAGGTCAGGGACACTGACTGACTGGTATGGAGAGAGAGGCCAGGTCAGGGACACTGACTGACTGGTATGGAGAGCCTTTTTTTTGCCTTTTGAAAGGGGTATGGTGGTTGTAGGTGCCAGGCGCACCGGTTTGTGTCAAAAACTGCAACAGTGATGGGATTTTCACGCTCAACAGTTTCCTGTGTGAATCAAGAATGGTCCACCACCCAAAGGACATCCAGCCAACTTGACACAACTGTGGGAAGCATTGGAGTCAACATGGGCCCCCATCCCTGTGGACACCTTGACACCTTGTAGAGTCCCGACCAATTGAGGCTGTTCTGAAAGTTAAAAGGGGTGGTGCAACTCAATATTATTCAAAAGTTGTTCATGTTTTGTACACTCATTGTATATAGCCTACGCCTACCCCACTGATTCTTGAAATATACAGTACGATAACTTTTGAATCCCGAAGAATTGAGGCTGTTCTGAGGAGGAGCCTTGGTCAGGAAGGTGACCAAGTACCCGATGGTCACTCTGACAGAGCTCCGGAGTTCCTCTGTTGAGATAAAAAAAAAAATGTCTGCGCAAAAAATAATAATAAACTGAAATATTATATTTACATACGTTTTCAGACCCTTTACTTAGTACTTTATTGAAGCACCTTTTGGCAGTGATTACAGCCTCAAGTCTTCTTGGGTATGACGCTACAAGCTTGGCACACCTGTTTCTCCCGTTCTTCTCTGCAGATCCTCTCAAGCTCGTCTCAGCTATTTTCAGGTCTCTCCAGAGATGTTTGATCGGGTACAAGTCTGGGCTCTGGCTGGGCCACTCAAGGACATTCAGAGACTTGTCCCGAAGCCACCCCTGCATTGTCTTGGCTGTGTGCTTTGGATCGTTGTCCTAGAGGTCGACCGATTATGATTTTTCAACGGCGATACCAATACCGATTATTGGGGGACCAAAGAAAGCCGATACCGATTTAATCGGCCTATTTTATTTTTAAAAAACATTTCATTTTTTATTTATTTTTGTAATAATGACAATTACAACAATACTGAATGAACACTTATTTTAACTTAATATAATACATTGATAAAATCAATTTAGCCTCAAATAAATAATGAAACATGTTCAATTTGGTTTAAATAATGCAAAAACAAAGTGTTGGAGAAGAAAGTAAAAGTGCAATATGTGCCATGTCAGAAAGCTAACGTTTCAGTTCCTTGCTCAGAACATGAGAACATATGAAAGCTGGTGGTTCCTTTTAACATGAGTCTTCAATATTCCCAGGTAAGAAGTTTTAGGTTGTAGTTATTATAGGAATTATAGGACTATTTCTCTCTATACGATTTGTATTTAATATACCTTTGACTATTGGATGTTCTTATAGGCACTTTAGTATTGCCAGTGTAACATTATAGCTTCCATCCCTCTCCTCGCCGCTACCTGGGCTCGAACCAGGAACACATCGACAACAGCCACCCTCGAAGCAGCGTTACCCATGCAGAGCAAGGGGAACAACTACCCCAAGTCTCAGAGCGAGTGACGTTTGAAACTCTATTAGCGCGCACCCCGCTAACTAGCTAGCCATTTCACATCGGTTACACCAGCCTAATCTCGGGAGTTGATAGGCTTGAAGTCATAAACAGCTTAATGCTTGAAGCATTGCGAAGAGCTGCTGGCAAGACGCACGAGAGTGCTGTTTGAATGAATGCTTACGAGCCTGCTGGTGCCTACCACCGCTCAGTCAGACGGCTCTATCAAATCATAGACTTAATTATAACATAATAACACACAGAAATACGAGCCTTCGTTTCCGGAATCGACCATATTAATGACCTATCATCTCGAAAACAAAACGTTTATTCTTTCAGTGAAATACGGAACCGTTCCGTATTTTATCTAACGGGTGGCATCCATAAGTCTAAATATTGCTGTTACATTGCACAACCTTCAATGTTGTGTCATAATTACGTAAAATTCTGGCAAATTAGTTCGCAATGAGCCAGGTGGCCCAAACTATTGCATATACCCTGACTCTGCGTGCAATCAATCGATCGGTCGACTTCTAGTCTGTAATGTATTACTCCAGCTCAGGTGCAATTTAGATTTTGGCCACTAGATGGCAGCAGTGTATGTGCAAATTTATTATACTGATCCAATTAACCATTACATTTCTATTCAAAATGTTGTGTCAAGACTGCCCAAATGTGCCTAATTTGTTTATTAATAACTTTTCATGTTCAAACTGTGCACTCTCCTCAAACAACAGCATGGTATTATTTCACAGTAATAGCTACTGTAAATTGGACAGTGCAGTTAGATTAACAAGAATTTAAGCTTTCTGCCAATATCAGATATGTCTATGTCCTGGGAAATGTTCTTGTTACCTACAACCTCATGCTAATCACATTAGCCTACGTTAGCTCAACCGTCCTGTGGACGGGACACCTCACGTTACGTTAGCTCAACCGTCCTGTGGACGGGACACCTCACGTTACGTTAGCTCAACCGTCCTGTGGACGGGACACCTCACGTTACGTTAGCTCAACCGTCCAGTGGACGGGACACCTCACATTACGTTAGCTCAACCGTTCCGTGGACGGGACACCTCACATTACGTTAGCTCAACCGTTCCGTGGACGGGACACCTCACATTACGTTAGCTCAACCGTCCCGTGGACGGGACACCTCACATTACGTTAGCTCAACCGTGCCGTGGACGGGACACCTCACATTACGTTAGCTCAACCGTCCCGTGGACGGGACACCTCACGTTACGTTAGCTCAACCGTCCTGTGGACGGGACACCTCACATTACGTTAGCTCAACCGTTCCGTGGACGGGACACCTTACATTACGTTAAAAGAAAACAAGTTGCATCAGAATTTAGTGCGAATAGAAACAAGGTACTTCTGCTTTCAGATGTTCGCCCTTATCTTAGAGACAGCCCTTATCTTAGAGACAGCCCTTATCTTAGAGACAGCCCTTATCTTAGAGACAGCCCTTATCTTAGAGACAGCCCTTATCTTAGAGACAGCCCTTATCTTAGAGACAGCCCTTATCTTAGAGACAGCCCTTATCTTAGAGACAGCCCTTATCTTAGAGACAGCCCTTATCTTAGAGACAGCCCTTATCTTAGAGACAGCCCTTATCTTAGAGACAGCCCTTATCTTAGAGACAGCCAGCCACACCCAGCCAGCCAGCGAGCCACACCCAGCGAGCCAGCCAGCCACACTCAGCCAGCCAGCCCGCCACAGCCAGCCAGCCAGCCACACCCAGCCAGCGAGGCAGCCAGCCACACCCAGCCAGCGAGGCAGCCCTCCACACCCAGCGAGCCAGCCAGCCACACCCAGCCAGCCACACCCAGCCAGCCAGCCCGCCACACCCAGCCAGCGAGGCAGCCCGTCACACCCAGCGAGCCACAGCCAGCCAGCCAGCCCGCCACAGCCAGCCAGCCAGCCCGCCACACCCAGCCAGCGAGGCAGCCAGCCACACCCAGCGAGCCACAGCCAGCCAGCCACACCCAGCCAGCCAGCCAGCCAGCAGTAAGAGGATATTGCTGCTATATAAACCCTCTGGATCAGGTGTCAGTTGAAGCTGTCCCATCAGCTCCACACCAGAGAAATAGTGTCAACATTAAACTATTGATCAATGACAGTCTATCCATCAATAGACTAAAGAAAGCATACAGCAGGTACTCATTAGACAAACAGTTGGTCAGTCAATTGAAATCGTGGGCAAATATACATATATATTGTTCAGTTGTCTGAAATCAAAACGTACAAAATCCTAAATCCTTGTAAAGAACGCTGACTGCATATTTAGGTCCAGTTTATCTCTTGGAATATAACCTGTGGCTGAGTCCCAAATAGAACTATTAAGTAATCCATTTAAATAAGGACTGGTTCTGTTTTTGTCCAGGATTTGGGATGGACATGGCAACTCACTGCACCCTCTCTGATGATTAACTGGAAAACGTGTGTGGTCAAGTCAAGCTCCCAGAATGCATCAAATGGCGAGGCTTTATTTGATAACCTTAGCGTTTCAGGACATCCTCTCTGACTGTGTCCCAAACGGCTCCCTTAAATAAGGACTGGTTCTGTTCCCGCTGCGATGGGATTAACCTGTCACAACCAATCAGATCACATTAACGTGTGACCGTCCGACCAAATCAGATCAGTTGATACCTCTGCCTCTATGTAGCATGAGAAGGCAGGCAGGCCTCGTCCATTCTGCAAAGGGGTCAAAGGTCCTCTCTCTTTACCCTTTATAGGTTCTGACAAAACAACGGCTGCTTCCTAAATGGCACCCTATTCCATATATAGTGCACTACTTTTGACCAGGGCCCATATGATTCTGGTCAAAAGTAGTGAACTACATAGGGAATAGGGTACTATTTGGGAGGTAGCCTGTATCTGAAGGCACAATGACTGGTTACAGGTTAAGAGAGTAAACAGAAGCACACATTTTACCAACTGCTCTCCCTGATTTGAGAGAAGGGTAAACCTTGGTAGGAAGTGATTGGCTGAGTGTAAAACATGAAATTACCTTGGTAGAACATGATTGGCTGAGTGTAAAACATGAAATTACCTTGGTAGAACATGATTGGCTGAGTGTAAAACATGAAATTACCTTGGTAGGAAGTGATTGGCTGAGTGTAAAACATGAAATTACCTTGGTAGAACATGATTGGCTGAGTGTAAAACATGAAATTACCTTGGTAGAATATGATTGGCTGAGTGTAAAACATGAAATTACCTTGGTAGAACATGATTGGCTGAGTGTAAAACATGAAATTACCTTGGTAGAACATGATTGGCTGAGTGTAAAACATGAAATTACCTTGGTAGAACATGATTGGCTGAGTGTAAAACAGGCCTCTACATAAAGCCTCAGCCATGTTAGTCAGGAATTACAGGCCTCTATGTAAAGCCTCAGCCATGTTAGTCAGGAATACAGGCCTCTACGTAAAGCCTCAGCCATGTTAGTCGGGAATACAGGCCTCTACGTAAAGCCTCAGCCATGTTAGTCAGGAATACAGGCCTCTACGTAAAGCCTCAGCCATGTTAGTCAGGAATACAGGCCTCTACGTAAAGCCTCAGCCATGTTAGTCAGGAATACAGGCCTCTACGTAAAGCCTCAGCCATGTTAGTCAGGAATACAGGCCTCTACGTAAAGCCTCAGCCATGTTAGTCAGGAATACAGGCCTGTACGTAAAGCCTCAGCCATGTTAGTCAGGAATACAGGCCTGCACGTAAAGCTTCAGCCATGTTAGTCAGGAATACAGGCCTCTACGTAAAGCCTCAGCCATGTTAGTCAGGAATACAGGCCTCTACATAAAGCCTCAGCCATGTTAATCAGGAATACAGGCCTCTACGTAAAGCCTCAGCCATGTTAGTCAGGAATACAGGCCTCTACGTAAAGCCTCAGCCATGTTAGTCAGGAATACAGGCCTCTACGTAAAGCCTCAGCCATGTTAGTCAGGAATGCCTCTACGTAAAGTCTCAGCCATGTTAGTCAGGAATGCCTCTACGTAAAGCCTCAGCCATGTTAGTCAGGAATACAGGCCTCTACGTAAAGCCTCAGCCATGTTAGTCAGGAATACAGGCCTCTACGTAAAGCCTCAGCCATGTTAGTCAGGAATACAGGCCTCTACGTAAAGCCTCAGCCATGTTAGTCAGGAATACAGGCCTGTACGTAAAGCCTCAGCCATGTTAGTCAGGAATACAGGCCTGCACGTAAAGCTTCAGCCATGTTAGTCAGGAATACAGGCCTCTACGTAAAGCCTCAGCCATGTTAGTCAGGAATACAGGCCTCTACATAAAGCCTCAGCCATGTTAATCAGGAATACAGGCCTCTACATAAAGCCTCAGCCATGTTAATCAGGAATACAGGCCTCTACGTAAAGCCTCAGCCATGTTAGTCAGGAATACAGGCCTCTACGTAAAGCCTCAGCCATGTTAGTCAGGAATACAGGCCTCTACGTAAAGCCTCAGCCATGTTAGTCAGGAATACAGGCCTCTACGTAAAGCCTCAGCCATGTTAGTCAGGAATACAGGCCTCTACGTAAAGCCTCAGCCATGTTAGTCAGGAATACAGGCCTCTACGTAAAGCCTCAGCCATGTTAGTCAGGAATACAGGCCTCTACGTAAAGCCTCAGCCATGTTAGTCAGGAATACAGGCCTGTACGTAAAGCCTCAGCCATGTTAGTCAGGAATACAGGCCTGCACGTAAAGCTTCAGCCATGTTAGTCAGGAATACAGGCCTCTACGTAAAGCCTCAGCCATGTTAGTCAGGAATACAGGCCTCTACATAAAGCCTCAGCCATGTTAATCAGGAATACAGGCCTCTACGTAAAGCCTCAGCCATGTTAGTCAGGAATACAGGCCTCTACGTAAAGCCTCAGCCATGTTAGTCAGGAATACAGGCCTCTACGTAAAGCCTCAGCCATGTTAGTCAGGAATACAGGCCTCTACGTAAAGCCTCAGCCATGTTAGTCAGGAATACAGGCCTCTACGTAAAGCCTCAGCCATGTTAGTCAGGAATACAGGCCTGTACGTAAAGCCTCAGCCATGTTAGTCAGGAATATAGGCCTGCACGTAAAGCTTCAGCCATGTTAGTCAGGAATACAGGCCTCTACGTAAAGCCTCAGCCATGTTAGTCAGGAATACAGGCCTCTACATAAAGCCTCAGCCATGTTAATCAGGAATACAGGCCTCTACGTAAAGCCTCAGCCATGTTAGTCAGGAATACAGGCCTCTACGTAAAGCCTCAGCCATGTTAGTCAGGAATACAGGCCTCTACGTAAAGCCTCAGCCATGTTAGTCAGGAATGCCTCTACGTAAAGTCTCAGCCATGTTAGTCAGGAATGCCTCTACGTAAAGCCTCAGCCATGTTAGTCAGGAATACAGGCCTCTACGTAAAGCCCCAGGCATGTTAGGCAGGAATACAGGCCTCTACGTAAAGCCTCAGACAATATAATATTGAATTTCCCAAGACCAGACAGTCACTCCTTTGGTGATTCTGTCTCAAAGGGCAGCATATTCCCCATAATATAAGGGAGAATGGGAATCCACCACCCTTCTACCACTATCAGATTAGAGCCATAAGGGACACTAGGAATCTACCACCACACTACCAAAGTCATATTAGAGCCAAAAGGGACACTAGTAATCTACCACCCTGCTACCACTATCAGATTAGCGCCAATAGGGACAATGGGAATCTACCACCCCACAACCACTATCAGATTAGAGCCATAAAGGACACTAGGAATCTACCACCCCACTACAACTATCAGATTAGAGCCATAAAGGACACTTGGAATCTACCACCCCACTACAACTATCAGATTAGGGGGATTGGGGTGGAGGCATGTTGGCATGTTGGCTGGGTGGGGTTGAAGGTGGAGGCTTGTTGGCTGGGTGGGGTTGGAGGTGGAGGCATGTTGGCTGGGTGGGGTTGGAGGTGGAGGCTTGTTGGCTGGGTGGGGCTGGTGGTGGAGGCATGTTGGCTGGGTGGGGTTGGTTGAGGGTGAAAGCATGTTGGCTGGGTGGGGCTGGTGGTGGAGGCATGTTGTCTGTGTGGGGCTGGTGGTGGAGGCATGTTGGCTGGGTGGGGTTGGTTGAGGGTGGAGGCCAACGATTTTGTTTTTCTTTTCCTGTTTATACTGAATGTATTATTAGTTAACTCTGAAATGTAACTAAATGTAATCTAAAATGTATTCTATATAATCCCTGAAAGAAATGATATGTCATGAGATGACCATAAACAATAACTAGTAATGCTGCGTACTCCAAGAATGATTAAAAACGGACCTTTCTGGTAAAAATAGTTATACATTGCTGAGGTGTACTGTGACGTGTTGCGCTGGGAGTTGGGGAAGCAAGTTCAGGGAGTGAATCATTTAATAAATAAATGAAACATAATACAAAACAAGAAACACGAACAACACACAGACATGAAACTGAAACAGAAACAATGAGGCTTGGGGAAGGAATGAAAGGGAGTGATATATATATATATGGCAGGTAATCAACGAGGTGATGGAGTCCAGGTGAGTGTAATTTTTTTCTCTGATGCGCGTTACGATGGTGACAGGTGTGCGCCATAACGAGCAACCTGGTGACCTAGAGGCCGGAGAGGGAGCACAGGTGCGCGTAACGATGGTAAAAGGTGTGCTCCATAACGAGCAGCCTGGTGACCTAGAGGCCGGAGAGGGAGCGCAGGTGCGCGTAACGATGGTAACAGGTGTGCGCCATAACGAGCAGCCTGGTGACCTAGAGGCCGGAGAGGGAGCACACGTGACACGTACTCACTTTTGAAGACACAAGCTCAAGTACACAGCACAAATATGATAAAAAATGATGCCAACACATTTTACCGGACTGGTAGTCTGAATCTGTACAATTCAACATCGCCATCTAGGGGGCACTATCAGACAGTACTGGTTCTTGTCCAGTGGATTAGATAGCAGTCTGTCTGTTTCCTCCAGTGCACTGTCAAGACTTTTTCCCAAGCACAGTAGTTCTTTCTCTCTATCTCTCTATCTATCTACGTCTTCCTAGCCTGGTCCCAGATCTGTTTGTACGGTCTTGCCACTTTGAGAATGACCGTAGGAGTTGGCAAAACAGCACAAACAGATCTGGGACCAGGCTAATGCCTTCGTAGCCTCTAAATCAAAACTGTCCCATCCCTGATAATGCCAACAAATGGAGGAGGAGAGAATTCATCTTCAAATATACAGATAGTTTTAGATGTGTGAACAAGTTCCAATTGGAATGTGGTGACAGACTAGAGGAATGAGTGTTACTTCCTGTCTGGCTACTGGAAACCATGCGCTCCTTTCACCCACCACCGGCATGAACGAGTGTTACTTCCTGTCTGGCTACTGGAAACCATGCGCTCCTTTCACCCACCACCGGCATGAACGAGTGTTACTTCCTGTCTGGCTACTGGAAACCATGCGCTCCTTTCACCCACCACCGGCATGAACGAGTGTTACTTCCTGTCTGGCTACTGGAAGCCATGCGCTCCTTTCACCCACCACCGGCATGAACGAGTGTTACTTCCTGTCTGGCTACTGGAAACCATGCGCTCCTTTCACCCACCACCGGCATGAACGAGTGTTACTTCCTGTCTGGCTACTGGAAACCATGCGCTCCTTTCACCCACCACCGGCATGAACGAGTGTTACTTCCTGTCTGGCTACTGGAAACCATGCGCTCCTTTCACCCACCACCGGCATGAACGAGTGTTACTTCCTGTCTGGCTACTGGAAGCCATGCGCTCCTTTCACCCACCACCGGCATGAACGAGTGTTACTTCCTGTCTGGCTACTGGAAACCATGCACTCCTTTCACCCACCACCGGCATGAACGAGTGTTACTTCCTGTCTGGCTACTGGAAGCCATGCACTCCTTTCACCCACCACCGGCATGAACGAGTGTTACTTCCTGTCTGGCTACTGGAAACCATGCGCTCCTTTCACCCACCACCGGCATGAACCAGAGAGAGAAACATGTTCACATGTGTGTATGTCTCACAGAGTGAGTGTGAACCAGAGAGGAAAACAGTTGTGTTGTGACAAGGTAGGTGTAGTATACAGAATATAGCCCTATTTGGTAAAAGACCAAGTCCATATTATTGATAAGAACAGCTCAAACGGCAGTCCATCATTACTTTAAAACATGAAGGTCAGTCAATCTGGAATATTTCAAGAACTTTCAAAGTTTCTTCAAGTGCAGTCGCTAAAACCATCAAGCGCTATGATGAAACTGGCTCTCATGAGGACCGCCACAGGAAAGGAAGACACAGAGTTACCTCTGCTGCAGAGGATAAGTTCATTAGAGTTACCAGCCTCAGATTGGAAAGGAAGACCCAGAGTTCCCTCTGCTGCAGAGGATAAGTTCATTAGAGTTACCAGCCTCAGAATGGAAAGGAAGACCCAGAGTTCCCTCTGCTGCAAAGGATAAGTTCATTAGAGTTACCAGCCTCAGATTGCAGCCCCAATAAATGCTACAGAGTTTAAGTAACAGACACATAAACATCAACTGTTCAGAGGAGACTGTGTGAATCAGGTCTTCATGGTTGAAGGGCTGCAAAGAAACCACTACTGAAGGACACCAACAAGATGAAGAGACTTGCTTGGGCCAAGAAACACGAGCAAATGGACATTAGACTGGTGGACAAATTATCACTTTTTTGGTTACTACATGATTCCATATGTGTTATGTCACAGTTTTGATGTCATCACTATTATTCTACAATGTAAGAAATAGTAAAAATAAAGAACCATGGAATGAGTCCACACTTTTGACTGGTACTGTGTGTATGTGTATATATATATATATGTATGTATGTGAGTGTGTGTGTATATATATATATATATAGTGGGTATGTAACGGTCGACATAGTCGTTCTCCTCCTCAGACGAGGAGGAGCATGGATCGGACCAACACGCAGAGTGGGTAGTGCTCATGATAATTTATTAAATCGAAACTGAACACGAAACAAAATAACAAAATGAATACAACCGACAACAGTCCCGTGTGGCACGAATACAAACACGGAAACAAACACCCACAAAATACACGTGAAACCCAGGCTGCCTAAGTATGATTCTCAATCAGGGACAACGATTGACAGCTATCTCTGATTGAGAATCATACCCGGGCCGAACACAAACATCCCAACATAGAAAATCATACATAGACAAACCCACGGCGGCTCTGGCGCTGGTCGTGGTCGCCACCCCACCATAGTCAATCCCCTCTTCCGTAGCCTTCTCCAAATTAACCCCACTAGATTAAGGGGCAGCACCGGACTAAGGGGCAGCACCGGACTGAGGGGCAACACCGGAATGAGGGGCAACACCGGAATGAGGGGCAGCTCCGGACTGAGGGGCAGCACTGGACTGAGGGACGGATCCTGGCTGGCTGGCTCTGGCTGGTCCTGGCTGGACGGCTCTGGCTGGTCCTGGCTGGACGGCTCTGGCTGGTCCTGGCTGGACGGCTCTGGCTGCTCATGGCTGGCTGGCGGCTCGGGCTGCTCATGGCTGGCTGGCTCTCGCAGCTCCTGGCTGGCTGGCGGCCCTGGCGGATCCTGGCTGGCTGGCTCTGGCTGGTCCTGGCTGGCTGGCTCTGGCTGGTCCTGGCTGGCTGGCTCTGGCGGATCCTGGCTGGCTGGCTCTGGCGGATCCTGGCTGGCTGGCTCTGGCAGCTCCTGGCTGGCTGGCTCTGGCAGCTCCTGGCTGGCTCTGGCAGCTCCAGACTGAACTGCTCTGGCTGGTCCTGGCTGGACGGCTCTGGCTGGTCCTGGCTGGACGGCTCTGGCTGGTCCTGGCTGGACGGCTCTAGCTGGTCCTGGCTGGACGGTTCTGGCGGATCCTGTCTGGCGGAAAGCTCTGGCTGCTCCTGTCTGGCGGAAGGCTCTAGCAGCTCCTGTCTGGCGGAAGGCTCTGGCTGCTCCTGTCTGGCGGACGGCTCTGGCTGCTCCTGTCTGGCGGATGGCTCTGACGGCTCGGGACAGACGGGCAGCTCTGACGGCTCGGGACAGACGGGCAGCTCTGACGGCTCGGGACAGACGGGCAGTTCAGACAGCGCTGGGCAGGCAGACAGTTCAGACAGTGCTGGGCAGGCAGACAGTTCAGACAGCGCTGGGCAGGCAGACAGCTCATATACTGGCTGCGCTGGAGAGAAGGAAGGCTCTGACAGCGCTGGACAGGTGGGAGCAACTGGAGAGAGAAGACGGAGAGACAGCCTGGTGCGGGGGGCTGCCACCGGAGGACTGTTACGTGGAGGTGGCACTGGAAAAACTGGACCGTGAAGGAGGACACGCGCTCTTGAGCACCGAGCCTGCCCAATCTTACCAGGTTGAATGGTCCCCGTAGCCCTGCCAGTGCGGCGAGGTGGAAAAACCCGCACTGGGCTATGCTGGCAAACCGGGGACACCATTTGTAAGGCTGGTGCCATGTACGCCGGCCCGAGGAGACGCACTGGAGGCCAGATGCGTTTTGCCGGCTTCATGACACCCGGCTCGATGCCCAACCTAGCACGACCAGTGCGGCAAGGTGGAATAGCCCGCACTGGACTAAGCACGCGTACTGGGGACACCGTGCGCTTTACCGCATAACACGGTGTCTGACCAGTACGACGCCATCTCACTCCACGGTAAGCACGGGGAGTTGGCTCAGGTATCCTACCCGGCTTTGCCACACTCCGCGTGTGCCACCCCCCAAGAAATGTTTGGGTCTGACTCACGGGCTCCCAACCGCGTCGCCTCGCTGCCTCCTCATACCAGCGCCTCTCTGCCTTCGCTGCCTCCAACTCCGCCTTGGGACGGCGATATTCCCCTGGCTGAGCCCAGGGTCCCTTGCCGTCCAGGATCTACTCCCAACTCCATGAGTCCTGTGTCTTCGGTCTCTGCTGCTGCTGCTGTCTGTCCCCACTCTGCTTGATCCTTTCTTGGTGGGTGTTTCTGTAACGGTCGTCATAGTCGTTCTCCTCCTCAGACGAGGAGGAGCATGGATCGGACCAACACGCAGAGTGGGTAGTGCTCATGATAATTTATTAAATCGAAACTGAACACGAAACAAAATAACAAAATGAAACAACCGACAACAGTTCCGTGTGGCACGAATACAAACACGGAAACAAACAACCACAAAATACACGTGAAACCCAGGCTGCCTAAGTATGATTCTCAATCAGGGACAACGATTGACAGCTGCCTCTGATTGAGAATCATACCCGGCCGAACACAAACATCCCAACATAGAAAATCCCACATAGACAAACCCACCCAACTCACACCCTGACCAACTAAATAAATACAAGACAAAAGAAAACAGGTAAGGAACGTGACAGGGGGGAACAAGTATTTGATACACTGCCGATTTTGCAGGTTTTCCTACTTACAAAGCATGTAGAGATCTGTAATTATTTTATCATAGGTACACTTAAACTGTGAGAGACGGAATCTAAAACAAAAATCCAGAAAATTACATTTTATGATTTTTAAGTAATTAATAATTAAGACCAGAGGTATAGGCCAGACCAGAGGTATCGGCTAGACCAGAGGTATAGACCATATAGACCAGAGGTATAGACCATATAGACCAGAGGTATAGACCATATAGACCAGAGGTATAGACCATATAGACCAGAGGTATCGGCCAGACCAGAGGTATAGACCAGACCAGACCAGAGGTATCGGCCAGACCAGAGGTATAGACCAGACCAGAGGTATAGGCCAGACCAGACCAGAGGTATAGGCCAGACCAGACCAGAGGTATAGACCAGACCAGACCAGAGGTATAGACCAGACCAGACCAGAGGTATAGACCAGACCAGACCAGAGGTAAAGACCAGACCAGACCAGAGGTATAGGCCAGACCAGACCAGAGGTAAAGACCAGACCAGACCAGAGGTATAGGCCAGACCAGACCAGAGGTATAGGCCAGACCAGACCAGAGGTATAGGCCAGACCAGAGGTATAGACCAGACCAGAGGTATAGACCAGACCAGAGGTATCGGCCAGACCAGACCAGAGGTATAGGCCAGACCAGACCAGAGGTATAGACCAGACCAGAACAGAGGTATAGACCAGACCAGACCAGAGGTATAGACCAGACCAGAGGTATAGACCAGACCAGAGGTATAGGCCAGACCAGACCAGAGGTAAAGACCAGACCAGAGGTATAGGCCAGACCAGACCAGAGGTATAGGCCAGACCAGACCAGAGGTATAGGCCAGACCAGACCAGACCAGAGGTATAGGCCAGACCAGACCAGAACAGAGGTATAGACCAGACCAGACCAGAGGTATAGACCAGGCCAGACCAGAGGTATAGGCCAGACCAGAGGTATAGACCAGACCAGACCAGAAGTATAGACCAGACCAGACCAGAGGTATAGACCAGACCAGACCAGAGGTATAGACCAGACCAGAGGTATAGACCAGACCAGACCAGAGGTATAGACCAGACCAGAGGTATAGACCAGACCAGACCAGAGGTATAGACCAGACCAGACCAGAGGTATAGACCAGACCAGAGGTATAGACCAGACCAGACCAGAGGTATAGACCAGACCAGACCAGAGGTATAGGCCAGACCAGAGGTATAGACCAGACCAGAGGTATAGGCCAGACCAGACCAGAGGTATAGACCAGGTGAGACCAGAGGTATAGACCAGGCCAGACCAGAGGTATAGACCAGGCCAGACCAGAGGTATAGACCAGGCCAGACCAGAGGTATAGACCAGGCCAGACCAGAGGTATAGACCAGGCCAGACCAGAGGTATAGACCAGGCCAGACCAGAGGTATAGACCAGGCGAGACCAGAGGTATAGACCAGACCAGAGGTATAGACCAGACCAGAGGTATAGACCAGACCAGAGGTATAGGCCAGACCAGAGGTATAGGCCAGACCAGACCAGAGGTATCGGCCAGACCAGACCAGAGGTATAGGCCAGACCAGACCAGAGGTATAGACCAGACCAGAACAGAGGTATAGACCAGACCAGACCAGAGGTATAGACCAGACCAGAGGTCTAGACCAGACCAGAGGTATAGACCAGACCAGAGGTATAGGCCAGACCAGACCAGATGTAAAGACCAGACCAGAGGTATAGGCCAGACCAGACCAGAGGTATAGGCCAGACCAGACCAGACCAGAGGTATAGGCCAGACCAGACCAGACCAGAGGTATAGGCCAGACCAGACCAGAACAGAGGTATAGACCAGACCAAACCGAGGTATAGACCAGGCCAGACCAGAGGTATAGGCCAGACCAGAGGTATAGACCAGACCAGACCAGAAGTATAGACCAGACCAGACCAGAGGTATAGACCAGACCAGACCAGAGGTATAGACCAGACCAAAGGTATAGACCAGACCAGACCAGAGGTATAGACCAGACCAGACCAGAGGTATAGGCCAGACCAGATGTATAGACCAGACCAGAGGTATAGACCAGACCAGAGGTATAGACCAGGCCAGACCAGAGGTATAGACCAGGCCAGACCAGAGGTATAGACCAGGCCAGACCAGAGGTATAGACCAGGCCAGACCAGAGGTATAGACCAGACCAGAGGTATAGGCCAGGCCAGAGGTATAGACCAGACCAGAGGTATAGGCCAGACCAGAGGTATAGGCCAGACCAGAGGTATAGACCAGGTGAGACCAGAGGTATAGACCAGACCAGACCAGAGGTATAGACCAGGCGAGAACAGAGGTATAGACCAGACCAGACCAGAGGTATAGACCAGACCAGACCAGAGGTATAGACCAGACCAGACCAGAGGTATAGACCAGACCAGAGGTATAGACCAGACCAGACCAGAGGTATACACCAGACCAGAGGTATAGACCAGACCAGACCAGAGGTATAGACCAGACCAGACCAGAGGTATAGACCAGACCAGACCAGAGGTATAGACCAGACCAGAGGTATAGACCAGACCAGAGGTATAGACCAGACCAGAGGTATAGGCCAGACCAGAGGTATAGGCCAGACCAGAGGTATAGACCAGACCAGAGGTATAGACCAGACCAGACCAGAGGTATAGACCAGACCAGAGGTATAGACCAGACCAGAGGTATAGGCAGAGCAGATGGCTGAGGCTGAGGCCAGCTCATTTGTTCTTTCGTTTTGCTCGTTGACACGTCTGTGGGGTCCCGTACCATGATGCATTAGGAGGAGTCACGGCTTCTGTTTCAGGCTGTCTCTACCCACTGGGCACACAGTGGTTTCATCATCGTGGCTTCCACCTCATTTCAATGACATTACATTGAACCAACGTGGAATAGACGTAGAATTGAAGTCTGTGGTCCAGTGGGTCTGAAACTGCTATGGATGGATGGGGTCTCTCTCAGTCTCCTTCGATATCTCACCGCACACCGCCAGGAGATGGATGGAGAGAGGGAGGAAGAGGAGGGGGGGGGTCTCTCACGTCTCCGTCTCTGTCGGGCCTGGCGCCATGGAGATACCAGCGCTCAACTGAATATGAAACCCGGGCGCTACTTTACAAATCAAATAACACTCCTTTCAGTGCAAGAAAAGCTAATAGGCTGGTTAGTCTCTCTGATCATTTCTGGTTGGTAAAGTTGGGCAATGTAAAGGGAAAGAGCCTACAAAGCAAAGCTTCAGATCATGGTGGTGGAAGACATGTTTAATTCAACAGGCAGTTAGACAGGCTGACAGACAGGCAGTTAGACAGGCAGTTAGACATGCTGACAGACAGACAGTTAGACATGCAGTTAGACAGGCAGTTAGACATGCTGACAGACAGACAGTTAGACATGCAGTTAGACAGGCAGTTAGACAGGCTGTTAGACATGCTGACAGACAGACAGTTAGACATGCAGTTAGACAGGCAGTTAGACATGCTGACAGACAGACAGTTAGACATGCTGACAGACAGACAGTTAGACAGGCAGTTAGACAGGCAGTTAGACATGCTGACAGACAGACAGTTAGACATGCAGTTAGACAGGCAGTTAGACAGGCTGTTAGACATGCTGACAGACAGACAGTTAGACAGGCAGTTAGACAGGCAGTTAGACAGGCTGTTAGACATGCTGACAGACAGACAGTTAGACAGGCAGTTAGACAGGCTGTTAGCTCTGCTCGGGACAGACGGGCAGACAGAACAAGCTCCTCCACCCCTCTCTCCATACAGACAGAACAAGCTCCTCCACCCCTCTCTCCATACAGAACAAGCTCCTCCACCCCTCTCGCCAGACAGAACAAGCTCCTCCACCCCTCTCGCCAGACAGAACAAGCTCCTCCACCCCTCTCTCCATACAGAACAAGCTCCTCCACCCCTCTCTCCAGACAGACAGAACAAGCTCCTCCACCCCTCTCTCCAGACAGAGCAAGCTCCTCCACCCCTCTCTCCATACAGACAGAGCAAGCTCCTCCACCCCTCTCTCCAGACAGACAGAGCAAGCTCCTCCACCCCTCTCTCCATACAGAACAAGCTCCTCCACCCCTCTCTCCATACAGACAGAGCAAGCTCCTCCACCCCTCTCTCCAGACAGACAGAACAAGCTCCTCCACCCCTCTCTCCATACAGAACAAGCTCCTCCACCCCTCTCTCCATACAGACAGAGCAAGCTCCTCCACCCCTCTCTCCAGACAGACAGAACAAGCTCCTCCACCCCTCTCTCCATACAGAACAAGCTCCTCCACCCCTCTCTCCAGACAGACAGAACAAGCTCCTCCACCCCTCTCTCCAGACAGACAGAACAAGCTCCTCCACCCCTCTCTCCAGACAGAACAAGCTCCTCCACCCCTCTCTCCAGACAGACAGAGCAAGCTCCTCCACCCCTCTCTCCAGACAGAACAAGCTCCTCCACCCCTCTCTCCAGACAGAACAAGCTCCTCCACCCCTCTCTCCATACAGACAGAACAAGCTCCTCCACCCCTCTCTCCAGACAGACAGAGCAAGCTCCTCCACCCCTCTCTCCATACAGACAGAAAAAGCTCCTCCACCCCTCTCTCCATACAGACAGAACAAGCTCCTCCACCCCTCTCTCCATACAGACAGAACAAGCTCCTCCACCCCTCTCTCCAGACAGACAGAGCAAGCTCCTCCACCCCTCTCTCCATACAGACAGAAAAAGCTCCTCCACCCCTCTCTCCATACAGACAGAACAAGCTCCTCCACCCCTCTCTCCATACAGACAGAGCAAGCTCCTCCACACCTCTCTCCAGACAGAGCAAGCTCCTCCACCCCTCTCTCCAGACAGACAGAACAAGCTCCTCCACCCCTCTCTCCAGACAGACAGAGCAAGCTCCTCCACCCCTCTCTCCATACAGACAGAGCAAGCTCCTCCACCCCTCTCTCCATACAGACAGAACAAGCTCCTCCACCCCTCTCTCCAGACAGACAGAGCAAGCTCCTCCACCCCTCTCTCCATACAGACAGAGCAAGCTCCTCCACCCCTCTCTCCAGACAGAACAAGCTCCTCCACCCCTCTCTCCAGACAGACAGAACAACCTCCTCCACCCCTCTCTCCAGACAGAGCAAGCTCCTCCACCCCTCTCTCCAGACAGAACAAGCTCCTCCACCCCTCTCTCCATACAGAACAAGCTCCTCCACCCCTCTCTCCATACAGAACAAGCTCCTCCACCCCTCTC
>NC_074691.1:34391883-34541883 GCF_029448725.1 Salvelinus fontinalis
ATGCTATGGTTTAATCCTGTGTGTGTGTGTGTGTGTGTGTGTGTGTGTGTGTGTGTGTGTGTGTGTGTGTGTGTGTGTGTGTGTGTGTGTGTGTGTGTGTGTGTGTGTGTGTGTGCGCTAGCCTGTAGAAGTGCTAGTGAGGGAGGCAGTGTAATGCTACTGTTGCAGTGGGATAATCCAGGTAAATCCTTCCCTAGTGAGGGTCCAGGCTGCTTACCAAATGCTACCCTATTCCCTATTAGGGAATAGGGTTCCATAGGGCTCTGGTCTAAAGTAGTGCACTATACAGGGAATAGGGTTCCATAGGGCTCTGGTCTAAAGTAGTGCACTATATAGGGAATAGGGTTCCATAGGGCTCTGGTCTAAAGTAGTGCACTATATAGGGAATAGGGTTCCATAGGGCTCTGGTCTAAAGTAGTGCACTATAATAGGGAATAGGGTGCCATTTGGGATGCATACTTAGACTAATAGCAGAGGAGGGAACAAGGACACCAGGAAGAAGAGCGAGAGAGATTCCCCAAAACAACATGAATACAAACGTACAGACCACTTCCCTCACAGCCCCCCCCCAGCCCCCCCCCCCCCCCCGGCCCCACTCCCCACCCCACACACACACACATTTCAGCACCACTTCAGCAGTGGACAGCTCCCGTCAAAAACGCAGCGTTCAAAGCCGTAACCGCGTGGAGACGAGACATTCTCGGGGGGGGGGGGCGTAAATCTCGGGGGGGGGGGGGGGGGGGGCGTAAATCTCATGTGAAGGCTTAAACCCGAGGGCATAATCACAGACACAGCGTTCTGTCTGGAACGTGAACTCGTCAACCTTTACCCGACACCCCGGGCACGTACATCCGTCCACAGGAAGGAACGTCACTCTCAGCCAAATCGTTAACCCCTTACACTGCAACAAATAAAAAATAATGCGCAAAAAAAAAAACAATGGAAATGCTTGTTGTTTCTGGTGAAGACGGGTTCTCTGTATCATTTAATCACCAAATGATTGATCCATAATAGTTCTGAAAATGAAACCTGGGATTTGTTTTTACTAACCCTTTTTTGGCTCTTTTCTTAAAGACGTAAAACGTCCAGATAAATGATCATTCATTTAAAAGCCTGTATTTGCCATTCTCTATATGTTCTATAGGTGCCACCAAGATGTGTCATCCGTATTCTTCCTAATGACTTGATCATATCAATATCACATGTATGTGCCTTGGGGGGGGGGTGGGGGGGGGGGGGGGGGTTTCCATCATATATCAAACTGCTGAAAGAATCCAACTACTGGCTAATGTTGTACAAAGAGATATATATAGAGAGAGATAGAGATATATATATAGACAGAGATAGAGATATATAGATAGAGAGATAGAGATATATATAGAGAGAGATAGAGATATATATAGAGAGAGATAGAGATATATATAGAGAGAGATAGAGATATATATATATAGAGATAGAGATATATAGAGAGAGAGATAGAGAGATAGAGATATATATAGAGAGAGATAGAGATATATATAGAGAGAGATAGAGATCTATATAGAGATAGATAGAGATAGAGAGATAGAGATATATATAGAGAGAGAGAGATAGAGATATATAGAGAGAGAGATAGAGATATATAGAGAGCGACATCGAGAGCGATATAGAGAGAGAGATAGATATATATATAGAGAGAGAGAGAGATAGAGATATATAGAGAGAGAGATAGAGATACATAGAGAGCGACATAGAGAGCGATATATAGAGAGAGATAGAGATAGAGATATATATAGAGAGAGATAGAAAGAGAAAAAGAGAGGCGGGGGGGGGGGGGGGGGGGACAACAGGACCTATAATTTGATCCATGTGAACAGAACACCGTGAGGGGTTAAAAATGTGCCTTCCCGTGCCCGGCACAGCATTACATCATGTAGTCCGAAAAACACTAGGTGGCAACCACGTTTAGAGAGAGAGAGAGAGGGAGAGAGGGAGAGAGAGGGGAGATAGAGAGAGAGAGAGAGAGGGGGGGAGAGAGAGAGAGAGGGGAGAGAGAGAGAGAGGAGAGAGAGCAAGAGAGAGAGAGAGAGAGGGGGGGGAGAGAGAGAGAGAGGGGAGAGAGAGCGAGAGAGAGAGTGAGAGAGGGGGGGAGAGAGAGTGAGAGAGAGGGGGGGGAGAGAGTGAGAGAGGGGGGGAGAGAGAGAGGAGAGAGGGGGGGGAGAGAGGAGAGAGAGTAGAGAGAGAGAGAGAGAGAGAGAAAGGAGAGAGAGAGAGTAGAGAGAGAGACAGAGAGAGACAGAGAGAGAGGAATAGAAAGAGAGAGAGAGAGAAAGAGAGAGAGAGACAGAGAGAGTAGAGAGAGAGAGAGAGAGAGAGAGAGAGAGAGACAGAGAGAGTAGAGAGAGAGAGTAGAGAGAGAGAGAGAGAGGTAGTCGTGGAACAGAGTGCGGAGGGACGGTCGGTCGTGGAATCCAGCCTTGCAGCTGGAGGAAGGAAGGAGAGGAAAATGGAGAATGACGGAAAACACTGAATGATGAGGCTGTGAAAGGGCTATAGCTGATAGATAGATAACTACGCACAGGTAATGAATACACCAGCGTGGTAAGATATACATAGGATTTATCAGACTTGAATTTGCACCGCGTCGGCTTAACCCGTTGTAGCCAGGTGAGAATTAACAGCTAGGCTACCTCCTCTCTTTAGCAATAACGGATCAAACGGAGACAGAAGATGGGCTGCGTCTGTGACGCCACCGATGCCGCCCGGACGCAATCCGGGGACCGACCGGGAGACGTCGTCGCACTGGCGCCCCACTTTTAGATGGCGCCGACATTTGGGGTGCACTCGGAAAACAGGTGTCAGGGAAGTGTCGTCACGAACCCCGGAAGCCGGAGGTGTGAGCCTCTTCATCAGAGAGCAAGATGGCAGCGAAATCCGATGGTCGGGGGGTCGTCCGGGGATTCGCCCAGCTGCACAACCTGGACGAGGTGGTGGGGACCGGCGAGGGCGACCCGAGGGAAGGCAGCTCCTTCCACATCTGCCACTGCTGCAACACCTCGTCCTGTTACTGGGGCTGCCGGAGCGCCTGTCTGCATTACCTCCGCGGCAAGGGGAAGGGGAAAGGCGGGGGAGGAGAAGGGGACGCAGGGCCGGGGCGGCCGTCGCAGGAGGAGCGCCTCTGGCTGGACTGTCTGTGGATCATCCTGGCCCTGTTCGTGTTCTTCTGGGACGTGGGGACAGACCTGGCGCTGGCCATCGACTACTACCACAAGCATGACTACCTCTGGTCCGGACTCACCCTCTTCTTGGTTCTGGTGCCCTCAGTGCTGGTCCAGATCCTGAGCTTCAGGTGGTTCGTGCAGGATTACACCGGGGGCGGTCTGGGCTCTGTGGAAGGGCTGAGCAACCGGAGAGCTACGGCAGGGCTGAGAGCACAGGGAAGGGACAGGTGCTGCCTACTCTCTGTGTGGCTGTGGCAGATCCTCATACACATCTTCCAGATGGGACAAGTATGGAGGTAAGATGAACTGAAGGGTGATGTCTGTCTGTCTGTCTGTCTGTCTGGGTGCCTACTGACACCACCACATGAGACCAAAACGCAGTGTGTTACACCCACCACCCTGTGAAACCTATCCACTACCCTCCCCCCCCCTCCTCCTCTCTTCCTACTCTCCACTGATTGCGTGTTTCTCTGTGTCACCTGGGATAACCTCTGGTACATGATGAACACACAAGCAGCAGTGAATGTGTCTGTCGGGTCTGATGTGAGTGTCTGAAAATGGCCACTGCTTTCAACAATAGCCTGTATCTGGGGTTTTTTTTTCTGTCAGCTTTTCACATGAGGGATTCTTGTTTTTTGGGGTTTTGCTTGCACCTTCCCCCATCACACCCCCCCCACCCCCCACCCCCCACCCCCACCTATAGGATGATCAGAGAACAAATGTGTGCCCAGTCTCACGTCATTGCTGCTCAATAACTTAGACCCTCATGAGAACAATTGATGTCAACCTCCATTGTAGCCTAAGTGTGTGTCTCTGTCCATGCACCGTATGCGCCATTGAGCCGGGGTATTGGAGATAAGAGGCTTTTTGTGCACAGGAAGAGAGAGAGAGAGAGAGAGCGAGGTAGCCTGAAGAGGGTATGAGTGTGTCTTCCTGTGAGAGATGGAGTCAGGCACGGCGTTATAGTGCATGTGAGGATTTCTAAGCGCCAACGCTCCACCCGCCCGCCCTCACGAAAACAGCCTACACAACTCTGAAACCAGCATCGGCTTTCATGGCTACCGCGACGCGTCGTCCCATAAAACTACGTTTTTTTCCCCCCTCTCTCACAGACATGATGTCATTGAGTCCTTTGCGTCGCTGGCTCGGCGCTTCGTTTTTTTTTTTTTTTTTTTTACCTTTCACTGCTAGGCTATTACTCAAAAACGAAAAACGTCTGCCGGCGAGACCGTGTGCATCTGTCTAGGTTAGGCTAGCCTACTCAAAGTCTACGTGTGATGCGCGTAATTTGTGTTAGCTGACGTGACATGCAGCTGGATAGTAGTGAAATGTGACAGCGTTGCTGTAAACTGGCGGCGGCTGGCGCACTGAGCCGGGAGCCGAACCATAGATTCAAGACTGAGGTTCTCAGAATCAACAGCACAGACTTGTGTTATTTTTCTTGTTTTTTTTTGTTTTTGGTGCAGACAGACGCAGTGCCTGACGTTTAATGGGAAATGTAGCCATGGCTGTAACGCATGATGGCTGTTTCTGTCTGTAGTGCGGTGCTATAAATCAGAGACTGGCAGCTCAGCTCCTTGAGATTAACGGCATAAGTGGTCCCAATAGTTCTTATGTTCATACGTGACTGGTGGACAAATGCATTTTTACCTTTTAACATAACCTATGACAATACAAAATATGTGTCTGTTGCGTGTGTTTGTGTGTGTGTCTGTGTGTTTGTGCAGTGTGTGTGTGTGTGTTCACACTCGACAGCTGCCTCTCTTTATCATCAGTCAGATGCGTTTTTTTGAAAGCTGTTTTGATGTTGTCCCCAGTCCCCTCACATATTTATACTGTCCCAAAAAATATAGACGTAATATTTCAAATATTTTACTGAGTTCCAGTTGATAAAAGGAAAGCAGTCAAATAAAATATATTGATTAGGTCCTAATCTATTGATTACACATGACTGGGCAGGGGCGCAATCACAAATGAGCTTTCACCCACAAAAGGAATATTTACTACAGACAGAAATACTTCTCAGTTTATGGTAGAGAAATGAGAAATGTAATTCTCTGGCAACAGTTCTGGTGGACATTCCTCCAGTCAGCATGCCAAATAGCACACTCCTTTAAAACTTGAGACATCTGTGTCCTCGTGTTGTTGTGACAAAGCTGTACATTTTTAGAGTGGCCTTTTATTGTCCCCAGCACAAGGTGCACCTGTGTAATGATCATGCTGTTTAATCAGCTTCTTGATATGCCACACCTGTCAGGTTGAATGGATTATCTTGTCAAAAGGAGAAATGCTCACTAACAGGGACGTAAACAAAGTTGTGCAGAAAATTTGAGAGATATAAGCTTTTTTTTCTGCGTATAAAACATTTCTGGGATCTTATTACGTCAGCTCATGAAAAATGGGACCAACACTTTACATGTTACGTTTATGTTTTGTATAATTTGAGTGTCTTCAATCCCCTAACAAATCTATAGTCAAATAAGGAAAAGAAGAACACCCCCCCCCCCCTGTCTGTGATGATAGTTCAGTCCCAACACATTATCACAGAAGTAGACCCTGTGGTGATACCATATTAGCCAAGGGCAGGGGATAGTATTTTGCTTCAGTCTTCTATTTGTGCTGTACATAAATTATTCTAATTTACTCTCTCTCTCCAAGAGAACTGTCAACCCCCTCTCTCTCTCGCCCTCCCTCACACACACACACACACACACACACACACACACACACACACACACACACACACACACACACACACACACACACACACACACACACACACACACACACACACACACACACACACACACACACACACACACACACACACACACACACACACACACACACACACACACACACACACACACACACTCTATCTCAGTCTCTGTTACTATTACCCACTATATCTCAGTCTCTGTTACCTCTACCCTCTCTATCTCAGTCTCTGTTACTACTACCCACTCTATCTCAGTCTCTGTTACTACTACCCACTATATCTCAGTCTCTGTTACTACTACCCACTATATCTCAGTCTCTGTTACTATTACCCACTATATCTCAGTCTCTGTTACTACTACCCACTATATCTCAGTCTCTGTTACTACTACCCTCTCTCTCAGTCTCTGTTACCTCTACCCACTCTCCATTTAACACCTAGACCCTGTGAGATTGTATATTACACAACACACGCGTGTGTTTACTCCAGACCACGCGCACATCAAGAGGAGAGTGCCAGTTGCAGTAAAATACTGTGGAAGTGCCTCGATAGTCTAATGTGACTTCCTCTCCTTTTGACCCCTCTCGTCTCGTTGACTCTCGTCTCGTCTCCTCCCCTGTCCTCTCCTCTGCTTCCGTCTCCTCTCGTCTCCTCTCGTTTCCACTCGTCTCCTCTCATCTCCTGTCCTCTCCTCTCATCTTGTCTCCTCTCATCTTGTCTCGTCTCATCACCTCTCGTCTCGTCTCATCTCCTCTCCTCCCCTGTCCTCTTCTCCTCTCTTCCTCTCTTCTGCTCTCTTATTTTGGGGTTTCAGACCAGTGTGTAGATAAAGGAGACAGATGAAGGAAAGGAGAGTAGGGAGACACGGTAGACAGTTGAGACCCATAGTGTCATTGAGGGAGTGACTCTAGAATCTTGAGATGCAGCCTAGCTCTGGCTAACCTAGGGAAACATCATTATGGATAGTGTTGTGACAGACAGCGATCATTGTCAGGGTGCTGTCTCTCTCTCTGTGTGTCTGTGTCTCTGTGTCTCTGTGTCTCTCTGTGGACCCGTGCTTTCAGTGACCCATGCTACTGCCCGGGCTTGTGGCTAGTGGCTGGCTCAGCCAAAATCAAAGGTCAGGAGTCAAACGCTAGGTTTGTCAGATTTACCCTGAGTTCACAACCTCCGAAGCGCTCCAATGGATACTGAGACGACACTGAGATGACTACCACTAGACCATATAGCAGCCAGCAGGTTTGAGGCAGTAGTATTACATTATACTAGTAGTATTACATACTGCAATACATTATACTAGTAGTATTATATAGTGCAATACAGTATACTAGCAGTACTACATAGTGCAATACATTATACTAGTACTACTACATAGTGCAATACAGTATACTAGCAGTATTACATAGTGCAATACAGTATACTAGCAGTACTACATAGTGCAATACATTATACTAGTACTACTACATAGTGCAATACATTATACTAGTAGTATTACATAGTGCAATATATTATGCTAGTACTACTACATAGTGCAATACATTATGCTAGTACTACTACATAGTGCAATACATTATACTAGTAGTATTACATAGTGCAATATATTATGCTAGTACTACTACATAGTGCAATACATTATACAAGTAGTATTACATAGTGCAATATATTATGCTAGTAGTACTACATAGTGCAATACATTATACTAGTACTACTACATAGTGCAATACATTATACTAGTAGTACTACATAGTGCAATACATTATACTAGTAGTACTACATAGTGCAATACATTATACTAGTAGTACTACATAGTGCAATACATTATACTAGTAGTACTACATAGTGCAATATATTATACTAGTAGTACTACATAGTGCAATATATTATGCTAGTAGTACTACATAGTGCAATACATTATACAAGTAGTATTACATAGTGCAATATATTATGCTAGTAGTACTACATAGTGCAATACATTATACTAATACTACTACATAGTGCAATACATTATACTAGTTGTACTACATAGTGCAAGTGGTTAGTGGTTAGAGGAGGCAGGTAGCCTAGTGGTTAGAGGAGGCAGGTAGCCTAGTGGTTAGAGCAGGTAGCCTAGTGGTTAGAGGAGGCAGGTAGCCTAGTGGTTAGAGGAGGCAGGTAGCCTAGTGGTTAGAGGAGGTAGCCTAGTGGTTAGAGGAGGCAGGTAGCCTAGTGGTTAGAGCAGGTAGCCTAGTGGTTAGAGGAGGCAGGTAGCCTAGTGGTTAGAGCAGGTAGCCTAGTGGTTAGAGGAGGCAGGTAGCCTAGTGGTTAGAGGAGGCAGGTAGCCTAGTAGTTAGAGGAGGCAGGTAGCCTAGTGGTTAGAGGAGGCAGGTAGCCTAGTGGTTAGAGGAAGCAGGTAGCCTAGTGGTTAGAGGAGGCAGGTAGCCTAGTGGTTAGAGGAGGCAGGTAGCCTAGTGGTTAGAGGAGGCAGGTAGCCTAGTGGTTAGAGGAGGCAGGTAACCTAGTGGTTAGAGCGGCAGGTAGCCTAGTGGGTAGAGCGGCAGGTAGCCTAGTGGTTAGAGGAGGCAGGTAGTCTAGTGGTTAGAGCGGCAGGTAGCCTAGTGGTTAGAGCAGGTAGCCTAGTGGTTAGAGGAAGCAGGTACCCTAGTGGTTAGAGCGGCAGGTAGCCTAGTGGTTAGAGCGGCAGGTAGCCTAGTGGTTAGAGCAGGTAGCCTTATGGTTAGAACAGGTAGCCTAGTGGTTAGAGCAGCAGGTAGACTAGTGGTTAGAGCGGCAGGTAGACTAGTGGTTAGAGGAGGCAGGTAGCCTAGTGGTTAGAGCGGCAGGTAGACTAGTGGTTAGAGGAGGCAGGTAGCCTAGTGGTTAGAGGAGGAAGGTAACCTAGTGGTTAGAGGAGGCAGGTAGCCTAGTGGTTAGAGGAGGCAGGTAGCCTAGTGGTTAGAGGAGGCAGGTAGCCTAGTGGTTAGAGGAGGCAGGTAGCCTAGTGGTTAGAGCAGGTAGCCTAGTGGTTAGAGGAGGCAGGTAGCCTAGTGGTTAGAGCGGCAGGTAGACTAGTGGTTAGAGGAGGCAGGTAGCCTAGTGGTTAGAGCGGCAGGTAGACTAGTGGTTAGAGCGGCAGGTAGACTAGTGGTTAGAGCGGCAGGGAGCCTAGTGGTTAGAGCAGGTAGCCTAGTGGTTATAGGAGGCAGGTAGCCTAGTGGTTAGAGGAGGCAGGTAGTCTAGTGGTTAGAGCAGGTAGCCTAGTGGTTAGAGCAGGTAGCCTAGTGGTTAGAGGAGGCAGGTAGTCTAGTGGTTAGAGCAGGTAGCCTAGTGGTTAGAGCAGGTAGCCTAGTGGTTAGAGGAGGCAGGTAGCCTAGTGGTTAGAGCAGGTAACCTAGTGGTTAGAGGAGGCAGGTAGCCTAGTGGTTAGAGCAGGTTGCCTAGTGGTTAGAGCAGGTAGCCTAGTGGTTAGAGGAGGCAGGTAGTCTAGTGGTTAGAGCAGGTAGCCTAGTGGTTAGAGCAGGTAGCCTAGTGGTTAGAGGAGGCAGGTAGCCTAGTGGTTAGAGCAGGTAGCCTAGTGGTTAGAGCAGGTAGCCTAGTGGTTAGAGGAGGCAGGTAGCCTAGTGGTTAGAGCAGGTAGCCTAGTGGTTAGAGGAGGCAGGTAGCCTAGTGGTTAGAGCAGGTTGCCTAGTGGTTAGAGCAGGTAGCCTAGTGGTTAGAGGAGGCAGGTAGTCTAGTGGTTAGAGCAGGTAGCCTAGTGGTTAGAGCAGGTAGCCTAGTGGTTAGAGGAGGCAGGTAGTCTAGTGGTTAGAGCAGGTAGCCTAGTGGTTAGAGCAGGTAGCCTAGTGGTTAGAGGAGGCAGGTAGCCTAGTGGTTAGAGCAGGTAGACTAGTGGTTAGAGCGTTGGTCCAGTAATCAAAATGTTGCCGGATTGAATCCCCGAGCTGACAAGGCAACAATCTATAGTTATGGCCCTGAACAAGGCAGTTAACCCACTGTTCCCCGGGCCCTGAACAAGGCAGTTAAACCACTGTTCCCCGGGTCCTGAACAAGGCAGTTAACCTACTGTTCCCAGGGCCCTGAACAAGGCAGTTAACCCACTGTTCCCCGGGCCCTGAACAAGGTAGTTAACCCACTGTTCCCCGGGCCCTGAACAAGGCAGTTAAACCACTGTTCCCCGGGCCCTGAACAAGGTAGTTAACCCACTGTTCCCCGGGCCCTGAACAAGACAGTTAACCCACTGTTCCCCGGGCCCTGAACAAGGCAGTTAACCCACTGTTCCCAGGGCCCTGAACAAGGCAGTTAAACCACTGTTCCCCGGGCCCTGAACAAGGTAGTTAACCCACTGTTCCCCGGGCCCTGAACAAGACAGTTAACCCACTGTTCCCCGGGCCCTGAACAAGGTAGTTAACCCACTGTTCCCTGGGCCCTGAACAAGGCAGTTAACCCAATGTTCCCCGGGCCCTGAACAAAGTAGTTAACCCACTGTTCCCTGGGCCCTGAACAAGGCAGTTAACCCAATGTTCCCCGGGCCCTGAACAAAGTAGTTAACCCACTGTTCCCCGGGCCCTGATCAAGGTAGTTAACCCACTGTTCCCCGGGCGCTGTGAAAGAACATCAGAATAGTCGATGCTAGAACGTATTCACCGTTGGAGCATCAACAGGCGACTCACACAACAACGTAGTTCCAACTGAAACCGTCGTCACGTCAACACCAGTTAGAAGGAAGAGCCTTCTTTTCGGTTTGCAGGAGGAGTCAGTGCGCTGATGTCTCATTGAGCTCAGCCCTGTGTGTGTGTGTGTCTGTGTCCATGCGTGTGTGTGTTTGATAGACAGCTTAATCAGTGGAAGACAAAATCAGTGTCTGTCTGCATAGGCTCCACGTCCCTCCCTGAGGAAATCCTTCAGAAGGATCTGCAGCTCTTTGGGACCAGCTGTACATCCGTTCTCTTTCACTAGCGGTTTCTCTCCTCTCTCTCTCGC
This sequence comes from Salvelinus fontinalis, assembly GCF_029448725.1. Taxonomy (NCBI): domain Eukaryota; kingdom Metazoa; phylum Chordata; class Actinopteri; order Salmoniformes; family Salmonidae; genus Salvelinus; species Salvelinus fontinalis. The sequence continues at coordinate 34,402,759 of NC_074691.1, forward strand.
GCTTTTACACACACACACACACGCACGCACGCACACACACACACACAGAGAGAGAGAGACGATCATGCTGGAAAGTACATCGTGTACTTTCCAGCATGAGTTGAAATGGAAGAGTCTGTTCATAAGGTCCAGAGTGTCGATTCATTACAAGTACATGTTGGGGGGTGGGGGGGGGGTGGGGGGGGTGGGGGGGGGGGGTTGTCCAGCACCGAAAAGCTCCAATAACAAGGCTGAGGCTGAGGTGGGTCTCTGTCTATCTGAAGTCAGATCAGCTCTGATTGGCATAAGCCTTTCCGCCGTTGTGTTTGCTCTATAGACAGGGACAAGGCTCAATCGGCATCCAGGAAACCGGCCGTAACGCTATAATTTAATGTAACTGCTCTGTTCTGTTCTACTCTGGTCTGTTCTACTCTGTTCTACTCTGTTCTGTTCTGTTCTGTTCTACTCTGTTCTGCTCTACTCTGTTCTGTTCTACTCTGTTCTGTTCTACTCTGTTCTGGTCTGTTCTGTTCTACTCTGTTCTGTTCTACTCTGTTCTGTTCTACTCTGTTCTGCTCTACTCTGCTCTGTTCTACTCTGTTCTGTTCTACTCTGTTCTGGTCTGTTCTGTTCTACTCTGTTCTACTCTGTTCTACTCTGTTCTGTTCTACTCTGTTCTCTTCTACTCTGTTCTGCTCTACTCTGTTCTGTTCTACTCTGTTCTGGTCTGTTCTGTTCTACTCTGTTCTACTCTGTTCTGTTCTACTCTGTTCTACTCTGTTCTGTTCTACTCTGTTCTGTTCTACTCTGTTCTGGTCTGTTCTACTCTGTTCTGTTCTACTCTGTTCTGTTCTACTCTGTTCTGTTCTGTTCTACTCTGTTCTGGTCTGTTCTACTCTGTTCTGTTCTGCTCTGTTCTGTTCTACTCTGTTCTGTTCTACTCTGTTCTGTTCTACTCTGTTCTGTTCTACTCTGTTCTGGTCTGTTCTACTCTGTTCTGTTCTACTCTGTTCTGTTCTACTCTGTTCTGGTCTGTTCTACTCTGTTCTCTTCTACTCTGTTCTGTTCTACTCTGTTCTGGTCTACTCTGTTCTGTTCTACTCTGTTCTGTTCTACTCTGTTCTGGTCTGTTCTGGTCTGTTCTGCTCTGTTCTACTCTGTTCTGTTCTGCTCTGTTCTGTTCTACTCTGTTCTGTTCTACTCTGTTCTGTTCTACTCTGTTCTGTTCTACTCTGTTCTGGTCTGTTCTACTCTGTTCTGTTCTACTCTGTTCTGTTCTACTCTGTTCTGGTCTGTTCTGGTCTGTTCTACTCTGTTCTGTTCTGCTCTGTTCTGTTCTACTCTGTTCTGTTCTGTTCTACTCTGTTCTGTTCTGTTCTGTTCTACTCTGGTCTGTTCTACTCTGTTCTGTCCTACTCTGTTCTGTTCTGTTCTGTTCTACTCTGGTCTGTTCTGTTCTACTCTGTTCTGTTCTACTCTGTTCTGTTCTACTCTGCTCTGTTCTGTTCTACTCTGTTCTGTTCTACTCTGTTCTGTTCTACTCTGTTCTGTTCTACTCTGTTCTACTCTGTTCTGTTCTGTTCTACTCTGTTCTGTTCTACTCTGTTCTGTTCTACTCTGTTCTGTTCTACTCTGTTCTGTTCTACTCTGTTCTGATCTACTCTGTTCTGTTCTGTTCTACTCTGTTCTGTTCTACTCTGCTCTGTTCTGTTCTACTCTGTTCTGTTCTACTCTGTTCTGTTCTACTCTGTTCTGTTCTACTCTGTTCTGTTCTACTCTACTCTGTTCTACTCTGTTCTGGTCTGATCTACTCTGTTCTGCTCTGTTCTGTTCTGTTCTGCTTTGTTCTGTTCTACTCTGCTCTGTTCTACTCTGTTCTGCTCTACTCTGGTCTGTTCTGTTCTACTCTGTTCTGTTCTGTTCTGTTCTACTCTGTTCTGTTCTGTTCTGTTCTGCTCTGCTCTGTTCTACTCTGTTCTGCTCTACTCTGGTCTGTTCTGTTCTACTCTGTTCTGTTCTGTTCTACTCTGTTCTGCTCTGTTCTGCTCTGTTCTACTCTGCTCTGCTCTGTTCTACTCTGTTCTGTTCTGTTCTGTTCTACTCTGTTCTGCTCTGTTCTGTTCTACTCTTCTGTTCTGTTCTACTCTGTTCTGTTCTACTCTGTTCTGTTCTACTCTGTTCTGTTCTACTCTGTTCTACTCTGTTCTGTTCTGTTCTACTCTGTTCTGCTCTGTTCTGTTCTACTCTGTTCTACTCTGTTCTGTTCTACTCTGTTCTGTTCTACTCTGTTCTGTTCTACTCTGTTCTACTCTGTTCTGTTCTACTCTGTTCTGCTCTGTTCTACTCTGTTCTGTTCTACTCTGTTCTGTTCTACTCTGTTCTGTTCTGTTCTACTCTGTTCTGTTCTGGTCTGTTCTACTCTGTTCTGTTCTACTCTGTTCTGATCTACTCTGTTCTACTCTGTTCTGTTCTACTCTGTTCTGTTCTACTCTGTTCTACTCTGTTCTGTTCTGTTCTACTCTGTTCTACTCTGTTCTGTTCTGTTCTGTTCTACTCTGTTCTGTTCTACTCTGTTCTGTTCTACTCTGTTCTGTTCTACTCTGTTCTGTTCTACTCTGTTCTGTTCTACTCTGTTCTGTTCTGTTCTACTCTGTTCTACTCTGTTCTGTTCTACTCTACTCTGTTCTACTCTGTTCTGGTCTGATCTACTCTGTTCTGTTCTGTTCTGTTCTACTCTGTTCTGATCTACTCTGTTCTACTCTGTTCTGGTCTGATATACTCTGTTCTGCTCTACTCTGTTCTGTTCTGTTCTACTCTGGTCTGTTCTACTCTGTTCTGCTCTACTCTGTTCTGTTCTGTTCTACTCTGTTCTGATCTACTCTGTTCTGTTCTGTTCTACTCTGTTCTGATCTACTCTGTTCTGTTCTGTTCTAATCTGTTCTGTTCTACTCTGCTCTGTTCTGTTCTACTCTGTTCTGTTCTACTCTGTTCTGTTCTACTCTGTTCTGTTCTACTCTGTTCTGTTCTACTCTACTCTGTTCTACTCTGTTCTGGTCTGATCTACTCTGTTCTGCTCTGTTCTGTTCTGTTCTGCTCTGCTCTGTTCTACTCTGTTCTGCTCTACTCTGTTCTGTTCTACTCTGTTCTGTTCTACTCGGTTCTGTTCTACTCTACTCTGTTCTACTCTGTTCTGGTCTGATCTACTCTGTTCTGCTCTGTTCTGTTCTGTTCTGCTTTGTTCTGTTCTACTCTGCTCTGTTCTACTCTGTTCTGTTCTACTCTGTTCTGTTCTACTCTGCTCTGTTCTGTTCTACTCTGTTCTGTTCTACTCTGTTCTGTTCTACTCTGTTCTGTTCTACTCTGTTCTACTCTGTTCTGTTCTGTTCTACTCTGTTCTGTTCTACTCTGTTCTGTTCTACTCTGTTCTGTTCTACTCTGTTCTGTTCTACTCTGTTCTGATCTACTCTGTTCTGTTCTGTTCTACTCTGTTCTGTTCTACTCTGCTCTGTTCTGTTCTACTCTGTTCTGTTCTACTCTGTTCTGTTCTACTCTGTTCTGTTCTACTCTGTTCTGTTCTACTCTACTCTGTTCTACTCTGTTCTGGTCTGATCTACTCTGTTCTGCTCTGTTCTGTTCTGTTCTGCTTTGTTCTGTTCTACTCTGCTCTGTTCTACTCTGTTCTGCTCTACTCTGGTCTGTTCTGTTCTACTCTGTTCTGTTCTGTTCTGTTCTACTCTGTTCTGTTCTGTTCTGTTCTGCTCTGCTCTGTTCTACTCTGTTCTGCTCTACTCTGGTCTGTTCTGTTCTACTCTGTTCTGTTCTGTTCTACTCTGTTCTGCTCTGTTCTGCTCTGTTCTACTCTGCTCTGCTCTGTTCTACTCTGTTCTGTTCTGTTCTGTTCTACTCTGTTCTGCTCTGTTCTGTTCTACTCTTCTGTTCTGTTCTACTCTGTTCTGTTCTACTCTGTTCTGTTCTACTCTGTTCTGTTCTACTCTGTTCTACTCTGTTCTGTTCTGTTCTACTCTGTTCTGCTCTGTTCTGTTCTACTCTGTTCTACTCTGTTCTGTTCTACTCTGTTCTGTTCTACTCTGTTCTGTTCTACTCTGTTCTACTCTGTTCTGTTCTACTCTGTTCTGCTCTGTTCTACTCTGTTCTGTTCTACTCTGTTCTGTTCTACTCTGTTCTGTTCTGTTCTACTCTGTTCTGTTCTGGTCTGTTCTACTCTGTTCTGTTCTACTCTGTTCTGATCTACTCTGTTCTACTCTGTTCTGTTCTACTCTGTTCTGTTCTACTCTGTTCTACTCTGTTCTGTTCTGTTCTACTCTGTTCTACTCTGTTCTGTTCTGTTCTGTTCTACTCTGTTCTGTTCTACTCTGTTCTGTTCTACTCTGTTCTGTTCTACTCTGTTCTGTTCTACTCTGTTCTGTTCTACTCTGTTCTGTTCTACTCTGTTCTGTTCTGTTCTACTCTGTTCTACTCTGTTCTGTTCTACTCTACTCTGTTCTACTCTGTTCTGGTCTGATCTACTCTGTTCTGTTCTGTTCTGTTCTACTCTGTTCTGATCTACTCTGTTCTACTCTGTTCTGGTCTGATATACTCTGTTCTGCTCTACTCTGTTCTGTTCTGTTCTACTCTGGTCTGTTCTACTCTGTTCTGCTCTACTCTGTTCTGTTCTGTTCTACTCTGTTCTGATCTACTCTGTTCTGTTCTGTTCTACTCTGTTCTGATCTACTCTGTTCTGTTCTGTTCTAATCTGTTCTGTTCTACTCTGCTCTGTTCTGTTCTACTCTGTTCTGTTCTACTCTGTTCTGTTCTACTCTGTTCTGTTCTACTCTGTTCTGTTCTACTCTACTCTGTTCTACTCTGTTCTGGTCTGATCTACTCTGTTCTGCTCTGTTCTGTTCTGTTCTGCTCTGCTCTGTTCTACTCTGTTCTGCTCTACTCTGGTCTGTTCTGTTCTACTCTGTTCTGTTCTGTTCTACTCTGTTCTGCTCTGTTCTGCTCTGTTCTACTCTGCTCTGCTCTGTTCTACTCTGTTCTGTTCTGTTCTGTTCTACTCTGTTCTGCTCTGTTCTGTTCTACTCTGTTCTGTTCTGTTCTACTCTGTTCTGTTCTACTCTGTTCTGTTCTACTCTGTTCTGTTCTACTCTGTTCTACTCTGTTCTGTTCTGTTCTACTCTGTTCTGCTCTGTTCTGTTCTACTCTGTTCTACTCTGTTCTGTTCTACTCTGTTCTGTTCTACTCTGTTCTGTTCTACTCTGTTCTACTCTGTTCTGTTCTACTCTGTTCTACTCTGTTCTGCTCTGTTCTACTCTGTTCTGTTCTACTCTGTTCTGTTCTACTCTGTTCTGTTCTGTTCTACTCTGTTCTGTTCTGGTCTGTTCTACTCTGTTCTGTTCTACTCTGTTCTGATCTACTCTGTTCTACTCTGGTCTGTTCTACTCTGTTCTGTTCTACTCTGTTCTGTTCTGTTCTGTTCTACTCTGTTCTACTCTGTTCTGTTCTGTTCTACTCTGTTCTGTTCTACTCTGTTCTGTTCTACTCTGTTCTGTTCTACTCTGTTCTGTTCTGTTCTACTCTGTTCTGTTCTGGTCTGTTCTACTCTGTTCTGTTCTACTCTGTTCTGATCTACTCTGTTCTGTTCTACTCTGTTCTGTTCTACTCTGTTCTACTCTGTTCTGTTCTGTTCTACTCTGTTCTACTCTGTTCTGTTCTGTTCTGTTCTACTCTGTTCTGTTCTACTCTGTTCTGTTCTACTCTGTTCTGTTCTACTCTGTTCTGTTCTACTCTGTTCTGTTCTACTCTGTTCTGTTCTGTTCTACTCTGTTCTACTCTGTTCTGTTCTACTCTACTCTGTTCTACTCTGTTCTGGTCTGATCTACTCTGTTCTGTTCTGTTCTGTTCTACTCTGTTCTGATCTACTCTGTTCTACTCTGTTCTGGTCTGATATACTCTGTTCTGCTCTACTCTGTTCTGTTCTGTTCTACTCTGTTCTGATCTACTCTGTTCTGTTCTGTTCTACTCTGTTCTGATCTACTCTGTTCTGTTCTGTTCTAATCTGTTCTGTTCTACTCTGCTCTGTTCTGTTCTACTCTGTTCTGTTCTACTCTGTTCTGTTCTACTCTGTTCTGTTCTACTCTGTTCTGTTCTACTCTACTCTGTTCTACTCTGTTCTGGTCTGATCTACTCTGTTCTGCTCTGTTCTGTTCTGTTCTGCTCTGCTCTGTTCTACTCTGTTCTGCTCTACTCTGGTCTGTTCTGTTCTACTCTGTTCTGTTCTGTTCTACTCTGTTCTGCTCTGTTCTGCTCTGTTCTACTCTGCTCTGCTCTGTTCTACTCTGTTCTGTTCTGTTCTGTTCTACTCTGTTCTGCTCTGTTCTGTTCTACTCTGTTCTGTTCTGTTCTACTCTGTTCTGTTCTACTCTGTTCTGTTCTACTCTGTTCTGTTCTACTCTGTTCTACTCTGTTCTGTTCTGTTCTACTCTGTTCTGCTCTGTTCTGTTCTACTCTGTTCTACTCTGTTCTGTTCTACTCTGTTCTGTTCTACTCTGTTCTGTTCTACTCTGTTCTACTCTGTTCTGTTCTACTCTGTTCTACTCTGTTCTGCTCTGTTCTACTCTGTTCTGTTCTACTCTGTTCTGTTCTACTCTGTTCTGTTCTGTTCTGGTCTGTTCTACTCTGTTCTGTTCTACTCTGTTCTGATCTACTCTGTTCTACTCTGGTCTGTTCTACTCTGTTCTGTTCTACTCTGTTCTACTCTGTTCTATTCTGTTCTGTTCTACTCTGTTCTACTCTGTTCTGTTCTGTTCTGTTCTACTCTGTTCTGTTCTACTCTGTTCTGTTCTACTCTGTTCTGTTCTACTCTGTTCTGTTCTACTCTGCTCTGTTCTGTTCTACTCTGTTCTGTTCTGCTCTGTTCTACTCTGTTCTGTTCTGTTCTACTCTGTTCTGTTCTACTCTGTTCTGTTCTACTCTGTTCTACTCTGTTCTGTTCTACTCTGTTCTGTTCTACTCTGTTCTGTTCTACTCTGTTCTACTCTGGTCTGTTCTGTTCTACTCTGTTCTGTTCTACTCTGTTCTGTTCTACTCTGCTCTGTTCTGTTCTACTCTGTTCTGTTCTACTCTGTTCTGCTCTACTCTGTTCTGTTCTACTCTGTTCTGTTCTACTCTGTTCTACTCTGTTCTGCTCTACTCTGTTCTGTTCTGTTCTACTCTGTTCTGTTCTACTCTGTTCTACTCTGTTCTGTTCTACTCTGTTCTGTTCTACTCTGTTCTGTTCTACTCTGTTCTGTTCTACTCTGTTCTGTTCTACTCTGTTCTGTTCTGTTCTGTTCTACTCTGCTCTACTCTGTTCTGTTCTTTTCTACTCTGTTCTACTCTGTTCTGTTCTACTCTGTTCTGTTCTACTCTGTTCTGTTCTACTCTGCTCTACTCTGTTCTGTTCTACTCTGTTCTGTTCTGCTCTGTTCTGTTCTGTTCTACTCTGTTCTGTTCTGTTCTACTCTGTTCTGCTCTACTCTGTTCTGTTCTACTCTGTTCTGTTCTGTTCTACTCTGTTCTGTTCTACTCTGTTCTGTTCTGTTCTACTCTGTTCTACTCTGTTCTGTTCTACTCTACTCTGTTCTACTCTGTTCTGGTCTGATCTACTCTGTTCTGTTCTGTTCTACTCTGTTCTGATCTACTCTGTTCTACTCTGTTCTGGTCTGATATACTCTGTTCTGCTCTACTCTGTTCTGTTCTGTTCTACTCTGGTCTGTTCTACTCTGTTCTGCTCTACTCTGTTCTGTTCTGTTCTGTTCTACTCTGTTCTGATCTACTCTGTTCTGTTCTGTTCTACTCTGTTCTGATCTACTCTGTTCTGTTCTGTTCTACTCTGTTCTGTTCTACTCTGCTCTGTTCTGTTCTACTCTGTTCTGTTCTACTCTGTTCTGTTCTACTCTGTTCTGTTCTACTCTGTTCTGTTCTACTCTACTCTGTTCTACTCTGTTCTGGTCTGATCTACTCTGTTCTGCTCTGTTCTGTTCTGTTCTGCTTTGTTCTGTTCTACTCTGCTCTGTTCTACTCTGTTCTGCTCTACCCTGGTCTGTTCTGTTCTACTCTGTTCTGTTCTGTTCTGTTCTACTCTGTTCTGTTCTGTTCTGTTCTGCTCTGCTCTGTTCTACTCTGTTCTGCTCTACTCTGGTCTGTTCTGTTCTACTCTGTTCTGTTCTGTTCTGTTCTACTCTGTTCTGCTCTGTTCTGCTCTGTTCTGTTCTGCTCTGCTCTGTTCTACTCTGTTCTGTTCTGTTCTGTTCTACTCTGTTCTGCTCTGTTCTGTTCTACTCTGTTCTGTTCTGTTCTACTCTGTTCTGTTCTACTCTGTTCTGTTCTACTCTGTTCTGTTCTACTCTGTTCTACTCTGTTATGTTCTGTTCTACTCTGTTCTACTCTGTTCTGTTCTACTCTGTTCTGTTCTACTCTGTTCTGTTCTACTCTGTTCTGTTCTACTCTGTTCTACTCTGTTCTGTTCTACTCTGTTCTGCTCTGTTCTACTCTGTTCTGTTCTACTCTGTTCTGTTCTACTCTGTTCTGTTCTGTTCTACTCTGTTCTGTTCTGGTCTGTTCTACTCTGTTCTGTTCTACTCTGTTCTGATCTACTCTGTTCTACTCTGTTCTGTTCTACTCTGTTCTGTTCTACTCTGTTCTGTTCTACTCTGTTCTGTTCTACTCTGTTCTACTCTGTTCTGTTCTGTTCTGTTCTACTCTGTTCTACTCTGTTCTGTTCTGTTCTGTTCTACTCTGTTCTACTCTGTTCTGTTCTGTTCTACTCTGTTCTGTTCTACTCTGTTCTGTTCTACTCTGCTCTGTTCTGTTCTACTCTGTTCTACTCTGTTCTGTTCTACTATGTTCTGATCTACTCTGTTCTACTCTGTTCTGCTCTACTCTGTTCTGTTCTACTCTGTTCTACTCTACTATGTTCTACTCTACTCTGTTCTACTCTGTTCTGTTCTACTCTGTTCTGTTCTACTCTGTTCTGTTCTACTCTGTTCTGTTCTGTTCTACTCTGTTCTGTTCTGTTCTACTCTGTTCTGTTCTACTCTGTTCTACTCTGTTCTGTTCTACTCTGTTCTGTTCTACTCTGTTCTACTCTACTATGTTCTACTCTACTCTGTTCTACTCTGTTCTGTTCTACTCTGGTCTGTTCTACTCTGTTCTGTTCTGTTCTACTCTGTTCTGATCTACTCTGTTCTACTCTGTTCTGATCTACTCTGTTCTGTTCTACTCTGGTCTGTTCTACTCTGTTCTGTTCTGATCTACTCTGTTCTGTTCTGATCTACTCTGTTCTGTTCTGGTCTACTCTGCTTTGTTTTGTTCTGTTTTTCTCTGTTTTGTTCTACTCTGGTCTGGCAAATGCCACATAGCTTGTTCCATCTTTAGCCCAGTGGGCCTGTCTACATTGGGGTTTTAATAAAAAAATATTATTATTTGGCTGATGATTGGGGCCTCAAAGAAAATGGTGGGCTGTTGTGTAAGAAATGCCAGGGTGATTTCTTGTCCCAGGCTCTCCCTGCTCTGCAGTATGTCTGTCTGCCTCTTGTCTGATCCATCTTAACAGCGATCACACTGTGTCTAAACGCCAACAATCTGAATGTTGGGATTACAGTTTAATCCAGAATAACACAGCTCTGTCATTGAGCAACAGATACAGACAAGCTGCTGTCTGTGATATCTGCACACACACACACACACACACACACACACACACACACACACACACACACACACACACACACACACACACACACACACACACACACACACACACACACACACACACATACACACACACACACACACACACTGTCTGCTGTCTTGCTAGATATTAACGCAGGCTGAGCAGACTAAAGCAGCGTGTAGTTGGTTGCCAAGAAGGTTTGCACGAGCAGCGAAGTGAGATGCCGTGACGATATAACGCTCCAAGATGGAGGGAGAGGGGGGAGGGAGAGAGAGAGAGAGGAGGGGTGTAAAGAGAGAGGGGGAGGGAGAGAGAGAGAGAGGAGGGGTGTAAAGAGAGACGGAGAGGGGGGAGGGAGAGAGAGAGAGAGAGAGGAGGGGTGTAAAGAGAGAGGGGGAGGGAGAGAGAGAGAGAGGAGGGGTGTAAAGAGAGACGGAGAGGGGGGAGGGAGAGAGAGAGAGAGGAGGGGTGTAAAGAGAGAGGGAGAGGGGGGAGGGAGAGAGAGAGAGAGGAGGGGTGTAAAGAGAGAGGGAGAGGGGGGAGGGAGAGAGAGAGAGAGGAGGGGTGTAAAGAGAGAGGGGGAGGGGGAGGGAGAGAGAGAGAGAGGAGGGGTGTAAAGAGAGAGGGAGAGGGGGGAGGGATAGCGAGAGAGAGGAGGGGTGTAAAGAGAGAGGGAGAGGAGGGAGGGAGAGAGAGAGAGGAGGGGTGTAAAGAGAGAGGGAAAGGGGTAAGGGAGAGAGAGAGAGGGGAGGGGTGTAAAGAGAGAGGGAGAGGGGGGAGGGAGAGAGAGAGAGGAGGGGTGTAAAGAGAGAAGGAGAGGGGGGAGGGAGAGAGAGAGAGAGGAGGGGTGTAAAGAGAGAGGGAGAGGGTGGAGGGAGAGAGAGAGAGGGGAGGGGTGTAAAGAGAGAAGGAGAGGGGGGAGGGAGAGAGAGAGAGAGGAGGGGTGTAAAGAGAGACGGAGAGGGGGGAGGGAGAGAGAGAGAGAGGAGGGGTGTAAAGAGAGAGGGAGAGGGAGAGAGAGAGAGAGGAGGGGTGTAAAGAGAGAGGGAGAGGGGGGAGGGAGAGAGAGAGAGGAGGGGTGTAAAGAGAGAAAGGGAGAGGGGGGAGGGAGAGAGAGAGAGAGGAGGGGTGTAAAGAGAGAGGGAGAGGAGGGAGGGAGAGAGAGAGAGGAGGGGTGTAAAGAGAGAGGGAGAGGGTGGAGGGAGAGAGAGAGAGGGGAGGGGTGTAAAGAGAGAGGGGGAGGGTGGAGGGAGAGAGAGAGAGGGGAGGGGTGTAAAGAGAGAGGGAGAGGGGGGAGGGAGAGAGCGAGAGAGAGGAGGGGTGTAAAGAGAGTGGGAGAGGGTGGAGGGAGAGAGAGAGAGGAGAGGTGTAAAGAGAGAGGGAGAGGGGGGAGGGAGAGAGAGAGAGAGGAGGGGTGTAAAGAGAGAGGGAGAGGGTAGAGGGAGAGAGAGAGAGGGGAGGGGTGTAAAGAGAGAGGGAGAGGGTGGAGGGAGAGAGAGAGAGAGGAGGGGTGTAAAGAGAGAGGGAGAGGGTGGAGGGAGAGAGAGAGAGGGGAGGGGTGTAAAGAGAGAGGGAGAGGGTGAGGAAGAGAGAGAGAGGAGGGGTGTAAAGAGAGAGGGAGAGGGGGGAGGGAGAGAGAGAGAGAGGAGGGGTGTAAAGAGAGAGGGAGAGGGTGGAGGGAGAGAGAGAGAGGGGAGGGGTGTAAAGAGAGAGGGAGAGGCGGAGAGGAGTGAAGAAGGACTAGATGGATGTATCTCTAATAGCCTCCTCTAACCCTATATAGTATAACACTTTTGACCAGAGCCCTATGGGGTTAAAGGTCAGGGTTAAGTTATAGGGGATTAGTCTGGTGGGATTTAAAATGCTCCAGTAGACGACAGTACGCAACTATAAAACGCTGGACGCTTCTTTAGGACAGGGGTATTCAACTCTGACCCCACGTTGTCCAGAGCCTGCTGTTTTTCTATTCTACCTGATAATAAATTGCTCCCACCTGGTGTCCCAGGTCTAAATCAGTCCCTGATTAGAGGGGAATCACCCACCTGGTGTCTCAGGTCTAAATCAGGCCCTGGTTAGAGGAGAATCACCCACCTGGCCTGGTGTACCAGGTCTAAATCAGTCCCTGATTAGAGGGGAATCACTCACATGCTGTCCCAGGTCTAAATCAGTCCCTGATTAGAGGGGGAATCACCCACATGCTGTCCCAGGTCTAAATCAGTCCCTGGTTAGAGGGGAATCACCCACCTGGTGTCCCAGGTCTAAATCAGTCACTGATTAGAGGGGAATCACCCACCTGGTGTCCCAGGTCTAAATCAGTCCCTGATTAGAGGGGGAATCACCCACCTGGTGTCCCAGGTCTAAATCAGTCCCTGATTAGAGGGGGCATCACCCACCTGGTGTCCCAGGTCTAAATCAGACCCTGATTAGAGGGGAATCACCCACCTGGCGTCCCAGGTCTAAATCAGTCCCTGATTAGAGGGGAATCACCCACCTGGTGTCCCAGGTCTAAATCAGGCCCTGATTAGAGGGGAATCACCCACCTGGTGTCCCAAGTCTAAATCAGTCCCTGATTAGAGGGGAATCACCCACCTGGTGTCCCAGGTCTAAATCAGTCCCTGATTAGAGGGGAATCACCCACCTGGTGTCCCAGGTCTAAATCAGTACCTGATTAGAGGGGAATCACCCACCTGGTGTCCCAGGTCTAAATCAGTCCCTGATTAGAGGGGAATCACCCACCTGTTGTCCCAGGTCTAAATCAGTCCCTGATTGGAGTGGGAATCACCCACCTGGTGTCCCAGGTCTAAATCAGTCCCTGATTAGAGGAAAATCACCCACCTGGTGTCCCAGGTCTAAATCAGTCCCTGATTAGAGGGGAATCACCCACCTGGTGTCCCAGGTCTAAATCAGTCCCTGATTAGAGGAGAATCACCCACCTGGTGTCCCAGGTCTAAATCAGGCCCTGATTAGAGGGGAATCACCCACCTGGTGTCCCAGGTCTAAATCAGTCCCTGATTAGAGGGGAATCACCCACCTGGTGTCCCAGGTCTAAATCAGTCCCTGATTAGAGGGGAATCACCCACCTGGTGTCCCAGGTCTAAATCAGTCCCTGGGGCCTAGACAACGGTTCCTCAGGTAACCTCCTAGGGCCTAGACAACAGTTCCTCAGGTAACATCCTAGGGCCTAGACAACGGTTCCTCAGGTAACCTCCTAGGGCCTAGACAACAGTTCCTCAGGTACCCTCCTAGGGCCTAGACAACAGTTCCTCAGGTAACCTCCTTGGACCTAGACAACGGTTCCTCAGGTAACCTCCTAGGGCCTAGACAACGGTTCCTCAGGTAACCTCCTAAGGCCTAGACAACGGTTCTTCAGGTAACCCCTAGGGCCTAGACAACGGTTCCTCAGGTAACCCCCTAGGACCTAGACATTGGTTCCTCAGGTAACCTCCTAGGACCTAGACAACGGTTCCTCAGGTAACCTCCTAGGACCTAGACAATGGTTCCTCAGGTAACCTCCTAGGACCTAGACAACGGTTCCTCAGGTAACCTCCTAGGGCCTAGACAACAGTTCCTCAGGTAACCTCCTAGGGCCTAGACAACAGTTCCTCAGGTAACCCCCTCGGGCCTAGACACCGGTTCCTCAGGTAACCTCCTAGGACCTAGACAATGGTTCCTCAGGTAACCTCCTAGGACCTAGACAACGGTTCCTCAGGTAACCTCCTAGGGCCTAGACAACAGTTCCTCAGGTAACCTCCTAGGACCTTGACAACGGTTCCTCAGGTAACCTCCTAGGACCTAGACAATGGTTCCTCAGGTAACCTCCTAGGTCCTAGACAACAGTTCCTCAGGTAACCTCCTAGGACCTAGACAATGGTTCCTCAGGTAACCTCCTAGGTCCTAGACAACAGTTCCTCAGGTAACCCCCTCGGGCCTAGACAACGGTTCCTCAGGTAACCTCCTAGGGCCTAGACAACGGTTCCTCAGGGAACCTCCTAGGACCTAGACAATGGATCGTCAGGTAACCTCCTAGGTCCTAGACAACAGTTCCTCAGGTAGCCCCCTAGGACCTAGACAACGGTTCATCAGGTGAACCGCCCTCTACATGTAGTGGAGTGCGCTGTGTTCAGTGCCTGGTGAACATGGAGAGGTGGCACCGTCCGAAAACCACACCATAGACAGTATTAGTGTACTACTTGCCCTATACGGTCTTGGTCAAAAGTAGTGCTCTAAAGAAGGAATATAGTACCATTTGATACGCAGCCGATGATGGTGCTCCATTAAACAGCCCGTGGTTTGTCTCCTGAGCTCACTGTGTGGCGTGTCTCCTGAGCTCACTGTGTGGCGTGTCTCCTGAGCTCACTGTGTGGGGTGTCTCCTGAGTTCACTGTATGGTTTGTCTCCTGAGTTCACTGTGTGGTTTGTCTCCTGAGTTCACTGTGTGGTTTGTCTCCTGAGTTCACTGTATGGTTTGTCTCCTGAGCTCACTGTGTGGCGTGTCTCCTGAGTTCACTGTATGGTTTGTCTCCTGAGTTCACTGTGTGGCGTGTCTCCTGAGCTCACTGTGTGGCGTGTCTCCTGAGTTCACTGTGTGGCGTGTCTCCTGAGTTAACTGTGTGGCGTGTCTCCTGAGTTCACTGTGTGGTTTGTCTCCTGAGTTCACTGTGTGGTTTGACTCCTGAGTTCACTGTGTGGTTTGTCTCCTGAGTTCACTGTGTGGTTTGTCTCCTGAGTTCACTGTATGTTTTGTCTCCTGAGTTCACTGTGTGGCGTGTCTCCTGAGCTCACTGTGTGGCGTGTCTCCTGAGTTCACTGTGTGGCGTGTCTCCTGAGTTCACTGTGTGGCGTGTCTCCTGAGTTAACTGTGTGGCGTGTCTCCTGAGTTCACTGTGTGGTTTGTCTCCTGAGTTCACTGTGTGGTTTGACTCCTGAGTTCACTGTGTGGTTTGACTCCTGAGTTCACTGTGTGGTTTGACTCCTGAGTTCACTGTGTGGTTTGACTCCTGAGTTCACTGTGTGGTTTGTCTCCTGAGTTCACTGTGTGGTTTGTCTCCTGAGCTCACTGTGTGGCGTGTCTCCTGAGTTCACTGTGTGGCGTGTCTCCTGAGCTCACTGTGTGGCGTGTCTCCTGAGCTCACTGTGTGGCGTAGTAAGGAAGTCTTATGGTCCTAGTGTTACATGTCCGTCTGTATGTCCGTCTGTATTTCCATCCGTCTGTATGTCCGTCTGTATTTCCGTCTGTATTTCCATCTGTATTTCCATCTATCTGTATGTCCGTCTGTATTTCCATCTGTCTGTATGTCCGTCTGTATTTCCATCTGTATTTCCATCTATCTGTATGTCCGTCTGTATTTCCATCCGTCTGTATGTCCGTCTGTATTTCCATCCGTCTGTATGTCCGTCTGTATTTCCGTCTGTATTTCCATCTGTATTTCCATCTATCTGTATGTCCGTCTGTATTTCCATCTGTTTGTCCGTCTGTTTGTCTGTCTGTCCATCCGTCTGTCTGTCACTTAGTTATAGTCATCATATATTATTTTCTATGCTAGTTAAAGTGATCATATCCACTGTCTTGTACGGTTAAACAAATCATATATTCCCTCCCTCCCTCCCTCTCTCTCTCTCCCTCTCTCTCTCCCTCCCTCCCTCCCTCCCTCCCTCCCTCCCTCCCTCCCTCCCTCCCTCCCTCCACATAAAGCTGTAATTGACCTCCTTTTCAGGAAACTAGAGCATCTGTCGTCCTCCTGTTCTCAGACCTCCCATTCTCCCACTCTGCTCCCCCGGTTCCCAGACCTCCCATTCTCACCCTTTGCTCCTCCGGTTCTCAGACTTCCCATTCTCCCCCTCTGCTCCCCCGGTTCTCAGACCTCCCATTCTCCCACTCTGCTCTTCCTGTTCTCAGACCTCCCATTCTCCCCCTCTGCTCCCCCGGTTCCCAGACCTCCCATTCTCACCCTTTGCTCCTCCGGTTCTCAGACTTCCCATTCTCCCCCTCTGCTCCCCCGGTTCTCAGACCTCCCATTCTCCCCCTCTGCTCCCCCGGTTCTCAGACCTCCCATTCTCCCACTCTGCTCCTCCGGTACCTAGACCTCCCATTCTCCCACTCTGCTCTTCCTGTTCTCAGACCTCCCATTCTCCCCCTCTGCTCCCCCGGTTCTCAGACCTCCCATTCTCACCCTCTGCGCCTCCGGTTCTCAGACTTCCCATTCTCCCCCTCTGCTCCTCCGGTTCCCAGACCTCCCATTCTCCCACTCTGCTCCCCCGGTTCTCAGACCTCCCATTCTCACCCTCTGCTCTTCCTGTTCTCAGACCTCCCATTCTCCCACTCTGCTCCCCCGGTTCTCAGACCTCCCATTCTCACCCTCTGCTCTTCCTGTTCCCAGACCTCCCATTCTCACCCTCTGCTCTTCCTGTTCCCAGACCTCCCATTCTCACCCTCTGCTCTTCCGGTTCCCAGACCTCCCATTCTCACCCTCTGCTCCCCCGGTTCTCAGACCTCCCATTCGCACCCTCTGCTCTTCCTGTTCCCAGACCTCCCATTCTCCCACTCTGCTCTTCCGGTTCTCAGACCTCCCATTCTCCCACTCTGCTCCTCCGGTTCTCAGACCTCCCATTCTCACCCTCTGCTCCCCCGGTTCTCAGACCTCCCATTCTCCCCCTCTGCTCTTCCTGTTCTCAGACCTCCCATTCTCACCCTCTGCTCCTCCGGTTCTCAGACCTCCCATTCTCACCCTCTGCTCTTCCTGTTCTCAGACCTCCCATTCTCCCACTCTGCTCTTCCTGTTCTCAGACCTCCCATTCTCCCACTCTGCTCTTCCTGTTCCCAGACTTCCCATTCTCACCCTCTGTTCCTCCAGTTCTCAGACCTCCCATTCTCACCCTTTGCTCCTCCGGTTCTCAGACCTCCCATTCTCATGCTGCATCTTTCTCTCTGACACCTTGTCCCAGTTCTCTAAACTGTTACACCTCTCCTCACAATTCAACCTGGAGGTTAGGAACTGTTCTCTTTGGACCTATATTCACTCGTATTGCCACTCTGGATTGGTGTATTTTGTATTTATTATGGATCCCCATTAGTTCCTGCCAAGGCAGCAGCTATTCTTCCTGGTGTCCATTAGTTCCTACCAAGGCAGCAGCTACTCTTCCTGGGGTCCATTAGTTCCTGCCAAGGCAGCAGCTACTCTTCATGGGGTCCATTAGTTCCTACCAAGGCAGCAGCTATTCTTCCTGGTGTCCATTAGTTCCTACCAAGGCAGCAGCTATTCTTCCTGGTGTCCATTAGTTCCTACCAAGGCAGCAGCTATTCTTCCTGGTGTCCATTAGTTCCTACCAAGGCAGCAGCTATTCTTCCTGGTGTCCATTAGTTCCTACCAAGGCAGCAGCTACTCTTCCTGGGGTCCATTAGTTCCTACCAAGGCAGCAGCTATTCTTCCTGGTGTCCATTAGTTCCTACCAAGGCAGCAGCTATTCTTCCTGGTGTCCATTAGTTCCTACCAAGGCAGCAGCTATTCTTCCTGGTGTCCATTAGTTCCTACCAAGGCAGCAGCTACTCTTCCTGGGGTTCATTAGTTCCTGCCAAGGCAACAGCTACTCTTCCTGTGATCCATTAGTTCCTGCCAAGGCAGCAGCTACTCTTCCTGGTGTCCATTAGTTCCTACCAAGGCAGCAGCTACTCTTCATGGGGTCCATTAGTTCCTGCCAAGGCAGCAGCTACTCTTCCGGGGGTCCATTAGTTCCTGCCAAGGCAGCAGCTACTCTTCCTGGGGTCCATTAGTTCCTGCCAAGGCAGCAGCTACTCTTCCTGGGTTCCAAACACATTAAGACACTTTACATTACATATAAAACAAAAGATAAAACAGTACATCATATAACATTATTACACCACTACAGCCGTGGCCCAAAATTTTGAGAATGACACAAATATTAATTTCCGGTCTGCCGCCTCAGTTTGTATGATGCCAATGTGCATATACTCCAGAATGTTACGAAGAATGATCAGATTAATTTCAAAAAAGTCCCTCTTTGCCATGCAAATGAACTGAATCCCCCAAAAACATTTCCACTGCATTTCAGCCCTGCCACAAAAGGACCAGCTGACATAATTTCAGTGATTCTCTCGTTAACACAGGTGTGAGTGTTGACGAGGACAAGCCTGGAGATCACTATGTCATGCTGATTGAGTTCGAATAACAGACTGGAAGCTTCAAAAGGAGGATCGTGCTTGGAATCATTGTTTTTCCTCTGTCAACCATGGATACCTGCAAGGAAACACGTGCCATCATCATTGCTTTGCACAAAAAGGGCTTCACAAGCAAGGATATTGCTGCCAGTAAGATTGCACCTAAATCAACCATTTATCGGATCATCAAGAACTTCAAGGAGAGCGGTTCAATTGTTGTGAAGAAGGCTTCAGAGCACCCAAGAAAGTCCAGCAAGTGCCAGGACTGTCTCCTAAAGTTCATTCAGCTGCGGGATCGGGGCACCGCCAGTACAGAGCTTGCTCAGGAATGGCAGCAGGCAGGTGTGTGTGTGTGCATCTGTGATGCGAAGACTTTTGGAGGATGGACTGGTGTCAAGAAGGGCAGCAAAGAAGCCAATTCTCTCCAGGAAAAACATCAGGGACTGATATTCTTCAAAAGGTACAGGGATTGGACTGCTGAGGACTGGGGTAAAGTCATTTTCTATGATGAATCCCCTTTCCGATTGTTTGGGGCATCCGTAAAAAAGCTTGTCCGGAGAAGACAAGGTGAGCGCTACCATCAGTCCTGTGTCATGCCAACAGTAAAGCATCCTGAGACCATTCATGTGTGGGGTTGCTTCTCAGCCAAGGGAGTGGGCTCACTCACAATTTTGCCTATGAACACAGCCATGAATAAAGAATGGTACCAACACATCCTCAGAGAGCAACTTCTCCCAGCCATCCAGGAACAGTTTGGTGACGAACAATGCTCTTTCCAGCATGATGGAGCACCTTGCCATAAGGCAAAAGTGATAACTAAATGGCTCGGGGAACAAAACATCGATATTTTGTGTCCATGGCAGGGAAACTCCCCAGACCTTAATCCCATGGAGAACTTGTGGTCATTCCTCAAGAGGAGGGTGGACAAACAAAACCCCACAAATTCTGACAAACTCCAAGCATTGATTATGCAAGAATGGGCTGCCATCAGTCAGGATGTGGCCCAGAAGTTAATTGACAGCATGCCAGGGCAGACTGCAGAGGTCTTGAAAAAGAAGGGTCAACACTGCAAATATTGACTCTTTGTATCAACTTCATGTAATTGTCAATAAAAGCCTTTGACACTTATGAAATGTTTGTAATTATACTTCAGTATTCCATAGTAACATCTGACAAAAATATCTAAAGACGCTGAGGCAGCAAACTTTGTGAATATGTATATTTGTGTCATTCTCAAAACTTTTGGCCACGACTGTACATATCTACAATACAAAATGTATAATACCACCATACAACAATATTACAATGTACGTGTGTGTAGAGTGCGTGTGTGTGTGTGTGTGTGTGTGTGTGTCTGTACCTGTGTGTGTCTGTACCTGTGTGTGTCTGTACCTGTGTGTGTCTGTACCTGTGTGTGTCTGTACCTGTGTGTGTCTGTACCTGTGTGTGTAGAGTGCGTGTGTGTGTCTGTCTGTACCTGTGTGTGTGTGTGTGTGTCTGTGTGTGTGTGTCTGTGTGTGTGTGTGTGTGTGTGTGTGTGTGTGTGTGTCTGTACCTGTGTGTGTGCCTCTTGACAGTCCCCGCTGTTCCATAAGGTGTGTTTGTATCTGATTCTACTGCTGGCATCAGTTACCTGATGTGGAATATAGTTCCTTGTAGTCATGGCTGAATTCTGTTAAACGGTGAAGTGAATTATTCTCACGATTCCCGATAGTAAAAGTGTCTTCCCTGTCTGCCAGGCCTGTTTCACTGGGCTGGGGGGGCTGCTGTAATGAGCCCCCCCCCCGCCCCCCCCCCTCTGGAAGACAACTAGTCTGCATTAAAGAGAGGAGGGTCTCACCTTTTCTTTAGGTATAATTTTAAATGTTTATTTTTTTAAGGGTGTTTTTATTTCTTAACTGTCACTTATTAAGCCGAAAGTTCAAATCAACACTGTTTTACAATCAAGATATCTGACATGGCTTCCAAATATGGAGTCGTGAAATTACGCGGCAGTCGTCAAGAATGCACTAGGCCTCATTTATTCATTTTTTGTCGGACATTACATTTACTGTTAGATTAATACATGGCTACTAGCAGCAGGTGTTATATTCCCAGTTATATAATATTATTGCACATTAAAAAATATACAATTCTTAAGCCCTTTTTTTTTTACAGTGAAATATAACAAAATAACCTACTTGTCAACTCAAAATTCATGACAATAGCTGGATTAGGTTTGTACATCAAAATACTTTGAATGATGCCTATCCTGCTTCAACGTCACAACTTATTTATGGAATACCATCTCCGTAGTCTATTACACATTTTAACCAACCAATGAATGACTTTATGAGACGATGACTCAAATGAATTCGGTGGTGTGATGCTGCGGAAAAACATTTATTTTTGGGGTGGCACCCTGTCGTGGGCTTTGGAGCTGATGTCATCAGGGGGCTGATGGGAAAATGCTAGTCTGGATCCTTGCGATGAGTACGGCAACATGAGGACAGTAACATGAGTACAGTAACATGAGTACAGTAACATGAGTACAGTAACATGAGTACAGTAACATGAGTACATCAACATGAGTACAGTAACATGAGTACAGAAACATGAGTACATCAACATGAGTACATCAACATGAGTACAATAACATGAGTACAGCAACATGAGTACAGTAACATGAGTACAGTAACATGAGTATGGCAACATGAGTACATCAACATGAGTACAGTAACATGAGGACAGTAACATGAGTACAGTAACATGAGTACATCAACATGAGTACAGTAACATGAGTATGGCAACATGAGTACATCAACATGAGTACAGTAACATGAGTACGGTAACATGAGTACAGTAACATGAGTACAGCAACATGAGTACAGTAACATGAGTACAGTAACATGAGTACAGTAACATGAGTACAGTAACATGAGTACAGTAACATGAGTACATCAACATGAGTACAGTAACATGAGTACAGTAACATGAGTACATCAACATGAGTACAGTAACATGAGTACAGTAACATGAGTACAGTAACATGAGTACAACAACATGAGTACAGTAACATGAGTACAGTAACATGAGTACAACAACATGAGTATGGCAACATGAGTACAGTAACATGAGTACAGTAACATGAGTACAGTAACATGAGTACATTATTTAGGCTATCTGGAAAAAGGCACAACGGCTGCCGGAGCTGCAACTTCAATCGGTGAATGTGGGAGTGGTTATGCCGAATGGAATTGTGGGAGATTGAGTCTTGAACAAAAATAAAAAATATTGGAGTAAACTGACTATAAAAATCATTCTTTACGTTTTTGAGCGTCTATTTAACATATTTCCAGGTGTTATCAGATGAAGACAACCAGAGCAATGTATAGAAGGGACTTCCAACATGATCCGAAAACTACAAAACGGGTTATGTAGATCGCTGAAAATGACTGGCTATCATTTATTGTATTAGTACTCTCAGGGATCCTTCTTTTAAAAATAAATGTCACAGAGAAGACGTTTCTGGTTTTGCTCATCAAACTAAACGGTCAACAGTCAAATTACACTAAAACTGTCGTAGGACATCCATAAGTACTTCATAATACCAACCCAAATGTTAAAAATGGCAGTTGTTCTTTTTAAAGTGTTGCTCTATAGAAAGAGGAAGAAAATGCTTTCTGAGGAGAGAAGGAGTGGGCCTTGTACAGGACTCAGTTCAAGCCCCAGGTGGACGAGGTGTTCCGTTTGAAATGAGATAATAGTGCACAGGAAAACAACTGACGGCGAAGTACACCGACGATCAAAACTATCTTCCAATACTCGAATCCCGAGGACCAACAGCAATGAAGAGAGTAACGTTTTCAGCTTTCAGGGTAGAGATGAAAGGAAAATATAAAAGCTGTATATCCAATATTTATTCATTTATAAGCCCCGTAATTGTTGTTTTATTCACACCAGGGGTTTGAGTGCTGTCCACAGAGCTGAAATCTGCACCTTTTACCAAACAGAGCGTTTACAAAGTTAAACAACATTAGTTATTTATTCACGTCATCATTTATGAATGGAGCAACACACAGTAGAGGGACTACTAAATAGTTATGTGTAACTCACTTATATACTGTTTAACTACCCAACTAGCTTTTATCTACCCAACTAACTGATAACTACCTAACTAACTGATAACTACCTAACTAGCTTATAATTACCTAACTGGCTTATAACTAACTAAATAACTTAGAACTACCCAACTAACTTCTAACTACCCAACTAGCTTATAACTACCCAGCCAACTTATAACTACCTAACTAATGTATAACTACCCAACTAGCTTATAACTACCCAACTAGCTAATAACTACCCAGCCAACTGATAAGTACTCAACTAACTTATAACTACCCAGACAACTTATAACTACCTAACGAATGCATAACTACCGAACTAGCTTATAACTACCCAGCTAACGTATAACTACCCAACTAACTGATAAGTACCAAACTAACTTGGAATTACAAAGCTGACTTATAACTACCCAACTAGCTTATAACTACCGAACTAGCTTATAATTAACTACCTAACTAGCTTATAACTACCAAACTAACTTATAACTACCCAACTAGCTTATAACTACCCAACTAGCTAATAACTACCTAACTAACTTATAACCTAACTTATAACTACACAACTAACTTATAACTACCTAACTTATAACTACCAAACTAGCTTATAACTACCTAACTAGCTTATAACTACACAACTAACTTATACCTACCAAACTAGCTTATAACTACCCAACTAGCTTATAACTACACAACTAACTTATAACTACCTAACTTATAATTACCTAACTTATAACTACCTAACTTATAACTACCAAACTAACTTATAACTACACAACTAACTTATAACTACCCAACTAACTTATAACTACCCAACTAGCTTATAACGACCTAACTTATAATTACCTAACTTATAACTACCTAACTTATAACTACCCATCTAACTTATAACTACCCAACTAACTTATACCTACCAAACTAGCTTATAACTACCCAACTAGCTTATAACTACACAACTAACTTATAACTACCTAACTTATAACTACCCAACTAACTTATACCTACCAAACTAGCTTATAACTACACAACTAACTTATAACTACCTAACTTATAATTACCTAACTTATAACTACCTAACTTATAACTACCCAACTAGCTAATAACTACCTAACTAACTTATAACTACCTAACTTATAATTACCTAACTTATAACTACATAACTAACTTATAACTACCCATCTAACTTATAACTACCCAACTAGCTTATAACTAAAAAGCCAACTTATAATTATTTAACTAACTTATAACTACCCATCTAACTTATAACTACCTAACTTATAACTACCCAACTAGCTAATAACTACCTAACTAACTTATAACTACCTAACTTATAATTACCTAACTTATAACTACCTAACTTATAACTACCTAACTTATAACTACCTAACTTATAATTACCTAACTTATAACTACCTAACTTATAACTACCTAACTTATAACTACCTAACTTATAACTACCTAACTTATAATTACCTAACTTATAACTACCTAACTTATAACTACCCATCTAACTTATAACTAACCAACTAACTTATACCTAACAAACTAGCTTATAACTACCCAACTAACTTATAACTACCCATCTAACTTATAACTAACCAACTAACTTATACCTAACAAACTAGCTTATAACTACCCAACTAACTTATAACTACCTAACTAGCTTATAACTACCAAACTAACTTATACCTACCAAACTAGCTTATAACTACCTAACTAACTTATAACTACCTAACTAGCTTATAACTACCTAACTTATAACTACCCAACTAGCTTTTAACTACCTAACTAGCTTATAACTACATAACTTATAACTACACAACTAACTTATAACTACCTAACTTATAACTACCCAACTAGCTTTTAAAACTACCCAACTAACTTATAACTACCCAACTAGCTTATAACTACCCAACTAGCTTATAACTACCTAACTAACGTATAACTACCTAACTAACTTATAACTACCCAACTAACTTATAACTACCCAACTAGCTTATAACTAAAAAGCCAACTTATAATTATTTAACTAACTTATAACTACAACGTTAACTTATAAATAGCTAACTAACTACCAATAGCAATTGAGAGACACAGTATTACGTGCTGTAACGTTAACCACGGTGCAGATGGTAATTAGCATTAGCACTACACAGCTATGTTCTGTTGTGTATGGTCCCCGACAGGTAAACTTATTCAATAAAATAAAGGAAATATAGGAAATAATTATAGGAAATACATATAGGACATAGAGTCCCAAAGTGGAGGTGTCATAACACCCATAAAACCTAGCGGTCAAACAGGGAAATGGGCCCAATAGTTTTTCCACCATTCATTTTTCCCATAGAAAATAAAGGCTTTGTTTCTTGTATGATTACCCTGGCGTGACGTTTTAATAATTGTGTAAATATCTCTCAGACAAGGTGACTTTTATTCATATATTCGGCTCTATTTACGTTCAGATTTGAAAATGACTAATTAGCATTATTAAAGTAGACTTCATGCAAGACTACAAATCCCAGCATGCTCCTGCACGTCATCTCTAGCAGACACTTTGCTAACAGGTATTGCAAAGAATTTGTTCTTAACTGACTTGCCTTGTTAATTAAAGGTTAAATAAAAAAATAAAAAATAAATAAATAAATCTTACTTGCACAAGACAGTTCACAAGACGTTTTTCCCGATTTATTCATTGCTACATTTAACTAACATTAGATAGTTAACCCAGAGATTCTTACATTTGTTTCGATTCATCAGTCTCACCCAGATCATCATGGTATTTGTAGTTCTTTCATGCTTTCATACCCACACTGTGGTACTCTATACATACAGGAAGTACATATGAACGACACGTGAGTGGTCCATGTTAGCGCGAGCCTATATTAGCAGTCTCCATGACGATTACCATGACGATGAGCTCACTGGGGTCGCAGCCGTTGGGCAGGGCATCATCTGTCACCGTAGTGACGACAATGTGTGAGTGACACACGCGGGCCAAGCGTGGCCATCTGGACCTTCAGCATCAAAACTGACCACTCAGCAATAACACACACACACACACACACACGCACGCACGCACGCACACACACACACACACACACACACACACACACACACACACACACACACACACACACACACACACACACACACACACACACACACACACACACACACACACACACACACACACACACACACACACACACACACACACACACACACACACACACACACACAGGAGAGTGTTTATGTAGATGTAAAATCAGATGGTAATGAGTAACACGCCAGTCGGGAGTCAGTTTGTGTGTTACGAATTATCTGACATGTCATGTTTATGGTGATCGAGCTGAAGAAATGTGTGTGTGTGTGTGTTTGTGTGTGTCAGAGGCGTTAGATGAGAATGAGTCATTTCTATCACCTGACAGATGGATGTACTCATTAGCAGGTTTGAGGCTCTTTCCCAGCAGGCACTGCAGTCCCAAACAGCACCCTATGCCCTATGTACTGCACTGTGCACTATACACAAACCAGTGGCGGTCAGTGCTGTTTATGATGAGGAAGGACAATGTTTTTATTTATGAGCATGGCCTTATTTCTATTACGTCATATTGGATGACTGTCATTCATATTCACCCAGTTCAATGTGACAGTGATAGGTTTAGGTTACTGTCATTCATATTCACCCAGTTCAATGTAACAGTGATAGGTTTAGGTTACTGTCATTCATATTCACCCAGTTCAATGTAACAGTGATAGGTTTAGGTTACTGTCATTCATATTCACCCAGTTCAATGTAACAGTGATAGGTTTAGGTTACTGTCATTCATATTCACCCAGTTCAATGTAACAGTGATAGGTTTAGGTTACTGTCATTCATATTCCATCCAGTTCAATGTAACAGTGATTGGTTTAGGTTACTGTCATTCATATTCACCCAGTTCAATGTAACAGTGATAGGTTTAGGTACATGATACTAGAATGTTCCATATACCCATCATGAGGTTACTACAGCCTAGCCTATGAATTAAAGTTTATAACGTAGGTGCCCACAGGTCGAGAGAAAAAATTGAGGTGACAGACAGTGACATCTAGCTGATCTAGGGTGTAATCATGACTCTGTACCGTAATACCCTGTATATAGTCTCCACATTGACTCTGTACCGTAATACCCTGTATATAGCCTCCACATTGACTCTGTATGGTACCCCCTGTATATAGCCTCCACATTGACTCTGTATGGTACCCCCTGTATATAGCCTCCACATTGACTCTGTACCGTAACACCCTGTATATAGCCTCCACATTGACTCTGTACCGTAATACCCTGTATATAGCCTCCACATTGACTCTGTACCGTAACCCCCTGTATATAGCCTCCACATTGACTCTGTACCGGTACCCCCTGTATATAGCCTCCACATTGACTCTGTACCGGTACCCCCTGTATATAGCCTCCACATTGACTCTGTACCGTAACACCCTGTATATAGCCTCCACATTGACTCTGTACCGGTACCCCCTGTATATAGCCTCCACATTGACTCTGTACCGTAATACCCTGTATATAGCCTCCACATTGACTCTGTACCGGTACCCCCTGTATATAGCCTCCACATTGACTCTGTACCGGTACCCCCCTGTATATAGCCTCCACATTGACTCTGTACCGGTACCCCCTGTATATAGCCTCCACATTGACTCAGTACCGGTACCCCCCTGTATATAGCCTCCACATTGACTCTGTACCGGTACCCCCTGTATATAGCCTCCACATTGACTCTGTACCGGTACCCCCTGTATATAGCCTCCACATTGACTCTGTACCGGTACCCCCTGTATATAGCCTCCACATTGACTCTGTACCGTAACACCCTGTATATAGCCTCCACATTGACTCGGTACCGTAATACCCTGTATATAGCCTCCACATTGACTCTGTACCGTAACCCCCTGTATATAGCCTCCGCATTGACTCTGTACCGGTACCCCCTGTATATAGCCTCCACATTGACTCTGTACCGGTACCCCCTGTATATAGCCTCCACATTGACTCTGTACCGTAACACCTTGTATATAACCTCCACATTGACTCTGTACCGGTACTCCCTGTCCACATTGTCTCTGTACCGTAACACCCTGTATATAACCTCCACATTGACTCGGTACCGTAACACCCTGTATATAGATTCCACATTGACTCTGTACCGGTACCCCCTGTATATAGCCTCCACATTGACTCTGTACCGTAATACCCTGTATATAACCTCCACATTGACTCGGTACCGTAACACCCTGTATATAGCCTCCACATTGACTCTGTACCGGTACCCCCTGTATATAGCCTCCACATTGACTCTGTACCGGTACCCCCTGTATATAGCCTCCACATTGACTCTGTACCGGTACCCCCTGTATATAGCCTCCACATTGACTCTGTACCGGTACCCCCTGTATATAGCCTCCACATTGACTCTGTACCGGTACCCCCTGTATATAGCCTCCACATTGACTCTGTACCGGTACCCCCTGTATATAGCCTCCACATTGACTCTGTACCGGTACCCCCTGTATATAGCCTCCACATTGACTCTGTACCGGTACCCCCTGTATATAGCCTCCACATTGACTCTGTACCGGTACCCCCTGTATATAGCCTCCACATTGACTCTGTACCGGTACCCCCTGTATATAGTCTCCACATTGACTCTGTACCGGTACCCCCTGTATATAGCCTCCACATTGACTCTGTACCGGTACCCCCTGTATATAGCCTCCACATTGACTCTGTACCGGTACCCCCTGTATATAGCCTCCACATTGACTCTGTACCGTAATACCCTGTATATAACCTCCACATTGACTCGGTACCGTAACACCCTGTATATAGCCTCCACATTGACTCTGTACCGGTACCCCCTGTATATAGCCTCCACATTGACTCTGTACCGGTACCACCTGTATATAGCCTCCACATTGACTCTGTACCGGTACCCCCTGTATATAGCCTCCACATTGACTCTGTACCGGTACCCCCTGTATATAGCCTCCACATTGACTCTGTACCGTAACACCTTGTATATAACCTCCACATTGACTCTGTACCGGTACTCCCTGTCCACATTGTCTCTGTACCGTAACACCCTGTATATAACCTCCACATTGACTCGGTACCGTAACACCCTGTTTATAGCCTCCACATTGACTCTGTACCGGTACCCCCTGTATATAGCCTCCACATTGACTCTGTACCGTAATACCCTGTATATAACCTCCACATTGACTCGGTACCGTAACACCCTGTATATAGCCTCCACATTGACTCTGTACCGGTACCCCCTGTATATAGCCTCCACATTGACTCTGTACCGGTACCCCCTGTATATAGCCTCCACATTGACTCTGTACCGGTACCCCCTGTATATAGCCTCCACATTGACTCTGTACCGGTAGCCCCTGTATATAGCCTCCACATTGACTCTGTACCGTAACACCTTGTATATAACCTCCACATTGACTCTGTACCGGTACTCCCTGTCCACATTGTCTCTGTACCGTAACACCCTGTATACAACCTCCACATTTACTCGGTACCGTAACACCCTGTATATAGCCTCCACATTGACTCTGTACCGGTACCCCCTGTATATAACCTCCACACTGACTCTGTACCGTAATACCCTGTATATAACCTCCACATTGACTCGGTACCGTAACACCCTGTATATAGCCTCCACATTGACTCTGTACCGGTACCCCCTGTATATAGCCTCCACATTGACTCTGTACCGGTAACCCCTGTATATAGCCTCCACATTGACTCTGTACCGTAACACCTTGTATATAACCTCCACATTGACTCTGTACCGGTACTCCCTGTCCACATTGTCTCTGTACCGTAACACCCTGTATATAACCTCCACATTGACTCGGTACCGTAACACCCTGTATATAGCCTCCACATTGACTCTGTACCGGTACCCCCTGTATATAGCCTCCACATTGACTCTGTACCGGTACCCCCTGTATATAGCCTCCACATTGACTCTGTACCGGTACCCCCTGTATATAGCCTCCACATTGACTCTGTACCGGTACCCCCTGTATATAGCCTCCACATTGACTCTGTACCGGTACCCCCTGTATATAGCCTCCACATTGACTCTGTACCGGTACCCCCTGTATATAGCCTCCACATTGACTCTGTACCGGTACCCCCTGTATATAGCCTCCACATTGACTCTGTACCGGTACCCCCTGTATATAGCCTCCACATTGACTCTGTACCGGTACCCCCTGTATATAGCCTCCACATTGACTCTGTACCGGTACCCCCTGTATATAGTCTCCACATTGACTCTGTACCGGTACCCCCTGTATATAGCCTCCACATTGACTCTGTACCGGTACCCCCTGTATATAGCCTCCACATTGACTCTGTACCGGTACCCCCTGTATATAGCCTCCACATTGACTCTGTACCGTAATACCCTGTATATAACCTCCACATTGACTCGGTACCGTAACACCCTGTATATAGCCTCCACATTGACTCTGTACCGGTACCCCCTGTATATAGCCTCCACATGGACTCTGTACCGGTACCACCTGTATATAGCCTCCACATTGACTCTGTACCGGTACCCCCTGTATATAGCCTCCACATTGACTCTGTACCGGTACCCCCTGTATATAGCCTCCACATTGACTCTGTACCGTAACACCTTGTATATAACCTCCACATTGACTCTGTACCGGTACTCCCTGTCCACATTGTCTCTGTACCGTAACACCCTGTATATAACCTCCACATTGACTCGGTACCGTAACACCCTGTATATAGCCTCCACATTGACTCTGTACCGGTACCCCCTTTATATAGCCTCCACATTGACTCTGTACCGTAATACCCTGTATATAACCTCCACATTGACTCGGTACCGTAACACCCTGTATATAGCCTCCACATTGACTCTGTACCGGTACCCCCTGTATATAGCCTCCACATTGACTCTGTACCGGTACCCCATGTATATAGCCTCCACATTGACTCTGTACCGGTACCCCCTGTATATAGCCTCCACATTGACTCTGTACCGGTACCCCCTGTATATAGCCTCCACATTGACTCTGTACCGTAACACCTTGTATATAACCTCCACATTGACTCTGTACCGGTACTCCCTGTCCACATTGTCTCTGTACCGTAACACCCTGTATATAACCTCCACATTGACTCGGTACCGTAACACCCTGTATATAGCCTCCACATTGACTCTGTACCGGTACCCCCTGTATATAACCTCCACACTGACTCTGTACCGTAATACCCTGTATATAACCTCCACATTGACTCTGTACCGGTACTCCCTGTCCACATTGTCTCTGTACCGTAACACCCTGTATATAACCTCCACATTGACTCGGTACCGTAACACCCTGTATATAGCCTCCACATTGACTCTGTACCGGTACCCCCTGTATATAACCTCCACATTGACTCTGTACCGTAACACCCTGTATATAGCCTCCACATTGACTTGGTACCGTAACACCCTGTATATAGCCTCCACATTGACTCTGTACCGTAACACCTTGTATATAACCTCCACATTGACTCTGTACCGGTACTCCCTGTCCACATTGTCTCTGTACCGTAACACCCTGTATATAACCTCCACATTGACTCGGTACCGTAACACCCTGTATATAGCCTCCACATTGACTCTGTACCGGTACCCCCTGTATATAACCTCCACATTGACTCTGTACCGTAACACCCTGTATATAGCCTCCACATTGACTCGGTACCGTAACACCCTGTATATAGCCTCCACATTGACTCGGTACCGTAATACCCTGTATATAACCTCCACATTGTCTCTGTACCGTAATACCCTGTATATAACCTCCACAATGACTCGGTACCGTAACACCCTGTATATAGCCTCCACATTGACTCTGTACCGGTACCCCCTGTATATAGCCTCCACATTGACTCTGTACCGGTACCCCCTGTATATAGGCTCCACATTGACTCTGTACCGGTACCCCCTGTATATAGCCTCCACATTGACTCTGTACCGGTACCCCCTGTATATAGCCTCCACATTGACTCTGTACCGTAACACCTTGTATATAACCTCCACATTGACTCTGTACCGGTACTCCCTGTCCACATTGTCTCTGTACCGTAACACCCTGTATATAACGTCCACATTGACTCGGTACCGTAACACCCTGTATATAGCCTCCACATTGACTCTGTACCGGTACCCCCTGTATATAGCCTCCACATTGACTCTGTACCGTAATACCCTGTATATAACCTCCACATTGACTCGGTACCGTAACACCCTGTATATAGCCTCCACATTGACTCTGTACCGGTACCCCCTGTATATAGCCTCCACATTGACTCTGTACCGGTACCCCCTGTATATAGCCTCCACATTGACTCTGTACCGGTACCCCCTGTATATAGCCTCCACATTGACTCTGTACCGGTACCCCCTGTATATAGCCTCCACATTGACTCTGTACCGGTACCCCCTGTATATAGCCTCCACATTGACTCTGTACCGGTACCCCCTGTATATAGCCTCCACATTGACTCTGTACCGGTACCCCCTGTATATAGCCTCCACATTGACTCTGTACCGGTACCCCCTGTATATAGCCTCCACATTGACTCTGTACCGGTACTCCCTGTCCACATTGTCTCTGTACCGTAACACCCTGTATATAACCTCCACATTGACTCGGTACCGTAACACCCTGTATATAGCCTCCACATTGACTCTGTACCGGTACCCCCTGTATATAGCCTCCACATTGACTCTGTACCGGTACCCCCTGTATATAGCCTCCACATTGACTCTGTACCGGTACCCCCTGTATATAGCCTCCACATTGACTCTGTACCGGTACCCCCTGTATATAGCCTCCACATTGACTCTGTACCGTAACACCTTGTATATAACCTCCACATTGACTCTGTACCGGTACTCCCTGTCCACATTGTCTCTGTACCGTAACACCCTGTATATAACGTCCACATTGACTCGGTACCGTAACACCCTGTATATAGCCTCCACATTGACTCTGTACCGGTACCCCCTGTATATAGCCTCCACATTGACTCTGTACCGTAATACCCTGTATATAACCTCCACATTGACTCTGTACCGTAACACCCTGTATATAGCCTCCACATTGACTCTGTACCGGTACCCCCTGTATATAGCCTCCACATTGACTCTGTACCGGTACCCCCTGTATATAGCCTCCACATTGACTCTGTACCGGTACCCCCTGTATATAGCCTCCACATTGACTCTGTACCGGTACCCCCTGTATATAGCCTCCACATTGACTCTGTACCGGTACCCCCTGTATATAGCCTCCACATTGACTCTGTACCGGTACCCCCTGTATATAGCCTCCACATTGACTCTGTACCGGTACCCCCTGTATATAGCCTCCACATTGACTCTGTACCGGTACCCCCTGTATATAGCCTCCACATTGACTCTGTACCGGTACCCCCTGTATATAGTCTCCACATTGACTCTGTACCGGTACCCCCTGTATATAGCCTCCACATTGACTCTGTACCGGTACCCCCTGTATATAGCCTCCACATTGACTCTGTACCGGTACCCCCTGTATATAGCCTCCACATTGACTCTGTACCGTAATACCCTGTATATAACCTCCACATTGACTCGGTACCGTAACACCCTGTATATAGCCTCCACATTGACTCTGTACCGGTACCCCCTGTATATAGCCTCCACATTGACTCTGTACCGGTACCACCTGTATATAGCCTCCACATTGACTCTGTACCGTAACCCCCTGTATATAGCCTCCACATTGACTCTGTACCGGTACCCCCTGTATATAGCCTCCACATTGACTCTGTACCGTAACACCTTGTATATAACCTCCACATTGACTCTGTACCGGTACTCCCTGTCCACATTGTCTCTGTACCGTAACACCCTGTATATAACCTCCACATTGACTCGGTATCGTAACACCCTGTATATAGCCTCCACATTGACTCTGTACCGGTACCCCCTGTATATAGCCTCCACATTGACTCTGTACCGTAATACCCTGTATATAACCTCCACATTGACTCGGTACCGTAACACCCTGTATATAGCCTCCAGACTGACTCTGTACCGTAACACCCTGTATATAGCCTCCACATTGACTCTGTACCAGTACCCCCTGTATATAGCCTCCACATTGACTCTGTACCGTAACACCCTGTATATAGCCTCCACATTGACTCTGTACCGTAACACCCTGTATATAGCCTCCACATTGACTCTGTACCGGTACCCCCTGTGTTTAGCCTCCACACTGACTCGGTACCGGTACCCCCTGTATATAGCCTCCACACTGACTTGGTACCGGTACCCCCTGTATATAGCCTCCACACTGACTTGGTACCGGTACCCCCTGTATATAGCCTCCACATTGACTCTGTACCGGTACCCCCTGTATATAGCCTCCACACTGACTCGGTACCGGTACCCCCTGTATATAGCCTCCACACTGACTCGGTACCGGTACCCCCTGTATATAGCCTCCACACTGACTCGGTACCGGTACCCCTGGTATATAGCCTCCACACTGACTCTGTACCGTATCACCCTGTATATAGCCTCCACACTGACTCGATACCGGTACCCCCTGTATATAGCCTCCACACTGACTCGGTACCGGTACACCCTGTATATAGCCTCCACATTGACTCTGTACCGGTACCCCCTGTATATAGCCTCCACATTGACTCTGTACCGGTACCCCCTGTATATAGCCTCCACACTGACTCTGTACCGGTACCCCATGTATATAGCCTCCACACTGACTCGGTACCGGTACCCCCTGTATATAGCCTCCACACTGACTCGGTACCGGTACCCCTGTATATAGCCTTCACATTGACTTGGTACCGGTACCCCCTGTATATATTCTCCACATTGACTCTGTACCGGTACCCCCTGTATATAGCCTCCACATTGACTCTGTACCGGTACCCCCTGTATATAGCCTCCACATTGACTCTGTACTGGTACCCCCTGTATATAGCCTCCACATTGACTCTGTACCGGTACCCCCTGTATATAGCCTCCACATTGACTCTGTACCGGTACCCCCTGTATATAGCCTCCACATTGACTCTGTACTGGTACCCCCTGTATATAGCCTCCACATTGACTCTGTACTGGTACCCCCTGTATATAGCCTCCACATTGACTCTGTACCGGTACCCCCTGTATATAGTCTCCACATTGACTCTGTACCGGTACCCCCTGTATATAGCCTCCACATTGACTCTGTACCGGTACCCCCTGTATATAGCCTCCACATTGACTCTGTACTGGTACCCCCTGTATATAGTCTCCACATTGACTCTGTACCGGTACCCCCTGTATATAGCCTCCACATTGACTCTGTACTGGTACCCCCTGTATATAGCCTCCACATTGACTCTGTACCGGTACCCTCTGTATAAAGCTTCGTTATTGTTATTTTATTGTGTTATTTTTTATAATTTTTTTACTTTAGTTTACTACTTGGTAAATATTTTCTTAACTCTTCTTGAACTGCATTGTTGGTTAAGGGCTTGTCAGTAAGCATTTCACGGTAAGGTCTTTACCTGCTGTATTCGGAGGATGTTACAAATAACGTTTGATTCGATTTGATCATTAGTCCAACAGTTACAAACTAGAGTTTCTATTGGACAAATTCAGGTATTTTTTACTATCTCTGTTTCGTTTTCTTCCGTTTTAAGAAACGTTTTTCAATAGAATCGGAGGAGTGAATACACCCCTGATCACACAAACACAGTTCGCTTTCATAGCTGCCACGTTGTATTTCTTCTCGCCTCTATCCGCTCTCCTCCTCTCACCTCCTCCCTTCATTTCTGGACTTTAATGCACAACACATAAGCTGTATGTGACCAGGTGAAAAAACTTTTCCAAACAAAAACCATATCATAACCGCTACACACAGCCTGCATCGTTGTCCCCATATTAGCTAAAGTAACGTCCTAGTCAACATAGCTAATAGAACTAATGCGTTAGTAAACCCACTACAATCATGCAGTAACGTTACCGTGTATGCTGTATAGTGTGGTGTAGTGTAGTATGGTGCTGTATAGTGTAGTGTAGTGTAGTATGGTGCTGTGTAGAGTAGTGTAGTGTAGTATGGTGCTGTATAGAGTAGTGTAGTGTAGTATGGTGCTGTATAGAGTAGTGTAGTGTAGTATGGTGCTGTGTAGTGTAGTGTAGTATGGTGCTGTATAGAGTAGTGTAGTGTAGTATGGTGCTGTATAGAGTAGTGTAGTGTAGTGTGGTGCTGTATAGTGTGGTGTAGTGTAGTGTGGTGCTGTATAGTGTGGTGTAGTGTAGTGTGGTGCTGTATAGTGTGGTGTAGTGTAGTGTG
This sequence comes from Salvelinus fontinalis, assembly GCF_029448725.1. Classification (NCBI taxonomy): domain Eukaryota; kingdom Metazoa; phylum Chordata; class Actinopteri; order Salmoniformes; family Salmonidae; genus Salvelinus; species Salvelinus fontinalis. The sequence goes on from NC_074691.1 coordinate 34,438,193, forward strand.
GTGCTGTATAGAGTAGTGTGGTGTGGTGCTGTATAGAGTAGTGTGGCGTGGTGCTGTATAGAGTCAGTAAGCAGTTACACCGGCGGGCCCCAGTGGCAATACATTTATAAAACCAAAAGCTTAACTTGACTTGGAAGAGTTCCAGTGTTAGATAGCCATAGCCATAGCTAGCTAACACAGCATCCCTCTGTTTGAGCCTGGTGTTTGAGTAGCTAAACTAGCCAGCTGCATTTGCTAGCTAAAGTAAGTGAAACTGAAAGTGAAAAAAAGACAATCTCTCTCTCTCTTACTTCTCCTTCATTTTTGAAGAAATTCATTTGTTGAAAACTGTTCAACTACTGTCTTTCTCTCTCTTTGAGTCAACTACTCACCACATTTTATACCCTGCAGTGCTAGCTAGCTGTAGCTTATGCTTTCAGTACTAGATTCATTCTCTGATCCTTTGATTGGGTGGACACCATGTCAGTTCATGCTGCAAGACCTCTGTTAAGTTGTAGAACGTCCTCCGGAAGTTGTCCTAATTACTGTGTAAGTCTATGGGAGGGGGTGAAAACCAAGAGCCTCCTAGGTTTTGTATTGAAGTCAATGTACTCAGAGGAGGACGGAAGTTAACTGTCCTCCGGCTACACCATGGTGCTACCCTACAGAGTGCTGTTGAGGCTACTGTAGACCTTCATTGCAAAATAGTGTGTTTTAATCAATTATTTGGTGGACTGTGCATATATTTAGGATACCTTTGAAATTTTTTTTTTTAATGAAGTTCACTGATCGGCCTCCACTGAGGTAAACATTAGGAACACCTTTCTATTAAAGTGTTGCACTCCCCAGAACAGCCTCAATTCGGCGGGGCATTTACTCTACAAGGTGTTCGAAAGCGTTCCACAAGGATACTGGCTCATGTTGACTCTAATGCTTCCCACAGTTGTGTCAAGTTGGCTGGATGTCCTTTGGGTGGTGGACCATTCTTGATACACACGGGGAACTGGTGTGTGTGAAAAACCCCAGCCGTGTTGCAGTTCTTGAAACAAACTGCTGCGCCTGGCACCCCGTTCAAAGGCACTTAAATCTTTTGTCACCCTGTGAATGGCACACATACACAATCCATGTCCCATGACGTGGACCCCACTCCACCATAGTCAATACCCGCTTAGGTGGCCTCCCAGGAACGAGGACCCTTGCAACGAGTCTGAGGGGCAGCTCCGGACTGAATGGCAGCTACGGACTGAATGGCAGCTCTGAACTGGAGGGCAGCTTATGACTGGAGGGCAGCTCATGACTGGAGGGCAGCTCATGACTGGAGGACGGCTCATGACTGGAGGGCGGCTCATGACTGGCGGGTGGCTCATGACTGGAGGGCGGCTCCTGACTGGCGGGCGGCTCCTGACTGGCGGGCGGCTCCTGACTGGCGGGCGGCTCTGGCAGCTCCTGACTGGCGGGCGGCTCTGGCAGCTCCTGACTGGCGGGCGGCTCTAGCAGCTCCTGACTGGAGGGCGGCTCTGGCAGCTCCTGACTGGCGGGCGGCTCTGGCAGCTCCTGTCTGGCGGGCGGCTCTGGCAGCTCCTGACTGGCGGGCGGCTCTAGCAGCTCCTGACTGGAGGGCGGCTCTGGCAGCTCCTGACTGGCGGGCGGCTCTGGCAGCTCCTGTCTGGCGGGCGGCTCTGGCAGCTCCTGACTGACGGATGGCTCTAGCGGCTCCTGACTGACGGGCGGCTATGACGGCTCAAGACAGACGGGCGGCTCTGACGGCTCGGGACAGACGGGCGGCTCAGATGGCGCTGGGCAGGCAGGCAGCTCAGATTGCGCTGGGCATGCAGGCAGCTCAGATGACGCTGGGCAGGCAGGCGGCTCAGATGGCGCTGGGCAGGCAGGCAGCTCAGATGGCGCTGGGCAGACGGGCAGCTCAGATGGCGCTGGGCAGATGGCAGACTCTGGCCGGCTGAGACGCACAGGAGGCTTGGTGCGTGGTGCCGGAACTGGTGGTACCGGACTGGAGACACGCACCACAGGGAGATTGCGTGGAGGAGGAACAGGGCTCTGGAGACGCACTGGAAGCCTGGTGCGTGGTGTAGGCACTGGTGGTACTGGGCTGGAGCGAGGAGGTGGTGCCGGATATACCGGACCGTGAAGGCTTACAGGAGCTCTTGAGCACCGAGCCTGCCCAACCTTACCTGGTTTAATGCTCCCTATAGCCAGGCCAATGCGGTGAGGAGGAATAGCCCGCACTGGGCTGTGCTGGCGAACTGGGGACACCATGCGTAAGGCTGGTGCCATGTACACTGGCCCGAGGAGACGTACTGGAGGCCAGATACGTTGAGCCGGCTTCATGGCACCTGGCTCGATGCCCACTCTGCCCACACAGGTATATTTTACCTGGTGTATTCTACCTGGTATATTCTACCTGGTGTCTTCTACCTGGTGTATTCTACCTGGTGTATTCTACCTGGTGTCTTCTACCTGGTATATTCTACTTGGTGTCTTCTACCTGGTGTCTTCTACCTGGTATATTCTACCTGGTGCCTTCTACCTGGTGTCTTCTACCTGGTGTCTTCTACCTGGTGTCTGCTACCTGGTGTCTTCTACCTGGTGTATTCTACCTGGTGTTTTCTACCTGGTATATTCTACCTGGTGTTTTCTACCTGGTGTTTTCTACCTGGTGTCTTCTACCTGGTATATTCTACCTGGTGTTTTCTACCTGGTATATTCTACCTGGTGTTTTCTACCTGGTGTTTTCTACCTGGTGTCTTCTACCTGGTATTTTATACCTGGTATTTTATACCTGGTGTTTCTACCTGTTGTATTATACCTGGTATTTTCTACCTGGTATTTTCTACCTGGTATTTCCTACCTGGTATATTCTATCTGGTGTTTTCTACCCCCATTAAATCCTGGTATATTCTAAATGTGCATACCTGGCTCCTTATAGAGAATACATAACACCACACATCCCTCTCTCCTTCCCCCTCTCCTTCCCTCTCTCCTCCCTTTCTCTCCTCTCCTTCTCTCCTCTCCTTCTCTCCTCTCCCTCTCTCTCCTCCTCCTCTCTCTCCTCCCCTCTCTCTCCTCTCCCTCTCTCTCCTCCCCCTCCATCTCCCTCTCCTCCCCCTCTTCTCTCTCCCTCTCTCTCTCTCTCTCCCTCTCTCTCTCTCTCTCTCTGTGTGAGAGTGTCTGTAACACACACACACACACACACACACACACACACACACACACACACACACACACACACACACACACACACACACACACACACACACACACACACACACACACACACACACACACACACACACACACACATACGCAGACACTCACACACACACACACACACTTGTTCACAAACACACCATGCAGCGTTTAACCGATAATTACCAGAATTGTTAATTTGCACCCTTGTTAACGTGCTAAGCTAACTGCTGACAGTGAAAACAGTTACGTTCCTGCTTCCTGTGCATCTTTTTATAGCTGTCGTTCTTCCTCAACCCCAGAATAAATCAAAGGCTCCCTCTTTTCTCCTCACATTACAGTCTAAATGGATTTGCGTTCAGCAGAGGTTTTATATGGAACACGCAAAGATTACTGGGATGCCTAATCAGAAAGACTTTTGAAAAAAGCTTAACATTTATCAGAGAGAGAGAGAGAGAGAGAGCCAGCAGGAACAAACTAGTCAGAGCGGGAATCCTTTAGCACGGAGGGCTGGGGGACGGAACGAACGTCCCTAGGAAGAGAAATCAAACAGTTATTTTTTTCTGTGGCGTCTCTCTGTGTGTGTGTGTGTGTGTGTGTGTGTGTGTGTGTGTGTGTGTGTGTGTGTGTGTGTGTGTGTGTGTGTGTGTGTGTGTGTGTGTGTGTGTGTGTGTTGTCTCCCAATGCATATGTGTTGATTTACTGCTTCTTATTTGATTCTATGTTGTGAGGGATTTGGGGATTGGGCCAGTTTCCACAGCGGAGAAAGAGGAGTTGAAAAATAGGGGGAGTGGGAGATTACCGCTTTGGTCTCCCTTCTCTGTTACCGCTTTGGTCTCCCTTCTCTGTTACCGCTTTGGTCTCCCTTCTCTGTTACCGCTTTGGTCTCCATTCTCTGTTACCGCTTTGGTCTCCCTTCTCTGTTACCGCTTTGGTCTCCCTTCACTGTTACCGCTTTGGTCTCCATTCTCTGTTACCGCTTTGGTCTCCCTTCTCTGTTACCGCTTTGGTCTCCCTTCTCTGTTACCGCTTTGGTCTCCCTTCTCTGTTACCGCTTTGGTCTCCATTCTCTGTTACCGCTTTGGTCTCCCTTCTCTGTTACCGCTTTGGTCTCCCTTCACTGTTACCGCTTTGGTCTCCCTTCTCTGTTACCGCTTTGGTCTCCCTTCTCTGTTACCACTTTGGTCTCCCTTCTCTGTTATCACTTTGGTCTCCCTTCACTGTTACCGCTTTGGTCTCCCTTCTCTGTTACCGCTTTGGTCTCCCTTCTCTGTTACCACTTTGGTCTCCCTTCTCTGTTATCACTTTGGTCTCCCTTCTCTGTGACTGTGAGGGGATCCAGGGCTGGTTGCTGTGTTACTGTGAGGGGATCCAGGGCTGGTTGCTATGTTACTGTGAGGGGATCCGGGGCTGGTTGCTATGTTACTGTGAGGGGATACAGGGCTGGTTGCTATGTTACTGTGAGGGGATCCAGGGCTGGTTGCTGTGTTACTGTGAGGGGATCCAGGGCTGGTTGCTATGTTACTGTGAGGGGATCCACGGCTGGTTGCTATGTTACTGTGAGGGGATCCAGGGCTGGTTGCTATGTTACTGTGAGGGGATCCAGGGCTGGTTGCTATGTTACTGTGAGGGGATCCAGGGCTGGTTGCTATGTTACTGTGAGGGGATCCAGGGCTGGTTGCTATGTTACTGTGAGGGGATCCAGGGCTGGTTGCTATGTTACTGTGAGGGGATCCAGGGCTGGTTGCTATGTTACTGTGAGGGGATCCAGGGCTGGTTGCTATGTTACTGTGAGGGGATCCAGGGCTGATTGCTATGTTACTGTGAGGGGATCCAGGGCTGGTTGCTATGTTACTGTGAGGGGATCCAGGGCTGGTTGCTATGTTACTGTGAGGGTATCCAAGGCTGGTTGCTATGTTACTGTGAGGGGATCCAGGGCTGGTTGCTATGTTACTGTGAGGGGATCCAGGGCTGGTTGCTATGTTACTGTGAGGGGATCCAGGGCTGGTTGCTGTGTTACTGTGAGGGGATCCAGGGCTGGTTGCTGTGTTACTGTGAGGGGATCCAGGGCTGGTTGCTATGTTACTGTGAGGGGATCCAGGGCTGGTTGCTGTGTTACTGTGAGGGGATCCAGGGCTGGTTGCTGTGTTACTGTGAGGGGATCCAGGGCTGGTTGCTGTGTTACTGTGAGGGGATCCAGGGCTGGTTGCTATGTTACTGTGAGGGGATCCAGGGCTGGTTGCTGTGTTACTGTGAGGGGATCCAGGGCTGGTTGCTGTGTTACTGTGAGGGGATCCAGGGCTGGTTGCTGTGTTACTGTGAGGGGATCTAGAGATGGTTGCTGTGTTGTTTGGCAGTACAAAGTTGTGGAGTGTTGTGTCGTAGTGTGTCGTGGTGTGTCGTAGTGTGTTGTGGTGTGTCATGGTGTGTTTTGTCGTTGTGTGTTGTGGTGTGTCGTAGTGTGTCGTGGTGTGTCATGGTGTGTCTTGTCGATGTGTGTTGTGGTGTGTCGTGGTGTGTTTTGTTGTGTGTCGTTGTGTGGTGTGGTGTGTCATGGTGTGTCGTGGTGTGTCGTGGTGTGATGTGGTGTTTTGTTGTGTGTCGTGGTGTGTCGTGGTGTGTCGTGGTGTGATGTTTTGTTGTGTGTCGTGGTGTGTCCTGTTGTTATGTGTCGTGGATTGTGGTGTGGTGTTTTGTTGTGTGTCGTGGTGTGGTGTGTTGTTGTGTGTTGTAGCGTGTCGTGGTGTGTTGTTGAATCAAGCCTGTACTGAGTAGATGTTAAATGGTGTATTGAGGGACTGGAGGCGCTGGTACCAGCACTGACCTAGTTTTACTGCAGAGAGAGAGAGGGAGAGAGAGAGGGAGAGACGGGGAGAGGGAGAGGAAGGGAGAGGGAGACCAAGAGAGAGAGAGAGGGAGAGGGAGAGGGGAAAGAGAGGTTGAGGGAGAGTGAAAGAGAAAGAGAGAGAGACAGAGAGAGAGAGAGGGAGAGGGAGAGGGGAAAGAGAGAGAGCCTTGGAATGTCCAGCCAGGCCCATAGTCCCATAGTAGTGGAGACCGGGGTCAGTAGTCCCACATTATGGGGTCAGTAGTCCCACATTATGGGGTCATTAGTCCCACAGTATGGGGTCAGTAGTCCCACAGTATGGGGTCAGTAGTCCCACAGTATGGGGTCAGTGATCCCACAGTATGGGGTCAGTAGTCCCACAGTATGGGATCTGTAGTCCCACAGTATGGGGTCAGTAGTCCCACAGTATGGGGTCAGTAGTCCCACAGTATGGGGTCAGTAGTCACACAGTATGGGGTCAGTAGTCCCACAGTATGGGGTCAGTAGTCCCACAGTATGGGGTCAGTAGTCCCACAGAATGGGGTCAGTAGTCCCACAGAATGGGGTCAGTAGTCCCACAGTATGGAGTCAGTAGTCACCCAGTTTGGGGTCAGTAGTACCACAGTATGGGGTCAGTAGTCCCACAGTATGGGGTCAGTAGTACCACAGTATGGGGTCAGTAGTCCCACAGTATGGGGTCTGTAGTACCACAGTATGGGGTCAGTAGTCCCACAGTATGGGGTCAGTAGTCCCACAGTATGGGGTCAGTAGTCACCCAGTATGGGGTCAGTAGTCCCACAGTATGGGGTCAGTAGTCCCACAGTATGGGGTCAGTAGTCACCCAGTATGGGGTCAGTAGTCCCACAGTATGGGGTCCGTAGTCCCACAGTATGGGGTCAGTAGTCCCACAGTATGGGGTCAGTAGTCCCACAGTATGGGGTCAGTAGTCCCACAGAATGGGGTCAGTAGTCCCACAGTATGGGGTCAGTAGTCCCACAGTATGGGGTCAGTAGTCCCACAGTATGGGGACTACCCACACACTGGACTCTACCCAACACACTGGACTCTACCCAACACACTGGACTCTACCCTCACACTGGACTCTACCCAACACACTAGACTCTACCAACACACTGGACTCTACCCAACACACTGGACTCTACCCAAACACTGGACTCTACCCACACAACACTGGACTCTACCCTCACACTGGACTCTACCCACACACTGGACTCTACCCACACACTGGATTCTACCCAACACACTGGACTCTACCCACACTGGACTCTACCCTCACACTTGACTCTACCCAACACACTGGACTCTACCCAACACACTGGACTCTACCCAACACACTGGACTCTACCCAACACACTGGACTCTACCCAACACACTAGACTCTACCAACACACTGGACTCTACCCTCACACTGGACTCTACCCTCACACTGGACTCTACCAACACACTGGACTCTACCCAACACACTAGACTCTACCCACACACTGGACTCTACCCAACACACTGGACTCTACCCAGCACACTGGACTCTACCCACACACTGGACTCTACCCACACACACTGGACTCTACCCAACACACTGGACTCTACCCAACACACTGGACTCTACCCAACACACTGGACTCTACCCGACACACTGGACTCTACCCAACACACTGGACTCTACCCAACACACTGGACTCTACCCGACACACTGGACTCTACCCAACACACTGACTGGACTCTACCCACACACTGGACTCTACCCACACACTGGACTCTACCCAACACACTGGACTCTACCCAACACACTGGACTCTACCCACACACTGGACTCTACCCAACATACTGGACTCTACCCACACACTGGACTCTACCCACACACTGGACTCTAACCACAAACTGGACTCTACCCACACACTGGACTCTACCCAACACACTGGACTCTACCCTCACACTGGACTCTACCCAACACACTAGACTCTACCAACACACTGGACTCTACCCAACACACTGGACTCTACCCACACACTGGACTCTACCCACACAACACTGGACTCTACCCTCAAACTGGACTCTACCCACACAATGGACTCTACCCACACACTGGACTCTACCCACACACTGGACTCTACGCAACACACTGGACTCTACCCACACTGGACTCTACCCTCACACTGGACTCTACCCAACACACTGGACTCTACCCAACACACTGGACTCTACCCAACACACTGGACTCTACCCAACACACTAGACTCTACCAACACACTGGACTCTACCCTCAAACTGGACTCTACCCTCACACTGGACTCTACCCTCACACTGGACTCTACCAACACACTGGACTCTACCCAACACACTAGACTCTACCCAACACACTGGACTCTACCCAACACACTGGACTCTACCCAACACACTGGACTCTACCCACACACTGGACTCTACCCACACACACTGGACTCTACCCGACACACTGGACTCTACCCGACACACTGGACTCTACCCGACACACTGGACTCTACCCGACACACTGGACTCTACCCGACACACTGGACTCTACCCGACACACTGGACTCTACCCAACACACTGACTGGACTCTACCCACACACTGACTGGACTCTACCCACACACTGGACTCTACCCACACACTGGACTCTACCCAACACACTGGACTCTACCCAACACACTGGACTCTACCCACACACTGGACTCTACCCAACATACTGGACTCTACCCACACACTGGACTCTAACCACACACTGGACTCTAACCACACACTGGACTCTACCCACACACTGGACTCTACCTGACACACTGGACTCTACCCAACACACTGACTGGACTCTACCCACACACTGGACTCTACCCACACACTGAACTCTACCCACACACACTGGACTCTACCCACACACACTGGACTCTACCCAACACACTAGACTCTACCAGCACACTGGACTCTACCCACACACTGGACTCTACCCAACACACTGGACTCTACCCAACACACTGGACTCTACCACACACTGGACTCTACCACACACTGGACTCTACCACACACTGGACTCTACCAACACGCTGGACTCTACCCAACACACTGGACTCTACCCAACACACTGGACTCTACCCAACACACTGGACTCTACCCAACACACACTGGACTCTACCCACACACTGGACTCTACCCACACACTGGACTCTACCCACACTGTACTCTACCAACACACTGGACTCTACCCCCACCCTGGACTCTACCCACACACTGGACACTACCCAACACACTGGACTCTACCAACACACTGGACTCTAACCAACACACTGGACTCTATCCACACACTGGACTCTACCCACACACTGGACTCTACCCAACACACTGGACTCTACCCAACACACTGGACTCTACCAACACACTGGACTCTACCAACACACTGGACTCTAACCACACACTGGACTCTACCCACACACTGGACTCTACCAACACACTGGAATCTACCCAACACACTGGACTCTACCCAACACACTGGACTCTACCCAACACACTGGACTCTACCCAACACACTGGACTATACCCAACACACTGGACTATACCCAACACACTGGACTCTACCCACACACTGGACTCTACCCACACACTGGACTCTACCCAACACACTGGACTCTACCCACACACTGGACTCTACCCACACACTGGACTCTACCCCCACACTGGACTCTACCCAACACATTGGACTCTACCCAACACACTAGACTCTACCCACACACTGGACTCTACCCAACACACTGGACACTACCAACACACTGGACTCTACCCACACACTGGACTCTAGCCACACACTGGACTCTACCCACACACTGGACTCTACCCACACACTGGACTCTACCCCCACACTGGACTCTACCCAACACACTGGACTCTACCCAACACACTAGACTCTACCCACACACTGGACTCTACCCAACACACTGGACACTACCAACACACTGGACTCTACCCACACACTGGACTCTAGCCACACACTGGACTCTACCCACACACTGGACTCTACCCACACTGGACTCTACCCAACACACTGGACTCTACCCAACACACTAGACTCTACCCACACACTGGACTCTACCCAACACACTGGACTCTACCAACACACTGGACTCTACCCAACACACTGGACTCTACCCACACACTGTACTCTACCCACACACTGGACTCTACCCACACACTGGACTCTACCCACACACTGAACTCTACCCCACACACTGGACTCTACCCACACACTGGACTCTACCCACACACTGGACTCTACCCACACACTGGACTCTACCCAACACACTGGACTCTACCCAACACACTGGACTCTACCCAACACACTGGACTCTACCCAACACACTGGACTCTACCCACACACTGGACTCTACCCACACACTGGACTGTACCCAACACACTGGACTCTACCCAACACACTGGACTCTACCCAACACACTGGACTCTACCCAACACACTGGACTCTACCCAACACACTGGACTCTAACCAACACACTGGACTCTACCCAACACACTGGACTCTACCCACACACTGGACTCTACCCAACACACTGGACTCTACCCACACACTGGACTCTACCCGCACACTGGACTCTACCCACACACTGGACTCTACCCACACACTGGACTCTACCCACACACTGGACTCTACCCCCACACTGGACTCTACCCCCACACTGGACTCTACCCCCACACTGGACTCTACCCAACACACTGGACTCTACCCAACACACTAGACTCTACCCACACACTGGACTCTACCCAACACACTGGACTCTACCAACACACTGTACTCTACCCACACACTGGACTCTACCCACACACTGGACTCTACCCACACACTGGACTCTACCCCACACACTGGACTCTATTACACACTGGACTCTACCACACGCTGGACACTACCCGACACACTGGACTCTACCAACACACTGGACTCTACCCAACACACTGGACTCTACCCACACACTGGACTCTACCCACACACTGGACTCTACCCACACACTGGACTCTACCCACACTGTACTCTACCAACACACTGGACTCTACCCCCACCCTGGACTCTACCCACACACTGGACACTACCCAACACACTGGACTCTACCAACACACTGGACTCTACCCAACACACTGGACTCTACCCAACACACTGGACTCTACCCAACACACTGGACTCTAACCACACACTGGACTCTAACCACACACTGGACTCTACCTACACTCTGGACTATACCCACACACTGGACTCTAACCACACACTGGACTCTACCCACACTCTGGACTATACCCACACACTGGACTCTACCCACACACTGGACTCTACCCACACACTGGACTCTAACCACACACTGGACTCTACCCAACACACTGGACTCTACCCACACAACACTGGACTATACCCACACACTGGACTCTTCCCACACACTGGACTCTACCCACACACTGGACTCTACCCACACACTGGACTCTACCCACACACTGGACTCTACCCAACACACTGGACTCTACCCACACAACACTGGACTCTACCCACACACTGGACTCTACCCCACACACTGGACTCTACCCCACACACTGGACACTACCGACACACTGGACTCTACCCACACACTGGACTCTACCAACACACTGGGCTCTACCCAACACACTGGACTCTATGCAACACACTGGACTCTACCCACACACTGGACTCTACCCACACACACTGGACTCTACCCAACACACTGGACACTACCCACACACTGGACTCTACCCACACACTGGACTCTACCCACACACTGGACTCTACCCACACACACTGGACTCTACCCACACACACTGGACTCTACCCACACACACTGGACTCTACCCCCAAGCTGGACTCTACCCACACGCTGGACTCTACCCACACGCTGGACTCTACCCCCACACTGGACTCTATGCACACACTGGACTCTACCCAACACACTGGACTCTACCCAACACACTGGACTCTACCCGACACACTGGACTCTACCCGACACACTGGACTCTACCCACACACTGGACTCTACCCAAACACTGGACTCTACCCACACACTGGACTCTACCCACACACTGGACTCTACCACACACTGGACTCTACCCACACACACTGGACTCTACCCACACACACTGGACTCTACCCACACACACTGGACTCTACCCACACACTGGACTCTACCCGCACACTCGACCACACACTGGACTCTACCCACACACTGGACTCTACCAACACACTGGACTCTACCCACACACTGGACTCTACCCACACACTGGACTCTACCCACACACTGGACTCTACCCAACACACTGGACTCTACCTGACACACGTGACTCTACACAAATACTGGACTCTACCCACACACTGGACTCTACCCACACACTGGACTCTACCCACACACTGGACTCTACCCACACACTGGACTCTACAAACACACACTGGACTCTACCCACACACACTGGACTCTACCCACACACACTGGACTCTACCCACACACTGGACTCTACCCACACACTGGACTCTACCAACACACTGGACTCTACCAACACACTGGACTCTACCCAACACACTGGACACTACCCAACACACTGGACTCTACCACACACTGGACACTATCCACACACTGGACTCTACCCCCACACTGGACACTACCAACACACTGGACTCTACCCAACACACTGGACACTACCCAACACACTGGACTCTACCACACACTGGACACTATCCACACACTGGACTCTACCCCCACACTCGACTCTACCCCCACACTGGACACTATCCACACACTGGACTCTACCCCCACACTGGATTCTACCCACACACTGACTCTACCCACACGCTGGACTCTACCCACACACTAGACTCTACCCAACACACTGGACTCTACCCAACACACTGGACTCTACCCACACACTGGACTCTACCCAACACACTGGACTCTACCCAACACACTGGACTCTACCCAACACACGAGACTCTACCCACACACTGGACTCTACCCACACACTGGACTCTACCAACACACTGGACTCTACCAACACACTGGACTCTACCAACACACTGGACTCTACCCACACACTGGACTCTACCCACACACTGGACTCTACCCACACACTGGACTCTACCCCACACACTGGACTCTACCACACACTGGACTCTACCACACACTGGACTCTACCCACACGCTGGACTCTACCCACATGCTGGACTCTACCCACACGCTGGACTCTACCCGACACACTGGATTCTACCCAACACACTGGACTCTACCCAACACACTGGACTCTACCCAACACACTAGACTCTACCCAACACACTAGACTCTACCCAACACACTGGACTCTACCCAACACACTGGACTCTACCCAACACACTGGACTCTACCCAACACACTGGACTCTACCAACACACTGGACTCTACCCCACACACTGGACTCTACCCACACACTGGACTCTACCACACACTGGACTTTACCCCACACACTGGACTCTACCCCACACACTGGACTCTACCACACACTGGACTCTACCACACACTGGACTCTACCCACACGCTGGACTCTACCCGACACACTGGACTCTACCAACATACTGGACTCTACCCAACACACTGGACTCTACCCAACACACACTGGACTCTACCCACACACTGGACTCTACCCACACACTGGACACTACCCACACTCTACTCTACCAACACACTGGACTCTACCCACACACTGGACTCTACCCACACACTGGACACTACCCAACACACTGGACTCTACCAACACACTGGACTCTACCCAACACACTGGACTCTACCCACACACTGGACTCTACCCACACACTGGACTCTACCAACACACTGGACTCTACCCAACACACTGGACTCTACCCAACACACTGGACTCTACCCAACACACTGGACTCTACCCACACACTGGACTCTACCCACACACTGGACTCTACCAACACACTGGACTCTACCCAACACACTGGACTCTACCCAACACACTGGACTCTACCCAACACACTGGACTCTACCCAACACACTGGACTCTACCCACACACTGGACTCTACCCAACACACTGGACTCTACCCAACACACTGGACTCTACCCCACACACTGGACTCTACCCACACACTGGACTCTACCAACACACTGGACTCTACCCAACACACTGGACTCTACCCAACACACTGGACTCTACCCAACACACTGGACTCTATCCACACACTGGACTCTACCCAACACACTAGACTCTACCCAACACACTAGACTCTACCCAACACACTGGACTCTACCCAACACACTGGACTCTACCCAACACACTGGACTCTACCCAACACACTGGACTCTACCAACACACTGGACTCTACCCCACACACTGGACTCTACCCACACACTGGACTCTACCCACACACTGGACTCTACCCACACACTGGACTCTACCCACACACTGGACTCTACCCACACACTGGACTCTACCCCACACACTGGACTCTACCCTCACACTGGACTCTACCCACACACTGGACTCTACCCAACACACTGGACTCTACCCCACACACTGGACTCTACCCCACACACTGGACTCTACCACACACTGGACTCTACCACACACTGGACTCTACCCACACGCTGGACTCTACCCGACACACTGGACTCTACCCAACACACTGGACTCTACCCCACACACTGGACTCTACCCCACACACTGGACTCTACCACACACTGGACTCTACCCACACACTGGACTCTACCCACACACTGGACTCTACCACACACTGGACTCTACCAACACACTGGACTCTACCCCACAAACTGGACTCTACCACACACTGGACTCTACCCACACACTGGACTCTACCCCACACACTGGACTCTACCCTCACACTGGACTCTACCCACACACTGGACTCTACCCAACACACTGGACTCTACCCACACACTGGACTCTACCCACACACTGGACTCTACCCCACACACTGGACTCTACCCTCACACTGGACTCTACCCACACACTGGACTCTACCCAACACACTGGACTCTACCCCACACACTGGACTCTACCCCACACACTGGACTCTACCACACACTGGACTCTACCACACACTGGACTCTACCCACACGCTGGACTCTACCCTCACACTGGACTCTACCACACACTGGACTCTACCCACACGCTGGACTCTACCCGACACACTGGACTCTACCAACATACTGGACTCTACCCAACACACTGGACTCTACCCAACACACACTGGACTCTACCCACACACTGGACTCTACCCACACACTGGACACTACCCACACTCTACTCTACCAACACACTGGACTCTACCCACACACTGGACTCTACCCACACACTGGACACTACCCAACACACTGGACTCTACCAACACACTGGACTCTACCCAACACACTGGACTCTACCCACACACTGGACTCTACCCACACACTGGACTCTACCAACACACTGGACTCTACCCAACACACTGGACTCTACCCAACACACTGGACTCTACCCAACACACTGGACTCTACCCACACACTGGACTCTACCCACACACTGGACTCTACCAACACACTGGACTCTACCCAACACACTGGACTCTACCCAACACACTGGACTCTACCCAACACACTGGACTCTACCCAACACACTGGACTCTACCCACACACTGGACTCTACCCAACACACTGGACTCTACCCAACACACTGGACTCTACCCCACACACTGGACTCTACCCACACACTGGACTCTACCAACACACTGGACTCTACCCAACACACTGGACTCTACCCAACACACTGGACTCTACCCAACACACTGGACTCTATCCACACACTGGACTCTACCCAACACACTAGACTCTACCCAACACACTAGACTCTACCCAACACACTGGACTCTACCCAACACACTGGACTCTACCCAACACACTGGACTCTACCAACACACTGGACTCTACCCCACACACTGGACTCTACCCACACACTGGACTCTACCCACACACTGGACTCTACCCACACACTGGACTCTACCCACACACTGGACTCTACCCCACACACTGGACTCTACCCTCACACTGGACTCTACCCACACACTGGACTCTACCCAACACACTGGACTCTACCCCACACACTGGACTCTACCCCACACACTGGACTCTACCACACACTGGACTCTACCACACACTGGACTCTACCCACACGCTGGACTCTACCCGACACACTGGACTCTACCCAACACACTGGACTCTACCCCACACACTGGACTCTACCCCACACACTGGACTCTACCACACACTGGACTCTACCCACACACTGGACTCTACCCACACACTGGACTCTACCCACACACTGGACTCTACCCTCACACACTGGACTCTACCCTCACACACTGGACTCTACCACACACTGGACTCTACCAACACACTGGACTCTACCCCACAAACTGGACTCTACCACACACTGGACTCTACCACACACTGGACTCTACCCACACACTGGACTCTACCCACACACTGGACTCTACCCCACACACTGGACTCTACCCAACACACTGGACTCTACCCAACACACTGGACTCTACCCAACACACTGGACTCTACCCAACACACTGGACTCTATCCACACACTAGACTCTACCCAACACACTAGACTCTACCCAACACACTAGACTCTACCCAACACACTGGACTCTACCCAACACACTGGACTCTACCCAACACACTGGACTCTACCCAACACACTGGACTCTACCAACACACTGGACTCTACCCCACACACTGGACTCTACCCACACACTGGACTCTACCCACACACTGGACTCTACCCACACACTGGACTCTACCCACACACTGGACTCTACCCCACACACTGGACTCTACCCTCACACTGGACTCTACCCACACACTGGACTCTACCCAACACACTGGACTCTACCCCACACACTGGACTCTACCCCACACACTGGACTCTACCACACACTGGACTCTACCACACACTGGACTCTACCCACACGCTGGACTCTACCCGACACACTGGACTCTACCCAACACACTGGACTCTACCCCACACACTGGACTCTACCCCACACACTGGACTCTACCACACACTGGACTCTACCCACACACTGGACTCTACCCACACACTGGACTCTACCCACACACTGGACTCTACCCTCACACACTGGACTCTACCACACACTGGACTCTACCAACACACTGGACTCTACCCCACAAACTGGACTCTACCACACACTGGACTCTACCACACACTGGACTCTACCCACACACTGGACTCTACCCACACACTGGACTCTACCCCACACACTGGACTCTACCCTCACACTGGACTCTACCCACACACTGGACTCTACCCAACACACTGGACTCTACCCCACACACTGGACTCTACCCCACACACTGGACTCTACCACACACTGGACTCTACCACACACTGGACTCTACCCACACGCTGGACTCTACCCTCACACTGGACTCTACCACACACTGGACTCTACCCACACGCTGGACTCTACCCGACACACTGGACTCTACCAACATACTGGACTCTACCCAACACACTGGACTCTACCCAACACACACTGGACTCTACCCACACACTGGACTCTACCCACACACTGGACACTACCCACACTCTACTCTACCAACACACTGGACTCTACCCACACACTGGACTCTACCCACACACTGGACACTACCCAACACACTGGACTCTACCAACACACTGGACTCTACCCAACACACTGGACTCTACCCACACACTGGACTCTACCCACACACTGGACTCTACCAACACACTGGACTCTACCCAACACACTGGACTCTACCCAACACACTGGACTCTACCCAACACACTGGACTCTACCCACACACTGGACTCTACCCACACACTGGACTCTACCAACACACTGGACTCTACCCAACACACTGGACTCTACCCAACACACTGGACTCTACCCAACACACTGGACTCTACCCAACACACTGGACTCTACCCACACACTGGACTCTACCCAACACACTGGACTCTACCCAACACACTGGACTCTACCCCACACACTGGACTCTACCCACACACTGGACTCTACCAACACACTGGACTCTACCCAACACACTGGACTCTACCCAACACACTGGACTCTACCCAACACACTGGACTCTATCCACACACTGGACTCTACCCAACACACTAGACTCTACCCAACACACTAGACTCTACCCAACACACTGGACTCTACCCAACACACTGGACTCTACCCAACACACTGGACTCTACCCAACACACTGGACTCTACCAACACACTGGACTCTACCCCACACACTGGACTCTACCCACACACTGGACTCTACCCACACACTGGACTCTACCCACACACTGGACTCTACCCACACACTGGACTCTACCCCACACACTGGACTCTACCCTCACACTGGACTCTACCCACACACTGGACTCTACCCAACACACTGGACTCTACCCCACACACTGGACTCTACCCCACACACTGGACTCTACCACACACTGGACTCTACCACACACTGGACTCTACCCACACGCTGGACTCTACCCGACACACTGGACTCTACCCAACACACTGGACTCTACCCCACACACTGGACTCTACCCCACACACTGGACTCTACCACACACTGGACTCTACCCACACACTGGACTCTACCCACACACTGGACTCTACCCACACACTGGACTCTACCCTCACACACTGGACTCTACCACACACTGGACTCTACCAACACACTGGACTCTACCCCACAAACTGGACTCTACCACACACTGGACTCTACCACACACTGGACTCTACCCACACACTGGACTCTACCCACACACTGGACTCTACCCCACACACTGGACTCTACCCTCACACTGGACTCTACCCACACACTGGACTCTACCCAACACACTGGACTCTACCCCACACACTGGACTCTACCCCACACACTGGACTCTACCACACACTGGACTCTACCACACACTGGACTCTACCCACACGCTGGACTCTACCCTCACACTGGACTCTACCACACACTGGACTCTACCCACACGCTGGACTCTACCCGACACACTGGACTCTACCAACATACTGGACTCTACCCAACACACTGGACTCTACCCAACACACACTGGACTCTACCCACACACTGGACTCTACCCACACACTGGACACTACCCACACTCTACTCTACCAACACACTGGACTCTACCCACACACTGGACTCTACCCACACACTGGACACTACCCAACACACTGGACTCTACCAACACACTGGACTCTACCCAACACACTGGACTCTACCCACACACTGGACTCTACCCACACACTGGACTCTACCCACACACTGGACTCTACCCAACACACTGGACTCTACCTAACACACTGGACTCTACCAACACACTGGACTCTACCCACACACTGGACTCTACCCACACACTGGACTCTACCAACACACTGGACTCTACCCAACACACTGGACTCTACCCAACACACTGGACTCTACCCAACACACTGGACTCTACCCAACACACTGGACTCTACCCACACACTGAACTCTACCCAACACACTGGACTCTACCCAACACACTGGACTCTACCCCACACACTGGACTCTACCCACACACTGGACTCTACCAACACACTGGACTCTACCCAACACACTGGACTCTACCCAACACACTGGACTCTACCCAACACACTGGACTCTACCCAACACACTGTACTCTACCCACACACTGGACTCTACCCAACACACTGGACTCTACCCCACACACTGGACTCTACCCCACACACTGGACTCTACCCCACACACTGGACTCTACCCACACACTGGACTCTACCAACACACTGGACTCTACCCAACACACTGGACTCTACCCAACACACTGGACTCTACCCAACACACTGGACTCTACCCAACACACTGGACTCTACCCCACACACTGGACTCTACCCACACACTGGACTCTACCAACACACTGGACTCTACCCAACACACTGGACTCTACCCAACACACTGGACTCTACCCAACACACTGGACTCTACCCAACACACTGGACTCTACCCAACACACTGTACTCTACCCACACACTGGACTCTACCCAACACACTGGACTCTACCCCACACACTGGACTCTACCCCACACACTGGACTCTACCCCACACACTGGACTCTACCCACACACTGGACTCTACCAACACACTGGACTCTACCCAACACACTGGACTCTACCCAACACACTGGACTCTACCCACACACTGGACTCTACCCAACACACTGGACTCTACCCAACACACTGGACTCTACCCCACACACTGGACTCTACCCACACACTGGACTCTACCAACACACTGGACTCTACCTAACACACTGGACTCTACCAACACACTGGACTCTACCCACACACTGGACTCTACCAACACACTGGACTCTACCCAACACACTGGACTCTACCCAACACACTGGACTCTACCCAACACACTGGACTCTACCCAACACACTGGACTCTACCCACACACTGGACTCTATCCACACACTGGACTCTACCCAACACACTAGACTCTACCCAACACACTAGACTCTACCCAACACACTGGACTCTACCCGACACACTGGACTCTACCCACACACTGGACTCTACCCCCACACTGGACACTATCCACACACTGGACTCTGCCCCACACACTGGACTCTACCACACACTGGACTCTACCCAACACACTGGACTCTACCCAACACACTGGACTCTACCAACACACTGGACTCTACCCCACACACTGGACTCTACCCACACACTGGACTCTACCCACACACTGGACTCTACCCACACACTGGACTCTACCCACACACTGGACTCTACCCCACACACTGGACTCTACCCCACACACTGGACTCTACCACACACTGGACTCTACCACACACTGGACTCTACCCACACGCTGGACTCTACCCGACACACTGGACTCTACCAACATACTGGACTCTACCCAACACACTGGACTCTACCCAACACACACTGGACTCTACCCACACACTGGACTCTACCCACACACTGGACACTACCCACACTCTACTCTACCAACACACTGGACTCTACCCACACACTGGACTCTACCCACACACTGGACACTACCCAACACACTGGACTCTACCAACACACTGGACTCTACCCAACACACTGGACTCTACCCACACACTGGACTCTACCCACACACTGGACTCTACCCACACACTGGACTCTACCCAACACACTGGACTCTACCTAACACACTGGACTCTACCAACACACTGGACTCTACCCACACACTGGACTCTACCCACACACTGGACTCTACCAACACACTGGACTCTACCCAACACACTGGACTCTACCCAACACACTGGACTCTACCCAACACACTGGACTCTACCCAACACACTGGACTCTACCCACACACTGGACTCTACCCAACACACTGGACTCTACCCAACACACTGGACTCTACCCCACACACTGGACTCTACCCACACACTGGACTCTACCAACACACTGGACTCTACCCAACACACTGGACTCTACCCAACACACTGGACTCTACCCAACACACTGGACTCTATCCACACACTGGACTCTACCCAACACACTAGACTCTACCCAACACACTAGACTCTACCCAACACACTGGACTCTACCCAACACACTGGACTCTACCCAACACACTGGACTCTACCCAACACACTGGACTCTACCAACACACTGGACTCTACCCCACACACTGGACTCTACCCACACACTGGACTCTACCCACACACTGGACTCTACCCACACACTGGACTCTACCCCACACACTGGACTCTACCACACACTGGACTCTACCACACACTGGACTCTACCCACACGCTGGACTCTACCCGACACACTGGACTCTACCAACATACTGGACTCTACCCAACACACTGGACTCTACCCAACACACACTGGACTCTACCCACACACTGGACTCTACCCACACACTGGACACTACCCACACTCTACTCTACCAACACACTGGACTCTACCCACACACTGGACTCTACCCACACACTGGACACTACCCAACACACTGGACTCTACCAACACACTGGACTCTACCCAACACACTGGACTCTACCCACACACTGGACTCTACCCACACACTGGACTCTACCCACACACTGGACTCTACCCAACACACTGGACTCTACCCACACACTGGACTCTACCAACACACTGGACTCTACCCACACACTGGACTCTACCAACACACTGGACTCTACCCAACACACTGGACTCTACCCAACACACTGGACTCTACCCAACACACTGGACTCTACCCACACACTGGACTCTACCCACACACTGGACTCTACCCAACACACTGGACTCTACCCAACACACTGGACTCTACCCCACACACTGGACTCTACCCACACACTGGACTCTACCCAACACACTGGACTCTACCCAACACACTGGACTCTACCCAACACACTGTACTCTACCCACACACTGGACTCTACCCAACACACTGGACTCTACCCCACACACTGGACTCTACCCCACACACTGGGCTCTACCCCACACACTGGACTCTACCCACACACTGGACTCTACCAACACACTGGACTCTACCCAACACACTGGACTCTACCCAACACACTGGACTCTACCCACACACTGGACTCTACCCAACACACTGGACTCTACCCAACACACTGGACTCTACCCCACACACTGGACTCTACCCACACACTGGACTCTACCAACACACTGGACTCTACCTAACACACTGGACTCTACCAACACACTGGACTCTACCAACACACTGGACTCTACCCACACACTGGACTCTACCCACACACTGGACTCTACCAACACACTGGACTCTACCCAACACACTGGACTCTACCCAACACACTGGACTCTACCCAACACACTGGACTCTACCCACACACTGGACTCTACCTAACACACTGGACTCTACCAACACACTGGACTCTACCCACACACTGGACTCTACCAACACACTGGACTCTACCCAACACACTGGACTCTACCCAACACACTGGACTCTACCCAACACACTGGACTCTATCCACACACTGGACTCTACCCAACACACTAGACTCTACCCAACACACTAGACTCTACCCAACACACTGGACTCTACCCAACACACTGGACTCTACCCAACACACTGGACTCTACCCAACACACTGGACTCTAACCACACACTGGACTCTAACCACACACTGGACTCTACCTACACTCTGGACTATACCCACACACTGGACTCTAACCACACACTGGACTCTACCCAACACACTGGACTCTACCCCACACACTGGACTCTACCCACACACTGGACTCTACCAACACACTGGACTCTACCTAACACACTGGACTCTACCAACACACTGGACTCTACCCACACACTGGACTCTACCCACACACTGGACTCTACCCACACACTGGACTCTACCAACACACTGGACTCTACCCAACACACTGGACTCTACCCAACACACTGGACTCTACCCAACACACTGGACTCTACCCAACACACTGGACTCTACCCACACACTGGACTCTACCTAACACACTGGACTCTACCAACACACTGGACTCTACCCACACACTGGACTCTACCAACACACTGGACTCTACCCAACACACTGGACTCTACCCAACACACTGGACTCTACCCAACACACTGGACTCTATCCACACACTGGACTCTACCCAACACACTAGACTCTACCCAACACACTAGACTCTACCCAACACACTGGACTCTACCCAACACACTGGACTCTACCCAACACACTGGACTCTACCCAACACACTGGACTCTAACCACACACTGGACTCTAACCACACACTGGACTCTACCTACACTCTGGACTATACCCACACACTGGACTCTAACCACACACTGGACTCTACCCAACACACTGGACTCTACCCCACACACTGGACTCTACCCACACACTGGACTCTACCAACACACTGGACTCTACCTAACACACTGGACTCTACCAACACACTGGACTCTACCCACACACTGGACTCTACCCACACACTGGACTCTACCAACACACTGGACTCTACCCAACACACTGGACTCTACCCAACACACTGGACTCTACCCAACACACTGGACTCTACCCAACACACTGGACTCTACCCACACACTGGACTCTACCTAACACACTGGACTCTACCAACACACTGGACTCTACCCACACACTGGACTCTACCAACACACTGGACTCTACCCAACACACTGGACTCTACCCAACACACTGGACTCTACCCAACACACTGGACTCTATCCACACACTGGACTCTACCCAACACACTAGACTCTACCCAACACACTAGACTCTACCCAACACACTGGACTCTACCCAACACACTGGACTCTACCCAACACACTGGACTCTACCCAACACACTGGACTCTAACCACACACTGGACTCTAACCACACACTGGACTCTACCTACACTCTGGACTATACCCACACACTGGACTCTAACCACACACTGGACTCTACCCACACTCTGGACTATACCCACACACTGGACTCTACCCACACACTGGACTCTACCCCCACACTGGACTCTAACCACACACTGGACTCTACCCAACACACTGGACTCTACCCACACAACACTGGACTATACCCACACACTGGACTCTTCCCACACACTGGACTCTACCCACACACTGGACTCTACCCACACACTGGACTCTACCCACACACTGGACTCTACCCAACACACTGGACTCTACCCACACAACACTGGACTCTACCCACACACTGGACTCTACCCCACACACTGGACTCTACCCCACACACTGGACACTACCGACACACTGGACTCTACCCACACACTGGACTCTACCAACACACTGGGCTCTACCCAGCACACTGGACTCTATGCAACACACTGGACTCTACCCACACACTGGACTCTACCCACACACACTGGACTCTACCCAACACACTGGACACTACCCACACACTGGACTCTACCCACACACTGGACTCTACCCACACACTGGACTCTACCCACACACACTGGACTCTACCCACACACACTGGACTCTACCCACACACACTGGACTCTACCCCCAAGCTGGACTCTACCCACACGCTGGACTCTACCCACACGCTGGACTCTACCCCCACACTGGACTCTATGCACACACTGGACTCTACCCAACACACTGGACTCTACCCAACACACTGGACTCTACCCGACACACTGGACTCTACCCGACACACTGGACTCTACCCACACACTGGACTCTACCCAAACACTGGACTCTACCCACACACTGGACTCTACCCACACACTGGACTCTACCACACACTGGACTCTACCCACACACACTGGACTCTACCCACACACACTGGACTCTACCCACACACACTGGACTCTACCCACACACTGGACTCTACCCGCACACTCGACCACACACTGGACTCTACCCACACACTGGACTCTACCAACACACTGGACTCTACCCACACACTGGACTCTACCCACACACTGGACTCTACCCACACACTGGACTCTACCCAACACACTGGACTCTACCTGACACACGTGACTCTACACAAATACTGGACTCTACCCACACACTGGACTCTACCCACACACTGGACTCTACCCACACACTGGACTCTACCCACACACTGGACTCTACAAACACACACTGGACTATACCCACACACACTGGACTCTACCCACACACACTGGACTCTACCCACACACTGGACTCTACCCACACACTGGACTCTACCAACACACTAGACTCTACCCAACACACTAGACTCTACCCAACACACTGGACTCTACCCAACACACTGGACTCTACCCAACACACTGGACTCTACCCAACACACTGGACTCTACCAACACACTGGACTCTACCCCACACACTGGACTCTACCCACACACTGGACTCTACCCACACACTGGACTCTACCCACACACTGGACTCTACCCACACACTGGACTCTACCCCACACACTGGACTCTACCCCACACACTGGACTCTACCACACACTGGACTCTACCACACACTGGACTCTACCCACACGCTGGACTCTACCCGACACACTGGACTCTACCAACATACTGGACTCTACCCAACACACTGGACTCTACCCAACACACACTGGACTCTACCCACACACTGGACTCTACCCACACACTGGACTCTACCAACACACTGGACTCTACCCAACACACTGGACTCTACCCAACACACTGGACTCTACCCAACACACTGGACTCTATCCACACACTGGACTCTACCCAACACACTAGACTCTACCCAACACACTAGACTCTACCCAACACACTGGACTCTACCCAACACACTGGACTCTACCCAACACACTGGACTCTACCCAACACACTGGACTCTAACCACACACTGGACTCTAACCACACACTGGACTCTACCTACACTCTGGACTATACCCACACACTGGACTCTAACCACACACTGGACTCTACCCACACTCTGGACTATACCCACACACTGGACTCTACCCACACACTGGACTCTACCCCCACACTGGACTCTAACCACACACTGGACTCTACCCAACACACTGGACTCTACCCACACAACACTGGACTATACCCACACACTGGACTCTTCCCACACACTGGACTCTACCCACACACTGGACTCTACCCACACACTGGACTCTACCCACACACTGGACTCTACCCAACACACTGGACTCTACCCACACAACACTGGACTCTACCCACACACTGGACTCTACCCCACACACTGGACTCTACCCCACACACTGGACACTACCGACACACTGGACTCTACCCACACACTGGACTCTACCAACACACTGGGCTCTACCCAGCACACTGGACTCTATGCAACACACTGGACTCTACCCACACACTGGACTCTACCCACACACACTGGACTCTACCCAACACACTGGACAATACCCACACACTGGACTCTACCCACACACTGGACTCTACCCACACACTGGACTCTACCCACACACACTGGACTCTACCCACACACACTGGACTCTACCCACACACACTGGACTCTACCCCCAAGCTGGACTCTACCCACACGCTGGACTCTACCCACACGCTGGACTCTACCCCCACACTGGACTCTATGCACACACTGGACTCTACCCAACACACTGGACTCTACCCAACACACTGGACTCTACCCGACACACTGGACTCTACCCGACACACTGGACTCTACCCACACACTGGACTCTACCCAAACACTGGACTCTACCCACACACTGGACTCTACCCACACACTGGACTCTACCACACACTGGACTCTACCCACACACACTGGACTCTACCCACACACACTGGACTCTACCCACACACACTGGACTCTACCCACACACTGGACTCTACCCGCACACTCGACCACACACTGGACTCTACCCACACACTGGACTCTACCAACACACTGGACTCTACCCACACACTGGACTCTACCCACACACTGGACTCTACCCACACACTGGACTCTACCCAACACACTGGACTCTACCTGACACACGTGACTCTACACAAATACTGGACTCTACCCACACACTGGACTCTACCCACACACTGGACTCTACCCACACACTGGACTCTACCCACACACTGGACTCTACAAACACACACTGGACTATACCCACACACACTGGACTCTACCCACACACACTGGACTCTACCCACACACTGGACTCTACCCACACACTGGACTCTACCAACACACTAGACTCTACCCAACACACTAGACTCTACCCAACACACTGGACTCTACCCAACACACTGGACTCTACCCAACACACTGGACTCTACCCAACACACTGGACTCTACCAACACACTGGACTCTACCCCACACACTGGACTCTACCCACACACTGGACTCTACCCACACACTGGACTCTACCCACACACTGGACTCTACCCACACACTGGACTCTACCCCACACACTGGACTCTACCCCACACACTGGACTCTACCACACACTGGACTCTACCACACACTGGACTCTACCCACACGCTGGACTCTACCCGACACACTGGACTCTACCAACATACTGGACTCTACCCAACACACTGGACTCTACCCAACACACACTGGACTCTACCCACACACTGGACTCTACCCACACACTGGACACTACCCACACTCTACTCTACCAACACACTGGACTCTACCCACACACTGGACTCTACCCACACACTGGACACTACCCAACACACTGGACTCTACCAACACACTGGACTCTACCCAACACACTGGACTCTACCCACACACTGGACTCTACCCACACACTGGACTCTACCAACACACTGGACTCTACCCAACACACTGGACTCTACCCAACACACTGGACTCTACCCAACACACTGGACTCTACCCACACACTGGACTCTACCCACACACTGGACTCTACCCACACACTGGACTCTACCCAACACACTGGACTCTACCCAACACACTGGACTCTACCCAACACACTGGACTCTACCCAACACACTGGACTCTACCCACACACTGGACTCTACCCAACACACTGGACTCTACCCAACACACTGGACTCTACCCCACACACTGGACTCTACCCACACACTGGACTCTACCAACACACTGGACTCTACCCAACACACTGGACTCTACCCAACACACTGGACTCTACCCAACACACTGGACTCTATCCACACACTGGACTCTACCCAACACACTAGACTCTACCCAACACACTAGACTCTACCCAACACACTGGACTCTACCCAACACACTGGACTCTACCCAACACACTGGACTCTACCCAACACACTGGACTCTACCAACACACTGGACTCTACCCCACACACTGGACTCTACCCACACACTGGACTCTACCCACACACTGGACTCTACCCACACACTGGACTCTACCCTCACACTGGACTCTACCCTCACACTGGACTCTACCCACACACTGGACTCTACCCAACACACTGGACTCTACCCCACACACTGGACTCTACCCCACACACTGGACTCTACCACACACTGGACTCTACCATAAAATGGACTCTACCCACACGCTGGACTCTACCCGACACACTGGACTCTACCCAACGCACTGGACTCTACCACACACACTGGACTCTACCCCACACACTGGACTCTACCCACACACTGGACTCTACCCTCACACACTGGACTCTACCACACACTGGACTCTACCAACACACTGGACTCTACCCCACAAACTGGACTCTACCACACACTGGACTCTACCACACACTGGACTCTACCACACACTGGACTCTACCCACACACTGGACTCTACCCACACACTGGACTCTACCCCACACACTGGACTCTACCCTCACACTGGACTCTACCCACACACTGGACTCTACCCAACACACTGGACTCTACCCCACACACTGGACTCTACCCCACACACTGGACTCTACCACACACTGGACTCTACCACACACTGGACTCTACCCACACGCTGGACTCCTCCCTCACACTGGACTCTACCCACACACTGGACTCTACCCAACACACTGGACTCTACCCCACACACTGGACTCTACCCCACACACTGGACTCTACCACACACTGGACTCTACCACACACTGGACTCTACCCACACGCTGGACTCTACCCGACACACTGGACTCTACCAACATACTGGACTCTACCCAACACACTGGACTCTACCCAACACACACTGGACTCTACCCACACACTGGACTCTACCCACACACTGGACACTACCCACACTCTACTCTACCAACACACTGGACTCTACCCACACACTGGACTCTACCCACACACTGGACACTACCCAACACACTGGACTCTACCAACACACTGGACTCTACCCAACACACTGGACTCTACCCACACACTGGACTCTACCCACACACTGGACTCTACCCACACACTGGACTCTACCCAACACACTGGACTCTACCTAACACACTGGACTCTACCAACACACTAGACTCTACCCACACACTGGACTCTACCCACACACTGGACTCTACCAACACACTGGACTCTACCCAACACACTGGACTCTACCCAACACACTGGACTCTACCCAACACACTGGACTCTACCCAACACACTGGACTCTACCCACACACTGGACTCTACCCAACACACTGGACTCTACCCAACACACTGGACTCTACCCCACACACTGGACTCTACCCACACACTGGACTCTACCAACACACTGGACTCTACCCAACACACTGGACTCTACCCAACACACTGGACTCTACCCAACACACTGGACTCTACCCAACACACTGGACTCTACCCAACACACTGTACTCTACCCACACACTGGACTCTACCCAACACACTGGACTCTACCCCACACACTGGACTCTACCCCACACACTGGACTCTACCCCACACACTGGACTCTACCCACACACTGGACTCTACCAACACACTGGACTCTACCCAACACACTGGACTCTACCCAACACACTGGACTCTACCCAACACACTGGACTCTACCCAACACACTGGACTCTACCCAACACACTGGACTCTACCCCACACACTGGACTCTACCCACACACTGGACTCTACCAACACACTGGACTCTACCCAACACACTGGACTCTACCCAACACACTGGACTCTACCCAACACACTGTACTCTACCCACACACTGGACTCTACCCAACACACTGGACTCTACCCCACACACTGGACTCTACCCCACACACTGGACTCTACCCCACACACTGGACTCTACCCACACACTGGACTCTACCAACACACTGGACTCTACCCAACACACTGGACTCTACCCAACACACTGGACTCTACCCACACACTGGACTCTACCCAACACACTGGACTCTACCCAACACACTGGACTCTACCCCACACACTGGACTCTACCCACACACTGGACTCTACCAACACACTGGACTCTACCTAACACACTGGACTCTACCAACACACTGGACTCTACCCACACACTGGACTCTACCCACACACTGGACTCTACCAACACACTGGACTCTACCCAACACACTGGACTCTACCCAACACACTAGACTCTACCCAACACACAAGACTCTACCCAACACACTGGACTCTACCCAACACACTGGACTCTACCCAACACACTGGACTCTACCCAACACACTGGACTCTACCAACACACTGGACTCTACCCCACACACTGGACTCTACCCACACACTGGACTCTACCCACACACTGGACTCTACCCACACACTGGACTCTACCCCACACACTGGACTCTACCCCACACACTGGACTCTACCACACACTGGACTCTACCACACACTGGACTCTACCCACACGCTGGACTCTACCCGACACACTGGACTCTACCAACATACTGGACTCTACCCAACACACTGGACTCTACCCAACACACACTGGACTCTACCCACACACTGGACTCTACCCACACACTGGACACTACCCACACTCTACTCTACCAACACACTGGACTCTACCCACACACTGGACTCTACCCACACACTGGACACTACCCAACACACTGGACTCTACCAACACACTGGACTCTACCCAACACACTGGACTCTACCCACACACTGGACTCTACCCACACACTGGACTCTACCCACACACTGGACTCTACCCACACACTGGACTCTACCCAACACACTGGACTCTACCTAACACACTGGACTCTACCAACACACTGGACTCTACCCACACACTGGACTCTACCCACACACTGGACTCTACCAACACACTGGACTCTACCCAACACACTGGACTCTACCCAACACACTGGACTCTACCCAACACACTGGACTCTACCCAACACACTGGACTCTACCCACACACTGGACTCTACCCAACACACTGGACTCTACCCAACACACTGGACTCTACCCCACACACTGGACTCTACCCACACACTGGACTCTACCAACACACTGGACTCTACCCAACACACTGGACTCTACCCAACACACTGGACTCTACCCAACACACTGGACTCTATCCACACACTGGACTCTACCCAACACACTAGACTCTACCCAACACACTAGACTCTACCCAACACACTGGACTCTACCCAACACACTGGACTCTACCCAACACACTGGACTCTACCCAACACACTGGACTCTACCAACACACTGGACTCTACCCCACACACTGGACTCTACCCACACACTGGACTCTACCCACACACTGGACTCTACCCACACACTGGACTCTACCCACACACTGGACTCTACCCCACACACTGGACTCTACCCCACACACTGGACTCTACCACACACTGGACTCTACCACACGCTGGACTCTACCCACACGCTGGACTCTACCCGACACACTGGACTCTACCAACATACTGGACTCTACCCAACACACTGGACTCTACCCAACACACACTGGACTCTACCCACACACTGGACTCTACCCACACACTGGACACTACCCACACTCTACTCTACCAACACACTGGACTCTACCCACACACTGGACTCTACCCACACACTGGACACTACCCAACACACTGGACTCTACCCAACACACTGGACTCTACCCAACACACTGGACTCTACCCACACACTGGACTCTACCCACACACTGGACTCTACCCACACACTGGACTCTACCCAACACACTGGACTCTACCTAACACACTGGACTCTACCAACACACTGGACTCTACCCACACACTGGACTCTACCAACACACTGGACTCTACCCAACACACTGGACTCTACCCAACACACTGGACTCTACCCAACACACTGGACTATACCCACACACTGGACTCTAACCACACACTGGACTCTACCCACACTCTGGACTATACCCACACACTGGACTCTACCCACACACTGGACTCTACCCCCACACTGGACTCTAACCACACACTGGACTCTACCCAACACACTGGACTCTACCCACACAACACTGGACTATACCCACACACTGGACTCTTCCCACACACTGGACTCTACCCACACACTGGACTCTACCCACACACTGGACTCTACCCACACACTGGACTCTACCCAACACACTGGACTCTACCCACACAACACTGGACTCTACCCACACACTGGACTCTACCCCACACACTGGACTCTACCCCACACACTGGACACTACCGACACACTGGACTCTACCCACACACTGGACTCTACCAACACACTGGGCTCTACCCAGCACACTGGACTCTATGCAACACACTGGACTCTACCCACACACTGGACTCTACCCACACACACTGGACTCTACCCAACACACTGGACACTACCCACACACTGGACTCTACCCACACACTGGACTCTACCCACACACTGGACTCTACCCACACACACTGGACTCTACCCACACACACTGGACTCTACCCACACACACTGGACTCTACCCCCAAGCTGGACTCTACCCACACGCTGGACTCTACCCACACGCTGGACTCTACCCCCACACTGGACTCTATGCACACACTGGACTCTACCCAACACACTGGACTCTACCCAACACACTGGACTCTACCCGACACACTGGACTCTACCCGACACACTGGACTCTACCCACACACTGGACTCTACCCAAACACTGGACTCTACCCACACACTGGACTCTACCCACACACTGGACTCTACCACACACTGGACTCTACCCACACACACTGGACTCTACCCACACACACTGGACTCTACCCACACACACTGGACTCTACCCACACACTGGACTCTACCCGCACACTCGACCACACACTGGACTCTACCCACACACTGGACTCTACCAACACACTGGACTCTACCCACACACTGGACTCTACCCACACACTGGACTCTACCCACACACTGGACTCTACCCAACACACTGGACTCTACCTGACACACGTGACTCTACACAAATACTGGACTCTACCCACACACTGGACTCTACCCACACACTGGACTCTACCCACACACTGGACTCTACCCACACACTGGACTCTACAAACACACACTGGACTATACCCACACACACTGGACTCTACCCACACACACTGGACTCTACCCACACACTGGACTCTACCCACACACTGGACTCTACCAACACACTAGACTCTACCCAACACACTAGACTCTACCCAACACACTGGACTCTACCCAACACACTGGACTCTACCCAACACACTGGACTCTACCCAACACACTGGACTCTACCAACACACTGGACTCTACCCCACACACTGGACTCTACCCACACACTGGACTCTACCCACACACTGGACTCTACCCACACACTGGACTCTACCCACACACTGGACTCTACCCCACACACTGGACTCTACCCCACACACTGGACTCTACCACACACTGGACTCTACCACACACTGGACTCTACCCACACGCTGGACTCTACCCGACACACTGGACTCTACCAACATACTGGACTCTACCCAACACACTGGACTCTACCCAACACACACTGGACTCTACCCAACACACACTGGACTCTACCCACACACTGGACTCTACCAACACACTGGACTCTACCCAACACACTGGACTCTACCCAACACACTGGACTCTACCCAACACACTGGACTCTATCCACACACTGGACTCTACCCAACACACTAGACTCTACCCAACACACTAGACTCTACCCAACACACTGGACTCTACCCAACACACTGGACTCTACCCAACACACTGGACTCTACCCAACACACTGGACTCTAACCACACACTGGACTCTAACCACACACTGGACTCTACCTACACTCTGGACTATACCCACACACTGGACTCTAACCACACACTGGACTCTACCCACACTCTGGACTATACCCACACACTGGACTCTACCCACACACTGGACTCTACCCCCACACTGGACTCTAACCACACACTGGACTCTACCCAACACACTGGACTCTACCCACACAACACTGGACTATACCCACACACTGGACTCTTCCCACACACTGGACTCTACCCACACACTGGACTCTACCCACACACTGGACTCTACCCACACACTGGACTCTACCCAACACACTGGACTCTACCCACACAACACTGGACTCTACCCACACACTGGACTCTACCCCACACACTGGACTCTACCCCACACACTGGACACTACCGACACACTGGACTCTACCCACACACTGGACTCTACCAACACACTGGGCTCTACCCAGCACACTGGACTCTATGCAACACACTGGACTCTACCCACACACTGGACTCTACCCACACACACTGGACTCTACCCAACACACTGGACACTACCCACACACTGGACTCTACCCACACACTGGACTCTACCCACACACTGGACTCTACCCACACACACTGGACTCTACCCACACACACTGGACTCTACCCACACACACTGGACTCTACCCCCAAGCTGGACTCTACCCACACGCTGGACTCTACCCACACGCTGGACTCTACCCCCACACTGGACTCTATGCACACACTGGACTCTACCCAACACACTGGACTCTACCCAACACACTGGACTCTACCCGACACACTGGACTCTACCCGACACACTGGACTCTACCCACACACTGGACTCTACCCAAACACTGGACTCTACCCACACACTGGACTCTACCCACACACTGGACTCTACCACACACTGGACTCTACCCACACACACTGGACTCTACCCACACACACTGGACTCTACCCACACACACTGGACTCTACCCACACACTGGACTCTACCCGCACACTCGACCACACACTGGACTCTACCCACACACTGGACTCTACCAACACACTGGACTCTACCCACACACTGGACTCTACCCACACACTGGACTCTACCCACACACTGGACTCTACCCAACACACTGGACTCTACCTGACACACGTGACTCTACACAAATACTGGACTCTACCCACACACTGGACTCTACCCACACACTGGACTCTACCCACACACTGGACTCTACCCACACACTGGACTCTACAAACACACACTGGACTATACCCACACACACTGGACTCTACCCACACACACTGGACTCTACCCACACACTGGACTCTACCCACACACTGGACTCTACCAACACACTAGACTCTACCCAACACACTAGACTCTACCCAACACACTGGACTCTACCCAACACACTGGACTCTACCCAACACACTGGACTCTACCCAACACACTGGACTCTACCAACACACTGGACTCTACCCCACACACTGGACTCTACCCACACACTGGACTCTACCCACACACTGGACTCTACCCACACACTGGACTCTACCCACACACTGGACTCTACCCCACACACTGGACTCTACCCCACACACTGGACTCTACCACACACTGGACTCTACCACACACTGGACTCTACCCACACGCTGGACTCTACCCGACACACTGGACTCTACCAACATACTGGACTCTACCCAACACACTGGACTCTACCCAACACACACTGGACTCTACCCACACACTGGACTCTACCCACACACTGGACACTACCCACACTCTACTCTACCAACACACTGGACTCTACCCACACACTGGACTCTACCCACACACTGGACACTACCCAACACACTGGACTCTACCAACACACTGGACTCTACCCAACACACTGGACTCTACCCACACACTGGACTCTACCCACACACTGGACTCTACCAACACACTGGACTCTACCCAACACACTGGACTCTACCCAACACACTGGACTCTACCCAACACACTGGACTCTACCCACACACTGGACTCTACCCACACACTGGACTCTACCAACACACTGGACTCTACCCAACACACTGGACTCTACCCAACACACTGGACTCTACCCAACACACTGGACTCTACCCAACACACTGGACTCTACCCACACACTGGACTCTACCCAACACACTGGACTCTACCCAACACACTGGACTCTACCCCACACACTGGACTCTACCCACACACTGGACTCTACCAACACACTGGACTCTACCCAACACACTGGACTCTACCCAACACACTGGACTCTACCCAACACACTGGACTCTATCCACACACTGGACTCTACCCAACACACTAGACTCTACCCAACACACTAGACTCTACCCAACACACTGGACTCTACCCAACACACTGGACTCTACCCAACACACTGGACTCTACCCAACACACTGGACTCTACCAACACACTGGACTCTACCCCACACACTGGACTCTACCCCACACACTGGACTCTACCCACACACTGGACTCTACCCACACACTGGACTCTACCCACACACTGGACTCTACCCTCACACTGGACTCTACCCTCACACTGGACTCTACCCACACACTGGACTCTACCCAACACACTGGACTCTACCCCACACACTGGACTCTACCACACACTGGACTCTACCATAAAATGGACTCTACCATAAAATGGACTCTACCCACACGCTGGACTCTACCCGACACACTGGACTCTACCCAACGCACTGGACTCTACCACACACACTGGACTCTACCCACACACTGGACTCTACCCTCACACACTGGACTCTACCCTCACACACTGGACTCTACCACACACTGGACTCTACCAACACACTGGACTCTACCCCACAAACTGGACTCTACCACACACTGGACTCTACCACACACTGGACTCTACCACACACTGGACTCTACCCACACACTGGACTC
Source organism: Salvelinus fontinalis (assembly GCF_029448725.1). Classification (NCBI taxonomy): domain Eukaryota; kingdom Metazoa; phylum Chordata; class Actinopteri; order Salmoniformes; family Salmonidae; genus Salvelinus; species Salvelinus fontinalis. The sequence continues at coordinate 34,475,990 of NC_074691.1, forward strand.
TACCCACACACTGGACTCTACCCCACACACTGGACTCTACCCTCACACTGGACTCTACCCACACACTGGACTCTACCCAACACACTGGACTCTACCCCACACACTGGACTCTACCCCACACACTGGACTCTACCACACACTGGACTCTACCACACACTGGACTCTACCCACACGCTGGACTCCTCCCTCACACTGGACTCTACCCACACACTGGACTCTACCCAACACACTGGACTCTACCCCACACACTGGACTCTACCCCACACACTGGACTCTACCACACACTGGACTCTACCACACACTGGACTCTACCCACACGCTGGACTCTACCCGACACACTGGACTCTACCAACATACTGGACTCTACCCAACACACTGGACTCTACCCAACACACACTGGACTCTACCCACACACTGGACTCTACCCACACACTGGACACTACCCACACTCTACTCTACCAACACACTGGACTCTACCCACACACTGGACTCTACCCACACACTGGACACTACCCAACACACTGGACTCTACCAACACACTGGACTCTACCCAACACACTGGACTCTACCCACACACTGGACTCTACCCACACACTGGACTCTACCCACACACTGGACTCTACCCAACACACTGGACTCTACCTAACACACTGGACTCTACCAACACACTAGACTCTACCCACACACTGGACTCTACCCACACACTGGACTCTACCAACACACTGGACTCTACCCAACACACTGGACTCTACCCAACACACTGGACTCTACCCAACACACTGGACTCTACCCAACACACTGGACTCTACCCACACACTGGACTCTACCCAACACACTGGACTCTACCCAACACACTGGACTCTACCCCACACACTGGACTCTACCCACACACTGGACTCTACCAACACACTGGACTCTACCCAACACACTGGACTCTACCCAACACACTGGACTCTACCCAACACACTGGACTCTACCCAACACACTGGACTCTACCCAACACACTGTACTCTACCCACACACTGGACTCTACCCAACACACTGGACTCTACCCCACACACTGGACTCTACCCCACACACTGGACTCTACCCCACACACTGGACTCTACCCACACACTGGACTCTACCAACACACTGGACTCTACCCAACACACTGGACTCTACCCAACACACTGGACTCTACCCAACACACTGGACTCTACCCAACACACTGGACTCTACCCAACACACTGGACTCTACCCCACACACTGGACTCTACCCACACACTGGACTCTACCAACACACTGGACTCTACCCAACACACTGGACTCTACCCAACACACTGGACTCTACCCAACACACTGTACTCTACCCACACACTGGACTCTACCCAACACACTGGACTCTACCCCACACACTGGACTCTACCCCACACACTGGACTCTACCCCACACACTGGACTCTACCCACACACTGGACTCTACCAACACACTGGACTCTACCCAACACACTGGACTCTACCCAACACACTGGACTCTACCCACACACTGGACTCTACCCAACACACTGGACTCTACCCAACACACTGGACTCTACCCCACACACTGGACTCTACCCACACACTGGACTCTACCAACACACTGGACTCTACCTAACACACTGGACTCTACCAACACACTGGACTCTACCCACACACTGGACTCTACCCACACACTGGACTCTACCAACACACTGGACTCTACCCAACACACTGGACTCTACCCAACACACTGGACTCTACCCAACACACTGGACTCTACCCAACACACTGGACTCTACCCACACACTGGACTCTACCCAACACACTGGACTCTACCCAACACACTGGACTCTACTCCACACGCAGGACTCTACCCACACGCTGGACTCTACCCACACGCTGGACTCTACCCGACACACTGGACTCTACCCAACACACTGGACTCTACCCAACACACTGGACTCTATCCACACACTGGACTCTACCCAACACACTAGACTCTACCCAACACACAAGACTCTACCCAACACACTGGACTCTACCCAACACACTGGACTCTACCCAACACACTGGACTCTACCCAACACACTGGACTCTACCAACACACTGGACTCTACCCCACACACTGGACTCTACCCACACACTGGACTCTACCCACACACTGGACTCTACCCACACACTGGACTCTACCCCACACACTGGACTCTACCCCACACACTGGACTCTACCACACACTGGACTCTACCACACACTGGACTCTACCCACACGCTGGACTCTACCCGACACACTGGACTCTACCAACATACTGGACTCTACCCAACACACTGGACTCTACCCAACACACACTGGACTCTACCCACACACTGGACTCTACCCACACACTGGACACTACCCACACTCTACTCTACCAACACACTGGACTCTACCCACACACTGGACTCTACCCACACACTGGACACTACCCAACACACTGGACTCTACCAACACACTGGACTCTACCCAACACACTGGACTCTACCCACACACTGGACTCTACCCACACACTGGACTCTACCCACACACTGGACTCTACCCACACACTGGACTCTACCCAACACACTGGACTCTACCTAACACACTGGACTCTACCAACACACTGGACTCTACCCACACACTGGACTCTACCCACACACTGGACTCTACCCACACACTGGACTCTACCAACACACTGGACTCTACCCAACACACTGGACTCTACCCAACACACTGGACTCTACCCAACACACTGGACTCTACCCAACACACTGGACTCTACCCACACACTGGACTCTACCCAACACACTGGACTCTACCCAACACACTGGACTCTACCCCACACACTGGACTCTACCCACACACTGGACTCTACCCACACACTGGACTCTACCCAACACACTGGACTCTACCCAACACACTGGACTCTACCCAACACACTGGACTCTATCCACACACTGGACTCTACCCAACACACTAGACTCTACCCAACACACTAGACTCTACCCAACACACTGGACTCTACCCAACACACTGGACTCTACCCAACACACTGGACTCTACCCAACACACTGGACTCTACCAACACACTGGACTCTACCCCACACACTGGACTCTACCCACACACTGGACTCTACCCACACACTGGACTCTACCCACACACTGGACTCTACCCACACACTGGACTCTACCCCACACACTGGACTCTACCCCACACACTGGACTCTACCACACACTGGACTCTACCACACACTGGACTCTACCCACACGCTGGACTCTACCCGACACACTGGACTCTACCAACATACTGGACTCTACCCAACACACTGGACTCTACCCAACACACACTGGACTCTACCCACACACTGGACTCTACCCACACACTGGACACTACCCACACTCTACTCTACCAACACACTGGACTCTACCCACACACTGGACTCTACCCACACACTGGACACTACCCAACACACTGGACTCTACCCAACACACTGGACTCTACCCAACACACTGGACTCTACCCACACACTGGACTCTACCCACACACTGGACTCTACCCACACACTGGACTCTACCCAACACACTGGACTCTACCTAACACACTGGACTCTACCAACACACTGGACTCTACCCACACACTGGACTCTACCAACACACTGGACTCTACCAACACACTGGACTCTACCCAACACACTGGACTCTACCCAACACACTGGACTCTACCCAACACACTGGACTCTACCCACACACTGGACTCTACCCACACACTGGACTCTACCCAACACACTGGACTCTACCCAACACACTGGACTCTACCCCACACACTGGACTCTACCCACACACTGGACTCTACCAACACACTGGACTCTACCCAACACACTGGACTCTACCCAACACACTGGACTCTACCCAACACACTGGACTCTACCCAACACACTGTACTCTACCCACACACTGGACTCTACCCATTACACTGGACTCTACCCCACACACTGGACTCTACCCCACACACTGGACTCTACCCCACACACTGGACTCTACCCCACACACTGGACTCTACCCACACACTGGACTCTACAAACACACTGGACTCTACCCAACACACTGGACTCTACCCAACACACTGGACTCTGCCCACACACTGGACTCTACCCAACACACTGGACTCTACCCAACACACTGGACTCTACCCCACACACTGGACTCTACCCACACACTGGACTCTACCAACACACTGGACTCTACCTAACACACTGGACTCTACCAACACACTGGACTCTACCCACACACTGGACTCTACCCACACACTGGACTCTACCAACACACTGGACTCTACCCAACACACTGGACTCTACCCAACACACTGGACTCTACCCAACACACTGGACTCTACCCAACACACTGGACTCTACCCACACACTGGACTCTACCCAACACACTGGACTCTACCCAACACACTGGACTCTACCCCACACACTGGACTCTACCCACACACTGGACTCTACCAACACACTGGACTCTACCCAACACACTGGACTCTACCCAACACACTGGACTCTACCCAACACACTGGACTCTATCCACACACTGGACTCTACCCAACACACTAGACTCTACCCAACACACTAGACTCTACCCAACACACTGGACTCTACCCAACACACTGGACTCTACCCAACACACTGGACTCTACCCAACACACTGGACTCTAACCACACACTGGACTCTAACCACACACTGGACTCTACCTACACTCTGGACTATACCCACACACTGGACTCTAACCACACACTGGACTCTACCCACACTCTGGACTATACCCACACACTGGACTCTACCCACACACTGGACTCTACCCCCACACTGGACTCTAACCACACACTGGACTCTACCCAACACACTGGACTCTACCCACACAACACTGGACTATACCCACACACTGGACTCTTCCCACACTCTGGACTATACCCACACAACACTGGACTCTACCCACACACTGGACTCTACCCCACACACTGGACTCTACCCCACACACTGGACACTACCGACACACTGGACTCTACCCACACACTGGACTCTACCAACACACTGGGCTCTACCCAACACACTGGACTCTATGCAACACACTGGACTCTACCCACACACTGGACTCTACCCACACACACTGGACTCTACCCAACACACTGGACACTACCCAAACACTGGACTCTACCCACACACTGGACTCTACCCACACACTGGACTCTACCCACACACACTGGACTCTACCCACACACACTGGACTCTACCCCCAAGCTGGACTCTACCCACACGCTGGACTCTACCCCCACGCTGGACTCTACCCCCACACTGGACTCTATGCACACACTGGACTCTACCCAACACACTGGACTCTACCCAACACACTGGACTCTACCCGACACACTGGACTCTACCCGACACACTGGACTCTACCCACACACTGGACTCTACCCAAACACTGGACTCTACCCACACACTGGACTCTACCCACACACTGGACTCTACCCACACACTGGACTCTACCACACACTGGACTCTACCCACACACACTGGACTCTACCCACACACACTGGACTCTACCCACACACACTGGACTCTACCCACACACTGGACTCTACCCGCACACTCGACCACACACTGGACTCTACCCACACACTGGACTCTACCAACACACTGGACTCTACCCACACACTGGACTCTACCCACACACTGGACTCTACCCACACACTGGACTCTACCCAACACACTGGACTCTACCTGACACACGTGACTCTACACAAATACTGGACTCTACCCACACACTGGACTCTACCCACACACTGGACTCTACCCACACACTGGACTCTACCCACACACTGGACTCTACAAACACACACTGGACTCTACCCACACACACTGGACTCTACCCACACACACTGGACTCTACCCACACACTGGACTCTACCAACACACTGGACTCTACCCCCACACTGGACACTATCCACACACTGGACTCTACCCCCACACTGGATTCTACCCACACACTGACTCTACCCACACGCTGGACTCTACCCACACACTAGACTCTACCCAACACACTGGACTCTACCCAACACACTGGACTCTACCCACACACTGGACTCTACCCAACACACTGGACTCTACCCAACACACTGGACTCTACCCAACACACGAGACTCTACCCACACACTGGACTCTACCCACACACTGGACTCTACCCACACACTGGACTTTACCAACACACTGGACTCTACCAACACACTGGACTCTACCCACACACTGGACTCTACCCACACACTGGACTCTACCCCACACACTGGACTCTACCACACACTGGACTCTACCACACACTGGACTCTACCCACACGCTGGACTCTACCCACACGCTGGACTCTACCCACACGCTGGACTCTACCCGACACACTGGACTCTACCCAACACACTGGACTCTACCCAACACACTGGACTCTATCCACACACTGGACTCTACCCAACACACTAGACTCTACCCAACACACTAGACTCTACCCAACACACTGGACTCTACCCAACACACTGGACTCTACCCAACACACTGGACTCTACCCAACACACTGGACTCTACCAACACACTGGACTCTACCCCACACACTGGACTCTACCCACACACTGGACTCTACCCACACACTGGACTCTACCCACACACTGGACTCTACCCACACACTGGACTCTACCCCACACACTGGACTCTACCCCACACACTGGACTCTACCACACACTGGACTCTACCACACACTGGACTCTACCCACACGCTGGACTCTACCCGACACACTGGACTCTACCAACCTACTGGACTCTACCCAACACACTGGACTCTACCCAACACACACTGGACTCTACCCACACACTGGACTCTACCCACACACTGGACACTACCCACACTCTACTCTACCAACACACTGGACTCTACCCACACACTGGACTCTACCCACACACTGGACACTACCCAACACACTGGACTCTACCAACACACTGGACTCTACCCAACACACTGGACTCTACCCACACACTGGACTCTACCCACACACTGGACTCTACCAACACACTGGACTCTACCCAACACACTGGACTCTACCCAACACACTGGACTCTACCCACACACTGGACTCTACCCACACACTGGACTCTACCAACACACTGGACTCTACCCAACACACTGGACTCTACCCAACACACTGGACTCTACCCAACACACTGGACTCTACCCAACACACTGGACTCTACCCAACACACTGGACTCTACCCAACACACTGGACTCTACCCACACACTGGACTCTACCCAACACACTGGACTCTACCCAACACACTGGACTCTACCCCACACACTGGACTCTACCCAAACACTGGACTCTACCAACACACTGGACTCTACCCAACACACTGGACTCTACCCAACACACTGGACTCTACCCAACACACTGGACTCTATCCACACACTGGACTCTACCCAACACACTAGACTCTACCCAACACACTAGACTCTACCCAACACACTGGACTCTACCCAACACACTGGACTCTACCCAACACACTGGACTCTACCCAACACACTGGACTCTACCAACACACTGGACTCTACCAACACACTGGACTCTACCCACACACTGGACTCTACCCACACACTGGACTCTACCCACACACTGGACTCTACCCACACACTGGACTCTACCCACACACTGGACTCTACCCCACACACTGGACTCTACCCTCACACTGGACTCTACCCACACACTGGACTCTACCCAACACACTGGACTCTACCCCACACACTGGACTCTACCCCACACACTGGACTCTACCACACACTGGACTCTACCACACACTGGACTCTACCCACACGCTGGACTCTACCCGACACACTGGACTCTACCCAACACACTGGACTCTACCCCACACACTGGACTCTACCCCACACACTGGACTCTACCACACACTGGACTCTACCCACACACTGGACTCTACCCACACACTGGACTCTACCCACACACTGGACTCTACCCTCACACACTGGACTCTACCACACACTGGACTCTACCAACACACTGGACTCTACCCCACAAACTGGACTCTACCACACACTGGACTCTACCCAACACACTGGACTCTACCCCACACACTGGACTCTACCCCACACACTGGACTCTACCACACACTGGACTCTACCACACACTGGACTTTACCCACACGCTGGACTCTACCCTCACACTGGACTCTACCCACACACTGGACTCTACCCAACACACTGGACTCTACCCCACACACTGGACTCTACCCCACACACTGGACTCTACCACACACTGGACTCTACCACACACTGGACTCTACCCACACGCTGGACTCTACCCGACACACTGGACTCTACCAACATACTGGACTCTACCAACACACTGGACTCTACCCAACACACTGGACTCTACCCACACACTGGACTCTACCCACACACTGGACTCTACCCACACACTGGACTCTACCCAACACACTGGACTCTACCTAACACACTGGACTCTACCAACACACTGGACTCTACCCACACACTGGACTCTACCCACACACTGGACTCTACCAACACACTGGACTCTACCCAACACACTGGACTCTACCCAACACACTGGACTCTACCCAACACACTGGACTCTACCCAACACACTGGACTCTACCCACACACTGGACTCTACCCAACACACTGGACTCTACCCAACACACTGGACTCTACCCCACACACTGGACTCTACCCACACACTGGACTCTACCAACACACTGGACTCTACCCAACACACTGGACTCTACCCAACACACTGGACTCTACCCAACACACTGGACTCTACCCAACACACTGGACTCTACCCAACACACTGTACTCTACCCACACACTGGACTCTACCCAACACACTGGACTCTACCCCACACACTGGACTCTACCCCACACACTGGACTCTACCCCACACACTGGACTCTACCCACACACTGGACTCTACCAACACACTGGACTCTACCCAACACACTGGACTCTACCCAACACACTGGACTCTACCCACACACTGGACTCTACCCAACACACTGGACTCTACCCAACACACTGGACTCTACCCGACACACTGGACTCTACCCGACACACTGGACTCTACCCACACACTGGACTCTACCCAAACACTGGACTCTACCCACACACTGGACTCTACCCACACACTGGACTCTACCCACACACTGGACTCTACCCACACACTGGACTCTACCACACACTGGACTCTACCCACACACACTGGACTCTACCCACACACACTGGACTCTACCCACACACACTGGACTCTACCCACACACTGGACTCTACCCGCACACTCGACCACACACTGGACTCTACCCACACACTGGACTCTACCAACACACTGGACTCTACCCACACACTGGACTCTACCCACACACTGGACTCTACCCACACACTGGACTCTACCCAACACACTGGACTCTACCTGACACACGTGACTCTACACAAATACTGGACTCTACCCACACACTGGACTCTACCCACACACTGGACTCTACCCACACACTGGACTCTACCCACACACTGGACTCTACAAACACACACTGGACTCTACCCACACACACTGGACTCTACCCACACACACTGGACTCTACCCACACACTGGACTCTACCAACACACTGGACTCTACCCCCACACTGGACACTATCCACACACTGGACTCTACCCCCACACTGGATTCTACCCACACACTGACTCTACCCACACGCTGGACTCTACCCACACACTAGACTCTACCCAACACACTGGACTCTACCCAACACACTGGACTCTACCCACACACTGGACTCTACCCAACACACTGGACTCTACCCAACACACTGGACTCTACCCAACACACGAGACTCTACCCACACACTGGACTCTACCCACACACTGGACTCTACCCACACACTGGACTTTACCAACACACTGGACTCTACCAACACACTGGACTCTACCAACACACTGGACTCTACCCACACACTGGACTCTACCCACACACTGGACTCTACCCACACACTGGACTCTACCCCACACACTGGACTCTACCACACACTGGACTCTACCACACACTGGACTCTACCCACACGCTGGACTCTACCCACACGCTGGACTCTACCCACACGCTGGACTCTACCCGACACACTGGACTCTACCCAACACACTGGACTCTACCCAACACACTGGACTCTATCCACACACTGGACTCTACCCAACACACTAGACTCTACCCAACACACTAGACTCTACCCAACACACTGGACTCTACCCAACACACTGGACTCTACCCAACACACTGGACTCTACCCAACACACTGGACTCTACCAACACACTGGACTCTACCCCACACACTGGACTCTACCCACACACTGGACTCTACCCACACACTGGACTCTACCCACACACTGGACTCTACCCACACACTGGACTCTACCCCACACACTGGACTCTACCCCACACACTGGACTCTACCACACACTGGACTCTACCACACACTGGACTCTACCCACACGCTGGACTCTACCCGACACACTGGACTCTACCAACATACTGGACTCTACCCAACACACTGGACTCTACCCAACACACACTGGACTCTACCCACACACTGGACTCTACCCACACACTGGACACTACCCACACTCTACTCTACCAACACACTGGACTCTACCCACACACTGGACTCTACCCACACACTGGACACTACCCAACACACTGGACTCTACCAACACACTGGACTCTACCCAACACACTGGACTCTACCCACACACTGGACTCTACCCACACACTGGACTCTACCAACACACTGGACTCTACCCAACACACTGGACTCTACCCAACACACTGGACTCTACCCAACACACTGGACTCTACCCACACACTGGACTCTACCCACACACTGGACTCTACCAACACACTGGACTCTACCCAACACACTGGACTCTACCCAACACACTGGACTCTACCCAACACACTGGACTCTACCCACACACTGGACTCTACCCAACACACTGGACTCTACCCAACACACTGGACTCTACCCCACACACTGGACTCTACCCACACACTGGACTCTACCAACACACTGGACTCTACCCAACACACTGGACTCTACCCAACACACTGGACTCTACCCAACACACTGGACTCTATCCACACACTGGACTCTACCCAACACACTAGACTCTACCCAACACACTAGACTCTACCCAACACACTGGACTCTACCCAACACACTGGACTCTACCCAACACACTGGACTCTACCCAACACACTGGACTCTACCAACACACTGGACTCTACCCCACACACTGGACTCTACCCACACACTGGACTCTACCCACACACTGGACTCTACCCACACACTGGACTCTACCCACACACTGGACACTACCCACACACTGGACTCTACCCCACACACTGGACTCTACCCCACACACTGGACTCTACCCTCACACTGGACTCTACCCACACACTGGACTCTACCCAACACACTGGACTCTACCCCACACACTGGACTCTACCCCACACACTGGACTCTACCCCACACACTGGACTCTACCACACACTGGACTCTACCACACACTGGACTCTACCCACACGCTGGACTCTACCCGACACACTGGACTCTACCCAACACACTGGACTCTACCCCACACACTGGACTCTACCCCACACACTGGACTCTACCACACACTGGACTCTACCCACACACTGGACTCTACCCACACACTGGACTCTACCCACACACTGGACTCTACCCTCACACACTGGACTCTACCACACACTGGACTCTACCAACACACTGGACTCTACCCCACAAACTGGACTCTACCACACACTGGACTCTACCCAACACACTGGACTCTACCCCACACACTGGACTCTACCCCACACACTGGACTCTACCACACACTGGACTCTACCACACACTGGACTTTACCCACACGCTGGACTCTACCCTCACACTGGACTCTACCCACACACTGGACTCTACCCAACACACTGGACTCTACCCCACACACTGGACTCTACCCCACACACTGGACTCTACCACACACTGGACTCTACCACACACTGGACTCTACCCACACGCTGGACTCTACCCGACACACTGGACTCTACCAACATACTGGACTCTACCAACACACTGGACTCTACCCAACACACTGGACTCTACCCACACACTGGACTCTACCCACACACTGGACTCTACCCACACACTGGACTCTACCCAACACACTGGACTCTACCTAACACACTGGACTCTACCAACACACTGGACTCTACCCACACACTGGACTCTACCCACACACTGGACTCTACCAACACACTGGACTCTACCCAACACACTGGACTCTACCCAACACACTGGACTCTACCCAACACACTGGACTCTACCCAACACACTGGACTCTACCCACACACTGGACTCTACCCAACACACTGGACTCTACCCCACACACTGGACTCTACCCACACACTGGACTCTACCAACACACTGGACTCTACCCAACACACTGGACTCTACCCAACACACTGGACTCTACCCAACACACTGGACTCTACCCAACACACTGGACTCTACCCAACACACTGGACTCTACCCACACACTGGACTCTACCCAACACACTGGACTCTACCCCACACACTGGACTCTACCCCACACACTGGACTCTACCCCACACACTGGACTCTACCCACACACTGGACTCTACCAACACACTGGACTCTACCAACACACTGGACTCTACCCAACACACTGGACTCTACCCAACACACTGGACTCTACCCACACACTGGACTCTACCTAACACACTGGACTCTACCCAACACACTGGACTCTACCCCACACACTGGACTCTACCCACACACTGGACTCTACCCACACACTGGACTCTACCCAACACACTGGACTCTACCCAACACACTGGACTCTACCCAACACACTGGACTCTACCCAACACACTGGACTCTACCCAACACACTGTACTCTACCCACACACTGGACTCTACCCAACACACTGGACTCTACCCCACACACTGGACTCTACCCCACACACTGGACTCTACCCCACACACTGGACTCTACCCACACACTGGACTCTACCAACACACTGGACTCTACCCAACACACTGGACTCTACCCAACACACTGGACTCTACCCAACACACTGGACTCTACCCAACACACTGGACTCTACCCCACACACTGGACTCTACCCACACACTGGACTCTACCCACACACTGGACTCTACCAACACACTGGACTCTACCAACACACTGGACTCTACCTAACACACTGGACTCTACCAACACACTGGACTCTACCCACACACTGGACTCTACCAACACACTGGACTCTACTTAACACACTGGACTCTACCCAACACACTGGACTCTACCCAACACACTGGACTCTACCCAACACACTGGACTCTACCCAACACACTGGACTCTACCCACACACTGGACTCTACCCAACACACTGGACTCTACCCAACACACTGGACTCTACCCAACACACTGGACTCTACCCACACGCTGGACTCTACCCACACGCTGGACTCTACCCGACACACTGGACTCTACCCAACACACTGGACTCTACCCAACACACTGGACTCTATCCACACACTGGACTCTACCCAACACACTAGACTCTACCCAACACACTAGACTCTACCCAACACACTGGACTCTACCCAACACACTGGACTCTACCCAACACACTGGACTCTACCCAACACACTGGACTCTACCAACACACTGGACTCTACCCCACACACTGGACTCTACCCACACACTGGACTCTACCCACACACTGGACTCTACCCACACACTGGACTCTACCCCACACACTGGACTCTACCCCACACACTGGACTCTACCACACACTGGACTCTACCACACACTGGACTCTACCCACACGCTGGACTCTACCCGACACACTGGACTCTACCAACATACTGGACTCTACACAACACACTGGACTCTACCCAACACACACTGGACTCTACCCACACACTGGACTCTACCCACACACTGGACACTACCCACACTCTACTCTACCAACACACTGGACTCTACCCACACACTGGACTCTACCCACACACTGGACACTACCCAACACACTGGACTCTACCAACACACTGGACTCTACCCAACACACTGGACTCTACCCACACACTGGACTCTACCCACACACTGGACTCTACCCACACACTGGACTCTACCCACACACTGGACTCTACCCAACACACTGGACTCTACCTAACACACTGGACTCTACCAACACACTGGACTCTACCCACACACTGGACTCTACCCACACACTGGACTCTACCAACACACTGGACTCTACCCAACACACTGGACTCTACCCAACACACTGGACTCTACCCAACACACTGGACTCTACCCAACACACTGGACTCTACCCACACACTGGACTCTACCCACACACTGGACTCTACCAACACACTGGACTCTACCCAACACACTGGACTCTACCAACACACTGGACTCTACCCAACACACTGGACTCTACCCAACCCACTGGACTCTACCCAACACACTGGACTCTACCCAACACACTGGACTCTACCCAACACACTGGACTCTACCCAACACACTGGACTCTACCAACGCACTGGACTCTACCCCACACACTGGACTCTACCCACACACTGGACTCTACCCACACACTGGACTCTACCCACACACTGGACTCTACCCACACACTGGACTCTACCCCACACACTGGACTCTACCCCACACACTGGACTCTACCACACACTGGACTCTACCACACGCTGGACTCTACCCACACGCTGGACTCTACCCGACACACTGGACTCTACCAACATACTGGACTCTACCCAACACACTGGACTCTACCCAACACACACTGGACTCTACCCACACACTGGACTCTACCCACACACTGGACACTACCCACACTCTACTCTACCAACACACTGGACTCTACCCACACACTGGACTCTACCCAACACACTGGACTCTACCCAACACACTGGACTCTACCCACACACTGGACTCTACCCAACACACTGGACTCTACCCAACACACTGGACTCTACTCCACACGCTGGACTCTACCCACACGCTGGACTCTACCCACACGCTGGACTCTACCCGACACACTGGACTCTACCCAACACACTGGACTCTACCCAACACACTGGACTCTATCCACACACTGGACTCTACCCAACACACTAGACTCTACCCAACACACTAGACTCTACCCAACACACTGGACTCTACCCAACACACTGGACTCTACCCAACACACTGGACTCTACCCAACACACTGGACTCTACCAACACACTGGACTCTACCCCACACACTGGACTCTACCCACACACTGGACTCTACCCACACACTGGACTCTACCCACACACTGGACTCTACCCCACACACTGGACTCTACCCCACACACTGGACTCTACCACACACTGGACTCTACCACACACTGGACTCTACCCACACGCTGGACTCTACCCGACACACTGGACTCTACCAACATACTGGACTCTACACAACACACTGGACTCTACCCAACACACACTGGACTCTACCCACACACTGGACTCTACCCACACACTGGACACTACCCACACTCTACTCTACCAACACACTGGACTCTACCCACACACTGGACTCTACCCACACACTGGACACTACCCAACACACTGGACTCTACCAACACACTGGACTCTACCCACACACTGGACTCTACCCACACACTGGACTCTACCCACACACTGGACTCTACCCACACACTGGACTCTACCCACACACTGGACTCTACCCAACACACTGGACTCTACCTAACACACTGGACTCTACCAACACACTGGACTCTACCCACACACTGGACTCTACCCACACACTGGACTCTACCAACACACTGGACTCTACCCAACACACTGGACTCTACCCAACACACTGGACTCTACCCAACACACTGGACTCTACCCAACACACTGGACTCTACCCACACACTGGACTCTACCCACACACTGGACTCTACCAACACACTGGACTCTACCCAACACACTGGACTCTACCAACACACTGGACTCTACCCAACACACTGGACTCTACCCAACCCACTGGACTCTACCCAACACACTGGACTCTATCCACACACTGGACTCTACCCAACACACTAGACTCTACCCAACACACTGGACTCTACCCAACACACTGGACTCTACCCAACACACTGGACTCTACCCAACACACTGGACTCTACCAACACACTGGACTCTACCCCACACACTGGACTCTACCCACACACTGGACTCTACCCACACACTGGACTCTACCCACACACTGGACTCTACCCACACACTGGACTCTACCCCACACACTGGACTCTACCCCACACACTGGACTCTACCACACACTGGACTCTACCACACACTGGACTCTACCCACACGCTGGACTCTACCCGACACACTGGACTCTACCAACATACTGGACTCTACCCAACACACTGGACTCTACCCAACACACACTGGACTCTACCCACACACTGGACTCTACCCACACACTGGACACTACCCACACTCTACTCTACCAACACACTGGACTCTACCCACACACTGGACTCTACCCACACACTGGACACTACCCAACACACTGGACTCTACCAACACACTGGACTCTACCCAACACACTGGACTCTACCCACACACTGGACTCTACCCACACACTGGACTCTACCCACACACTGGACTCTACCCAACACACTGGACTCTACCTAACACACTGGACTCTACCAACACACTGGACTCTACCCACACACTGGACTCTACCAACACACTGGACTCTACCCAACACACTGGACTCTACCCAACACACTGGACTCTACCCAACACACTGGACTCTACCCACACACTGGACTCTACCCACACACTGGACTCTACCCACACACTGGACTCTACCCAACACACTGGACTCTACCCAACACACTGGACTCTACCCCACACACTGGACTCTACCCACACACTGGACTCTACCAACACACTGGACTCTACCCAACACACTGGACTCTACCCAACACACTGGACTCTACCCAACACACTGGACTCTACCCAACACACTGGACTCTACCCAACACACTGTACTCTACCCACACACTGGACTCTACCCAACACACTGGACTCTACCCCACACACTGGACTCTACCCCACACACTGGACTCTACCCCACACACTGGACTCTACCCACACACTGGACTCTACCAACACACTGGACTCTACCCAACACACTGGACTCTACCCAACACACTGGACTCTACCCACACACTGGACTCTACCCAACACACTGGACTCTACCCAACACACTGGACTCTACCCCACACACTGGACTCTACCCACACACTGGACTCTACCAACACACTGGACTCTACCTAACACACTGGACTCTACCAACACACTGGACTCTACCCACACACTGGACTCTACCCACACACTGGACTCTACCAACACACTGGACTCTACCCAACACACTGGACTCTACCCAACACACTGGACTCTACCCAACACACTGGACTCTACCCAACACACTGGACTCTACCCACACACTGGACTCTACCCAACACACTGGACTCTACCAACACACTGGACTCTACCCCACACACTGGACTCTACCCAACACACTAGACTCTACCCAACACACTAGACTCTACCCAACACACTGGACTCTACCCAACACACTGGACTCTACCCAACACACTGGACTCTACCCAACACACTGGACTCTACCAACACACTGGACTCTACCCCACACACTGGACTCTACCCACACACTGGACTCTACCCACACACTGGAATCTACCCACACACTGGACTCTACCCACACACTGGACTCTACCCCACACACTGGACTCTACCCCACACACTGGACTCTACCACACACTGGACTCTACCACACACTGGACTCTACCACACACTGGACTCTACCCACACGCTGGACTCTACCCGACACACTGGACTCTACCAACATACTGGACTCTACCCAACACACTGGACTCTACCCAACACACACTGGACTCTACCCACACACTGGACTCTACCCACACACTGGACACTACCCACACTCTACTCTACCAACACACTGGACTCTACCCACACACTGGACTCTACCCACACACTGGACACTACCCAACACACTGGACTCTACCAACACACTGGACTCTACCCAACACACTGGACTCTACCCACACACTGGACTCTACCCACACACTGGACTCTACCCACACACTGGACTCTACCCAACACACTGGACTCTACCTAACACACTGGACTCTACCAACACACTGGACTCTACCCACACACTGGACTCTACCCACACACTGGACTCTACCAACACACTGGACTCTACCCAACACACTGGACTCTACCCAACACACTGGACTCTACCCAACACACTGGACTCTACCCAACACACTGGACTCTACCCACACACTGGACTCTACCCAACACACTGGACTCTACCCAACACACTGGACTCTACCCCACACACTGGACTCTACCCACACACTGGACTCTACCAACACACTGGACTCTACCAACACACTGGACTCTACCCAACACACTGGACTCTACCCAACACACTGGACTCTACCCAACACACTGGACTCTACCCAACACACTGGACTCTACCCAACACACTGTACTCTACCCACACACTGGACTCTACCCAACACACTGGACTCTACCCCACACACTGGACTCTACCCCACACACTGGACTCTACCCCGCACACTGGACTCTACCCACACACTGGACTCTACCAACACACTGGACTCTACCCAACACACTGGACTCTACCCAACACACTGGACTCTACCCACACACTGGACTCTACCCAACACACTGGACTCTACCCAACACACTGGACTCTACCCCACACACTGGACTCTACCCACACACTGGACTCTACCAACACACTGGACTCTACCCAACACACTGGACTCTACCCAACACACTGGACTCTACCCAACACACTGGACTCTACCCAACACACTGGACTCTACCTAACACACTGTACTCTACCCACACACTGGACTCTACCCAACACACTGGACTCTACCCCACACACTGGACTCTACCCCACACACTGGACTCTACCACACACTGGACTCTACCACACACTGGACTCTACCACACACGCTGGACTCTACCCGACACACTGGACTCTACCAACACACTGGACTCTACCCAACACACTGGACTCTACCCAACACACACTGGACTCTACCCACACACTGGACTCTACCCACACACTGGACACTACCCACACTCTACTCTACCAACACACTGGACTCTACCAACACACTGGACTCTACCCAACACACTGGACTCTATCACACACTGGACTCTACCCACACACTGGACTCTACCCACACACTGGACTCTACCCACACACTGGACTCTACCCAACACACTGGACTCTACCTAACACACTGGACTCTACCAACACACTGGACTCTAACCACACACTGGACTCTACCCACACACTGGACTCTACCCACACACTGGACTCTACCAACACACTGGACTCTACCCAACACACTGGACTCTACCCAACACACTGGACTCTACCCAACACACTGGACTCTACCCAACACACTGGACTCTACCCACACACTGGACTCTACCCAACACACTGGACTCTACCCAACACACTGGACTCTACCCACACACTGGACACTACAACACACTGGACTCTACCCACACACTGGACTCTACCCACACACTGGACTCTACCCACACACTGGACTCTACCCACACACTGGACTCTACCCAACACACTAGACTCTACCAACACACTGGACTCTACCAACACACTGGACTCTACCCACACACTGGACTCTACCCACACACTGGACTCTACCCACACTGGACTCTACCCAACACACTGGACTCTACCCAACACACTGGACTCTACCCAACACACTAGACACTATCCACACACTGGACTCTACCCCCACACTGGATTCTACCCACACACTGGACTCTACCCACACGCTGGACTCTACCCACACACTGGACTCTACCCACACACTAGACTACCCACACACTAGACTCTACCCACACACTAGACTCTACCCACACACTGGACTCTACCCACACTAGACTCTACCCCCACCCTGACTCTACCCCACACAATGGACTCTACCCAACACACTGGACTCTACCAACACACTGGACTCTACCCCACACACTGGACTCTACCCAACACACTAGACTCTACCCACACCCTGACTCTACCCAACACACAGGACTCTACCCACACCCTGACTCTACCCACACACTAGACTCTACCCCCACACTGACTCTACCCACACACTAGACTCTACCCACACACTAGACTCTACCCCCACACTAGACTCTACCCCCACACTGGACTCTACCCAACACACTGGACTCTACCCCCACACTGACTCTACCCAACACACTGGACTCTAACCCCACACTGACTCTACCCACACACTAGACTCTACCCACACACTAGACTCTACCCACACACTAGACTCTACCCCCACACTGGACTCTACCCAACGCACTGGACTCTACCCCCACACTGACTCTACCCACACACTGGACTCTACCCACACACTAGACTCTACCCTCACACTGGACTCTACCCTCACACTGGACTCTACCCAACACACTGGACTCTACCCAACACACTGGACTCTACCCCCACACTGAACTCTACCCACACACTGGACTCTACCCCCACACTGACTCTACCCACACACTGGACTCTACCCACACACTAGACTCTACCCCCACCCTGACTCTACCCCCACCCTGACTCTACCCCCACACTGACTCTACCCACACACTAGACTCTACCCCCACACTCACACACTCGAAATAGTAACACATGAATACAAAATTAAATCAATAATTATTCAACCCTGTTGTTATGGCACGCCTAAATGTCGTAATAAGTTGCCTGGATTCACTCTGTGTGCAATAATAGTGTTTAACATAATTTTTTAATGACAACCTCATCTCTGTACCCCCACACATATATATTTATCTTTAAGGTCCCTCAGTCCAGCTATTGGTAGATGTTCAAACTAAAAAAAGCTGACATTGAATATCCCTTTGAGCATGGTGAAGTTATAAATTACACTTTGGATGGTGTATCAATACACACAGTCACTACAAAGATACAAGCGTCCTTCCTAACTCAGTTGCCGGAGAGGAAGGAAACCACTCCTGAATTTCACCATGAGAACAATGGTGACTTTAAAACAGTTACAGAGTTGAATGGCTGTGATAGAAGAAAACTGAGGATGGATCAACAACATTGTAGTTACTCCACAATACTAACATAAATGACAGAGTGAAAAGAAGGATGCCTGTAAAGAATACAAATATCCCAAAACGTGCATCCTGTTTGAAATAAGACACTGAAGTAGTACTGCAAAAATGTGGCAAAGCTTTTTTTCCTGAATACAAAGTGTTATGTTTGGGGCAAAACAAATACAACATATTACTGAGTATCACTCTCCATATTTTCAAGCATAGTGGTGGCTGCATCATGTTATGGGTATGCTTGTAATCCTTAAGGACTGGGGAGTATTTCAGGATAAAAAAGAAACGGAATGGAGGTTTTGGCCTTTCTAGGGAGTTTTTCCTAGCCACCTTGCTTCTACACCTGTATTGCTTGCTGTTTGGGGTTTTAGGCTGGGTTTCTGTACAGCACTTTGAGATATCAGCTGATGTAAGAAGGGCTATATAAATACATTTGATTTGGTTTGAATGGAGCTAAGCACAGGCAAAATCCTAGAAGAAAACCTGGTTCAGTCTACTTTCCACCAGACACTGGGAAATGAATTCACCTTTCAGCAGGACAATAACCTAAAACACAAGGCCATATCAACACTGGAATTGTTTACCAAGAAGTTGAAAAATGTAGTGGCAAATAGAAATCAAAACAGTATGGTGTTCAGAGATAGATCGGAGGGGTTGAGGTTAGCTGAAGGACAGGACTAAAAACAAACTAAATATAACTATTGTGAAATATACTGTTTTGTGTCAAATGTATATAGTATGTATAAACTGGAAGTAGAAGCCTATTAGTTTACTTCAATTAGGGGAGGGGTGGTAGGGTTAGGGGAAAATAATAAAGGAAAATATATCAACAAATATAGATTTCTCTTTTATATTGTATTTAAATGTGATATTTCAGGTTTTTATTTTTTATAAATTGGCAAAAATGCTTTTTTTTAAAAACGTGTTTGCTTTGTCATGATGGGGTAATGAGTATAGATTGATGAGGGGGGAAAAAATAAGGCTGTAACGTAACAAAATGTGGAAAAAGTCAAGAGGTCTGAATACTGTGGGTAGAGTCCATTCACTGTATATATATTTTATTTATGTCACAAATATATGGGGGATTGGAAATGATACAGACAGTTACATTGACGGAAGCTCCAATCGATGTGCAATACTAAAGCAGATTGTTGACACAAAAAAAATCTAAATATATACATTTTAAATCCCACTTTGTAACACAATAAAAATGTGGGAAAAGTCAAGGGGGTGTGAATACTTTCTGAAGGCCCTGTATTTGTAGGAAGCTACCTCAATCCCCTCTTTACCCCTTGCACATTGACTCGCTACCGGTACCCCCTGTATATAGCCTCATTACTAACCTGTACCCCTGCACATTGACTCGGTACCGGTACCCCCTGTATATAGCCTCATTACTAACCTGTACCCCTGCACATTGACTCGGTACCGGTACCCCCTGTATATGGCCTCATTACTAACCTGTACCCCTGCACATTGACTCGGTACCGGTACCCCCTATATATAGCCTCATTACTAACCTGTACCCCTGCACATTGACTCGGTACCGGTACCCCCTATATATAGCCTCATTACTAACCTGTACCCCTGCACATTGACTCGGTACCGGTACCCCCTGTATATAGCCTCATTACTAACCTGTACCCCAGCACATTGACTCGGTACCGGTACCCCCTATATATAGCCTCATTACTAACCTGTACCCCAGCACATTGACTCGGTACCGGTACCCCCTATATATAGCCTCATTACTAACCTGTACCCCAGCACATTGACTCTGTACCGGTACCCCCTGTATATAGCCTCATTACTAACCTGTACCCCCGCACATTGACTCGGTACCGGTACCCCCTGTATATAGCCTCATTACTAACCTGTACCCCTGCACATTGACTCGGTACCGGTACCCCCTGTATATAGCCTCATTACTAACCTGTACCCCAGCACATTGACTCGGTACCGGTACCCCCTATATATAGCCTCATTACTAACCTGTACCCCAGCACATTGACTCGGTACCGGTACCCCCTATATATAGCCTCATTACTAACCTGTACCCCAGCACATTGACTCTGTACCGGTACCCCCTGTATATAGCCTCATTACTAACCTGTACCCCTGCACATTGACTCGGTACCGGTACCCCCTGTATATAGCCTCATTACTAACCTGTACCCCTGCACATTGACTCGGTACCGGTACCCCCTGTATATAGCCTCATTACTAACCTGTACCCCAGCACATTGACTCGGTACCGGTACCCCCTGTATATAGCCTCATTCCCCTCTTTACCCCCCCTGCACATTGACTCGGTACCGGTACCCCCTGTATATAGCCTCATTACTAACCTGTACCCCAGCACATTGACTCGGTACCGGTACCCCCTGTATATAGCCTCATTACTAACCTGTACCCCTGCACATTGACTCGGTACCGGTACCCCCTGTATATAGCCTCATTACTAACCTGTACCCCAGCACATTGACTCGGTACCAGTACCCCCTGTATATAGCCTCATTCCCCTCTTTACCCCCCCTGCACATTGACTCGGTACCGGTACCCCCTGTATATAGCCTCATTACTAACCTGTACCCCAGCACATTGACTCTGTACCGGTACCCCCTGTATATAGCCTCATTAATAACCTGTACCCCAGCACATTGACTCTGTACCGGTACCCCCTGTATATAGCCTCATTACTAACCTGTACCCCAGCACATTGACTCTGTACCGGTACCCCCTGTATATAGCCTCATTACTAATCTGTACCCCTGCACATTGACTCGGTACTAATACCCTCCTGTATATAGCCTCAATACTAACCTGTACCCCTGCACATTGACTCGGTACCAGTACCCCCTATATATAGCCTCATTCACCTCTTTACCTCTTGCACATTGACTCGGTACCGGTACCCCCTATATATAGCCTCATTACTAACCTGTACCCCCTGCACATTGACTCGGTACCGGTACCCCCTATATATAGCCTCATTACTAACCTGTACCCCTGCACATTGACTCGGTACTAATACCCTCCTGTATATAGCCTCATTACTAACCTGTACCCCAGCACATTGACTCTGTACCGGTACCCCCTATATATAGCCTCATTACTAACCTGTACCCCTGCACATTGCCTCGGTACCGGTACCCCCTATATATAGCCTCATTACTAACCTGTACCCCAGCACATTGACTCGGTACCGGTACCCCCTATATATAGCCTCATTACTAACCTGTACCCCAGCACATTGACTCGGTACCGGTACCCCCTATATATAGCCTCATTACTAACCTGTACCCCCGCACATTGACTCGGTACTAATACCCTCCTGTATATAGCCATGTTATTTTTATACTTGTTATTGTTATGGGTTTTACACTGTGCATTTATTCCTGGTGTCACTATTACTATATAGACAGTACATCTTTCTCTTTCTCTCTGCATTGTTGGAAAAAGACCCGTAAGTAAGCATTTCACTGTTAGTCTACACCTGTTGTTTGCCAAGCATTTCACTGTTAGTCTACACCTGTTGTTTACCAAGCATTTCACTGTTGGTCTACACCTGTTGTTTACCAATCATTACACTGTTAGTCTACACCTGTTGTTTACCAAGCATTTCCCTGTTAGTCTACACCTGCTGTTTACCAAGCATTTCACTGTTAGTCTACACCTGTTGTTTACTAAGCATTTCACTGTTGGTCTACACCTGCTGTTTACCAATCATTTCACTGTTAGTCTACACCTGCTGTTTACCAAGCATTTCACTGTTAGTCTACACCTGTTGTTTACCAATCATTACACTGTTAGTCTACACCTGTTGTTTACCAAGCATTTCCCTGTTAGTCTACACCTGCTGTTTACCAAGCATTTCACTGTTAGTCTACACCTGTTGTTTACTAAGCATTTCTCTGTTAGTCTACACCTGTTGGTTACAAAGCATGTGACACATTTTTGATTTTATTTTATTTGAAGCTTCAAGTTCCTCGGACCTGAAATGGTCCCAATCACAGCGACACCTAGGTGAAGAAGGTGCAATAGCGCCTCTACAAACTCAGGGGGCTGAAGAAATTCAGCACGCCCCCCCAACTGAGCCACGATCTGTTCACCCATTTACCTTCTAGCAGGCAGAGACAGTACAGGCGCATCAAAGCCTGACAAACAGCTTCTATTTCTAAGCCATCACCAGCTGCAGGTCTATTGTCAATGTTCTTGTCCTGGAGATATAATTGAGCCATTTCCCTTTAGATAGGCCAGCTGCAAAGTCAAAATTGGCTATATTGTAAAAACATATTATTTTGGCTTTTAGACCTTTTAATTGAAGTCTAGGAGTTAGGCATACTGGGCTAGCAGTGTGGTTAAGGTTAGGGTTAGGGTTAGGGTTAGGGCTAGCAGTGTGGTTAAGGTTAGGGTTAGCAGTGTGGTTAAGGTTAGGGTTAGGGCTAGCAGTGTGGTTAGGGTTAGGGTTAGCAGTGTGGTTAAGGTTAGGGTTAAGAGTGTGGTTAAGGTTAGGGTTAGGGTTAGCAGTGTGGTTAAGGTTAGGGTTAGGGTTAGCAGTGTGGTTAGGGTTAGGGTTAGGGTTAGGGCTAGCAGTGTGGTTAAGGTTAGGGTTAGGGTTAGCAGTGTGGTTAAGGTTAGGGTTAGGGTTAGCAGTGTGGTTAAGGTTAGGGTTAGGGTTAGCAGTGTGGTTAAGGTTAGGGTTAGCAGTGTGGTTAAGGTTATGGTTAGATTTAAAATAAAATGTTATGACTTTGTGGCTGTGCCAGCTAGTGACCACTCTGCAGAGCTGCCTCCAGAACAATGCTAACCTGCCCAGTAGTCTGTCCTGCTACCAGCCCAGCAATCAGCCCTGATACCTGCCAAGTAGTCTGCCCTGCTACTGGTCCAGTAATCTGCCCTGCTACCGCCCCAGTAATCTGCCCTGCTACCTGCCCTGTAGTCTGCCCTGCTACCTGCCCAGTAATCTGCCCTGCTACCTGCCCAGTAATCTGTCCTGCTACCTGCCCAGTAATCAGCCCTGCAACCTGCCCAGTAATCTGTCCTGCTACCTGCTCAGTAATCTGCCCTGCTACCTGCTCAGTAATCTGCCCTGCTACCTGCTCAGTAATATGTCCTGCTACCTGCCCAGTAATCAGCCCTGCTACCTGCCCAGTAATCTGTCCTGCTACCTGCCCAGTAATCTGCCCTGCTACCTGCCCAGTAATCTGTCCTGCTACCTGCTCAGTAATCTGCCCTGCTACCTGCTCAGTAATCTGTCCTGCTACCTGCTCAGTAATCTGCCCTAATACCGGTCCAGTAATCTGCCCTGCTACCTGCTCAGTAATCTGTCCTGCTACCTGCCCAGTAATCTTCCCTGCTACCTGATCAGTAATCTGCCCTGCTACCTGCCCAGTAATCTGTCCTGCTACCTGCCCAGTAATCTGTCCTGCTACCTGCCCAGTAATCTGTCCTGCTACCTGCCCAGTAATCTGTCCTGCTATCTGCCCAGTAATCTGCCCTGCTACCTGCCCAGTAATCTGTCCAGCTACCTGCCCAGTAATCTGCCCTGCTACCTGCCCAGTAATCTGCCCTGCTACCTGCTCAGTAATATGCCCTGCTACCTGCCCAGTAATCAGTCCTGCTACCTGCCCAGTAATCTGTCCTGCTACCTGCCCAGTAATCAGCCCTGCTACCTGCCCAGTAATCAGCCCTGCTACCTGCCCAGTAATCTGTCCTGCTACCTGCCCAGTAATCTGCCCTGCTACCTGCCCAGTAATCTGTCCTGCTACCTGCTCAGTAATCTGCCCTAATACCGGTCCAGTAATCTGCCCTGCTACCTGCTCAGTAATTTGTCCTGCTACCTGCCCAGTAATCTTCCCTGCTACCTGATCAGTAATCTGCCCTGCTACCTGCCCAGTAATCTGTCCTGCTACCTGCCCAGTAATCTGCCCTGCTACCTGCCCAGTAATCTGTCCTGCTACCTGCCCAGTGTTCTGCCCTGCTACCTGCCCAGTAATCTGTCCTGCTACCTGCCCAGTAATCAGCCCTGCTACCTGCCCAGTAATCTGCCCTGCTACCTGCCCAGTATTCCTGCCCTGCTACCTGCCCAGTAATCTGTCCTGCTACCTGCCCAGTAATCAGCCCTGCTACCTGCCCAGTAATCTGCCCTGCTACCTGCCCAGTAATCTGTCCTGCTACCTGCCCAGTATTCTGCCCTGCTACCTGCCCAGTAGTCTGCCCTGCTACCTGCCCAGTAGTCTGCCCTGCTACCTGCCCAGTAATCTGCCCTGCTACCGCCCCAGTAATCTGCCCTGCTACCTGCCCAGTAATCTGCCCTGCTACCTGCCCAGTAATCTGCCCTGCTACCTGCCCAGTAATCTGTCCTGCTACCTGCCCAGTAATCTGCCCTGCTACCTGCCCAGTAATCTGTCCTGCTACCTGCCCAGTAATCAGCCCTGCTACCTGCCCAGTAGTCTGTCCTGCTACCTGCCCAGTAGTCTGTCCTGCTACCTGCCCAGTAATCTGCCCTGCTACCTGCCCAGTAATCAGCCCTGCTACCTGCCCAGTAATCTGCCCTGCTACCTGCCCAGTAATCTGCCCTGCTACCTGCCCAGTAATCAGCCCTGCTACCTGCCCAGTAATCTGCCCTGCTACCTGCCCAGTAATCTGCCCTGCTACCTGCCCAGTAATCAGCCCTGCTACCTGCCCAGTAATCTGCCCTGCTACCTGCCCAGTAATCTGCCCTGCTACCTGCCCAGTAATCTGCCCTGCTACCTGCCCAGTAGTCTGCCCTGCTACCTGCCCAGTAATCTGCCCTGCTACCTGCCCAGTAATCTGTCCTGCTACCTGCCCAGTAGTCTGCCCTGCTACCTGCCTAGTAATCTGCCCTGCTACCTGCCCAGTATTCTGTCCTGCTACCTGCCCAGTATTCTGTCCTGCTACCTGCCCAGTAATCTGCCCTGCTATGCGAAAATTATCTTTACTCAGTTAAGGATGGTGAACACTGATATAGAGTCATTGAACGCTGGTCACCTCATAGTATGTTCATAGACTGTTGTTTATATACTGTGTGTTTGTGTATCTTGTACTCTGCACATCCTAATATAATATATCTAATATACCTACTACTGTACATACCATTTTTCCCCCCAATTGATATTCTGTCTATGCACACCACATATTTATATTCTGGATTCGGACACACATACTCCACACACACTGGGTTTAATCATCAAGTCATATTTAGTATATCTGCTGCATACCCACTGGGTTTAATCATCAAGTCACATTTAGTATATCTGCTGCATACCCACTGGGTTTAATCATCAAGTCACATTTAGTATATCTGCTGCATACCCACTGGGTTTAATCATCAAGTCACATTTAGTATATCTGCTGCATACCCACTGGGTTTAATCATCAAGTCACATTTAGTATATCTGCTGCATACCCACTACACCCTGTTGGAGCTAGTAACATAAGCATCTCACTGCACCTGTTATAACACCTGCAGACTACAGGAAAAAGAGGACCGAGCACGCCCCCATTCTCATCGACGGGGCTGTAGTGGAGCAGGTTGAGAGCTTCAAGTTCCTTGGTGTCCCACATCACCAACAAACTAACATGGTCCAAGCACACCAAGACAGTCATGAAGAGGGCACAAAAAAAACCTATTCCCCCTCAGGAGACTGAAAATATTTGGCATGGGTCCTCAGATCCTCAAAAGGTTCTACAGCTGCATCATCAAGAGAATCCTGACTGGTTGCGTTACTGCCTGGTATGGTTACTGCTCGGCCTCCGACCACAAGGCACTACAGAGGGTAGTGCATACGGCCCAGTACATCACTGGGGCCAAGCTTCCTGCCATCCAGGACCTCTATACCAGGCGGTGTCAGAGGAAGGCCCTAAAAACTCTCAAAGACTCCAGCCATCCTAGTCATAGACTGTTGTCTCTGCTACCGCACAGCAAGCGGTACCGGAGTGCCAAGTCTAGGTCCAAGAAGCTTCTAAACAGCTTCTACCACCAAGCCATGAGACTCCTGAACATCTAGTCAAATGGCTACTCAGACTTTTTGCATTGCCCCCCCCCCCCCCTTTACACCGCTGCTACTCTGTGTTGTTATTATCTATGCATCGTCACTTTAATAACTCTACCTCAACTAACCGGTGCCCCCACACATTGACTCTGTACCGGTACCCCCTGTATATAGTCTCGCTATTGTTATTTCACTGCTGCTCTTTAACCTCTTTAGGGTACGTGGGACGGTAGAGTCCCACCTCGTCAACAGCCAGTGAAACTGCAGGGAACCAAATTCAAAACAACAGAAATCCCCGAATAAAAATTCCTCAAACATACATGTATTTTACACCATTTTAAAGATACACTTGTTGTAAATCCAGCCACAATGTCCGATTTCAAAAAGGCTTTACGACAAAAGCAAACCAAACGATTATGTTAGGTCAGAGCCAAGTCACAGAAAAACACAGCCATTTTTCCAGCCAAAGAGAGGAATCACAAAAAGCAGAAATATAGATAAAAGTAATCACTAACCTTTGATGATCTTCATCAGATGACACTGATAGGACTTCATGTTACACAATACATGTATGTTTTGTTCGGTAAAGTTCATATTTATATCCAAAAATCTCAGTTTACATTGGCGCGTTATTTTCAGTAGTTCCAAAACATCCGTTGATTTTGCAGAGAGCCACATCAATTTACAGAAATACTCATAATAAACATTGCTAAAAGATACAACTGTTATGCATGGAATTTTAGAGCCACTTCTCCTTAATGCAACCACTGCGTCAGATTTAAAAAAAACTTTACGGAAAAAGCAAACCATGCAATAATCTGAGTACGGCGCTCAGACGACAAATCAACCCAAAGAGATATCCGCGATGTTGGAGTCAACAGAAGTCAGAAATACCATTATAAATATTCACTTACCTTTGATGATCTTCATCAGAATGCACTCCCAGGAATCCCAGTTCCACAATAAATGTTTGATTTGTTCGATAAAGTTCATAATTTATGTCCAAATAGCTCCTTTTTGTTAGCGCGTTTACCCCAGTATTCCAAATTCATGAAGAGCAGACGAAAAGTCAAAAAGTTCCGTTACAGTCGTAGAAACATGTCAAACGAAGTATAGAATCAAACTTTAGGATGTTTTTAACATAAATCTTCAATAATGTTCCAAGCGGAGAATTCCTTTGTCTTCAGAAATGCAATGGAACGCAAGCTAACTCTCTCACGTGAATGCGCACGGTCAGCTCGTGGCACTCTGGGAGAGACCTTACTCAATCCCCTCTCATTCGCCACCACCTCACAGTAGAAGCATCAAACAAGGTTCTAAAGACTGTTGACATCTAGTGGAAGCCTTATGAAGTGCAACATGACCACATTTCCACTGCATCTTGGATAAGCAAAAAGTTGAAAAACTACAAACCTCAGATTTCCCACTTCCTGGTTGGATTTTTGTCTCAGGTTTTTGCCTGCCATATGTGTTCTGTTATACTCACAGACATCATTCAAACAGTTTTAGAAACTTCAGAGTGATTTCTATCCAAATCTACTAATAATATGCATATCCTAGCATCTGGGCCTTCAGGGCACGCTTTTCATCCAGACGTGAAAATACTGCCCCCTACCCCAAATAAGTTTTTAATTACTTGTTACTTTTATCTCTTATTGTTATCTGTATTTTTTTAAACTACATTGTTGGTTAGGGGCTCGTAAGTAAGCATACAATTTGATTTGAGATCTGTGTATGCAACCAATAAACTTAGCTTTCATTTGACAACCAACCCTGGTCTCTTCACTCTACAGAACAATACATTCTACTCTACTCTACCCTACTCCACCCTACCCCTACCCTACCCTACTCCACCCCACCCTACCCCTACCCTATCCCTACCCTACTCTACTCTACCCTACTCTACCCTACCCCTACCCTACCCCTACCCTACTCTACTCTACCCTACTCCACCCTACCCCTACCATACCCTACCCTACCCTACTCCACCCTACCCTACCCTACTCCACCCTACCCTACCCTACCCTACTCCACCCTACCTCTACCCTACCCTTCATCCAGACGTGAAAATACTGCCCCCTACCCCAAATAAGTTTTTAATTACTTGTTACTTTTATCTCTTATTGTTATCTGTATTTTTTTAAACTACATTGTTGGTTAGGGGCTCGTAAGTAAGCATACAATTTGATTTGAGATCTGTGTATGCAACCAATAAACTTAGCTTTCATTTGACAACCAACCCTGGTCTCTTCACTCTACAGAACAATACATTCTACTCTACTCTACCCTACTCCACCCTACCCCTACCCTACCCTACTCCACCCCACCCTACCCCTACCCTATCCCTACCCTACTCTACCCTACCCCTACCCTACCCCTACCCTACTCTACTCTACCCTACTCCATCCTACCCCTACCCTACCCTACCCTACTCCACCCTACCCCTACCATACCCTACCCTACCCTACTCCACCCTACCCTACCCTACCCTACTCCAACTCTACCCTACCCCACTATATCCTACTCTAACCTGCTCCACCCTACCCTACCCCTACTCTACCCTACCCTACTCCTACTCCTACCCTACTCTACCCTACTCCATTCTACCCTACCCTACTATACCCTACTCTACCCTGCTCCATTCTACCCCTACCCTACCCTACACCACCATACTCCACCCTACTCTACCCTACTCTACCCTGCTCCATTCTACCCTACCCTACCCTACACCACCATACTCCACCCTACTCTACCCTACTCTACCCTACTCTACCCTACTCTACCCTACTCTACCCTGCTCCATTCTACCCTACCCTACCCTACACCACCATACTCCACCCTACCCTACCCCTACTCTACCCTACCCTACTCCTACTCCTACCCTACTCTACCCTACTCCATTCTACCCTACCCTACTATACCCTACTCTACCCTGCTCCATTCTACCCTACCCTACCCTACACCACCATACTCCACCCTACTCTACTCTACAAATATTGCTGATGTCATGCACACTGTGGTTTTTCACCCAGTAGATACGGGAGTTTATCAAAATATGGGTGGGGGGGGGGGGGGGGGGGGGGGGGGGTTCAAAATCGTTGTGGATCTGTGTAATCTGAGGGAAATGTCTGTCTCTAATATGGTCATACATTTGGCAGGAGGTTAGGAAGTGCAGCTCAGTTTCCACCTCATTTTGTGGGCAGTGTGCACATAACCTGTCTTCTCTTGAGAGCAATGTCTGCCTACGGTGGCCTTTCTCAATAGCAAGGCTATGCTCACTGAGTCTGTACATAGTCAAAGCTTTCCTTAAGTTTGGGTCAGTCACAGTGGTCAGGTATTCTGCCACTGTGTACTCTCTGTTTAGGGCCAAATAGCATTCTAGTTTGCTCAGTTTTTTTGTTAATTCTTTCCAATGTGTCAAGTAATTATCTTTTTGTTTTCTCATGATTTGGTTGGGTCTAATTGTGTTTCTGTCCTGGGGCTTTGTGGTGTCTGTTTGTGTTTGTGAACAGAGCCCCAGCACCAGCTTGCTTAGGGGACTCTTTTCCAGGTTCATCTCTCTGTAGGTGATGGCTTTGTTATGGAAGGTTTGGGAATCACTTCCTTTTAGGTGGTTGTAGAATTTAAGGTCTCTTTTCTGGATTTTGATCATTAGCGGGTATCGGCCTAATTCTGCTCTGCATGTATTCTTTGGTGTTTTATATTGTACACAGAGGATATTTTTGCAGAATTCTGCATGCAGAGTCTCAATTTGGTGTTTGTCCCATTGTGTTCATAAAGGGCAATGGATTCTATAACTGATTCAAGTATTTTTAGCCAGATCCTAATTCGTATGTCAATTTTTATGTTCCTTTTGATGGCATAGATGGCCCTTATTGCCTTGTCTCTCAGCTCGTTCACAGCTTTGTGGAAATTATAATTTAAGCCGAGGTATGTATAGTTTTTTGTATGCTCTAGGGAAACGGTGTCTAGACGGAATTTGTATTCTTGGTCCTGGCAACTGGATTTTTTTTGCAACACCATTATTTTTGTCTCACTGAGATTTACCGTCAGGGCCCAGGTCTGACAGAATCTGTGCAGAAGATCTAGGTGCTGCTGTAGACCCTCCTTGGTTGGGGACAGAAGCACCAGATCATCAGAAAACAGTCGACATTTGACTTCAGATTCTAGTAGAGTGAGGCCGTGTGCTGCAGACTGTTCTAGTGCCCTCGCCAATTCATTGATATATACACTGCTCAAAAAAATAAAGGGAACACTTAAACAACACAATGTAACTCCAAGTCAATCACACTTCTGTGAAATCAAACTGTCCACTTAGGAAGCAACACTGATTGACAAGAAATTTCACATGATGTTGTGCAAATGGAATAGACAAAAGGTGGAAATTATAGGCAATTAGCAAGACACCCCCCAAAACAGGAGTGATTCTGCAGGTGGTGACCACAGACCACTTCTCAGTTCCTATGCTTCCTGGCTGATGTTTTGGTCACTTTTGAATGCTGGCGGTGCTCTCACTCTAGTGGTAGCATGAGACGGAGTCGACAACCCACACAAGTGGCTCAGGTAGTGCAGTTCATCCAGGATGGCACATCAATGCGAACTGTGGCAAAAAGGTTTGCTGTGTCTGTCAGCGTCATGCACATTTGTGGCCTGTTGGAGGTCATTTTGCAGGGCTCTGGCAGTGCACCTCCTTGCACAAAGGCGGAGGTAGCGGTCCTGCTGCTGGGTTGTTGCCCTCCTACGGCCTCCTCCACGTCTCCTGATGTACTGGCCTGTCTCCTGGTAGCGCCTGCATGATCTGGACACTACGCTGACAGACACAGCAAACCTTTTTGCCACAGTTCGCATTGATGTGCCATCCTGGATGAACTGCACTACCTGAGCCACTTGTGTGGGTTGTAGACTCCGTCTCATGCTACCACTAGAGTGAGAGTACCGCCAGCATTCAAAAGTGACCAAAACATCAGCCAGGAAGCATAGGAACTGAGAAGTGGTCTGTGGTCACCACCTGCAGAATCACTCCTGTTTTTGGGGGTGTCTTGCTAATTGCCTATAATTTCCACCTTTTGTCTATTCCATTTGCACAACAGCATGTGAAATTTATTGTCAATCAGTGTTGCTTCCTAAGTGGACAGTTTGATTTCACAGAAGTGTGATTGACTTGGAGCTACATTGTGTTTTTTAAGTGTTCCCTTTATTTTTTTGAGCAGTGTATGTTGAAGAGGGTGGGGCTCATGCTGCACCCCTGTCTCACCCCCCGGCCCTGTGGAAAGAAATATGTGTGTTTTTTATGCCAATTTTAATCACACATTTGTTGTTTGTGTACATGGATTTTATGTCGTATGTTTTTCCCCCAACACCACTTTCCATCAATTTGTATAGCAGACCCTCATGACAAATTGAGTTGAAAACTTTTTTGAAATCATCAAAGCATGAGAAGACTTTGCCTTTGTTTTGGTTTGTTTGTTTGTCAATTAGGGTGTGCAGGGTGAACACGTGGTTTCTTGTACGGTATTTTGGTAAGAAGCCAATTTGACAATTGGTCAGTACATTGTTTTCACTGAGGAAATGTAGGAGTCTGCTGTTAACGATAATGCAGAGGATTTTCCCAATGATGCTGTTGACGCATATCCCCAGGGTAGTTTTTGAGGTCAAATTTGTCTCGACTTTTGTGGATTGGGGTGATCAGTCCTTGGTTTCAAATATCGAGGGAAGATGCTAGAGCTGAGGATGATGTTAAAGAGTTTAAGAATAGCCAATTGGAATTTATGGTCTGTATATTTTATCATTTAATTTAGGATATCATCAACCCCACAGTCTCTATCTCCCCCCCCTCTCTCTCTCTCTCTCTCTCCCCCCTCTCTCTCCCCCCTATCTCTCTCTCTCCCCCCTATCTCTCTCTCTCCCCCCTCTCTCTCCCCCCTCTCTCTCTCTGTACTCCCCTCCTCTCAACCTTTCAACTCTCTTCCTTCCTTTCACTCTTTTTACGTATCTCTTTCTCTCTTCATAATTTACATCTCTCTTTTCCTTTTCATTTGTTTCTCATCACTTCTGCCTCCTCTCTCCTTGTTTACCCTTTTTCTTCTCCCATCTCTCTATTTCTCTCTGTGCTCTCTCAATCGCTGCCTGCCTTTTGCTGGCTGTTTGCGATGGGGATTCGGGAACAGGGAGAGAGGGAGGGAGAGGGGGAGGGAGAGGGGGAGGTGGGAAGGGGGAGAAGAAGGAGGGCAAGGCGATGACAGTTGCTGTCAATTACGGGGTTACTCTCCTTCAGCTCCACTGAGACTCAACTCCCACAGGAGGGAGGGAGGGAGGGAGGGGGAGAGAGAGAGGGAGAGAGAGGGAGAGAGAGGGAGAGAGAGAGACAGAGAAAGAGAGAGAAAGAGAGAAAGAATAAGAAGAAAAGAGAGGTGAGTTTTGTATCAGTGAAATGCTACTGTTTCAGCTGTGTTAATAAGAAGATGAGGCATAGAGAAATGTAAGCTGACATGTCGTTCTTTTTGTGTTTTTCTGGGGTTGGGGGTATTTGACCCAGACTAGGACAGTTACAACAGGTGACCCAGACTAGAAGTTACAACAGGTGACCCAGACTAGAAGTTACAACAGGTGACCCAGACTAGGACAGTTTCAACAGGTGAACCAGACTAGAACAGTTACAACAGGTGACCCAGACTAGGACAGTTTCAACAGGTGACCCAGACTAGGACAGTTTCAACAGGTGACCCAGCCTAGGACAGTTTCAACAGGTGACCCAGACTAGGACAGTTACAACAGGTGACATTTACATTTACATTTAAGTCATTTAGCAGACGCTCTTATCCAGAGCGACTTACAAATTGGTGCATTCACCTTATGACATCCAGTGGAACAGCCACTTTACAATAGTGCATCTAAATCTTTTAAGGGGGGGGGTTAGAAGGATTGCTTTATCCTATCCTAGGTATTCCTTGAAGAGGTGGGGTTTCAGGTGTCTCCGGAAGGTGGTGATTGACTCCGCTGTCCTGGCGTCGTGAGGGAGTTTGTTCCACCATTGGGGTGCCAGAGCAGCGAACAGTTTTGACTGGGCTGAGCGGGAACTGTACTTCCTCAGTGGTAGGGAGGCGAGCAGGCCAGAGGTGGATGAACGCAGTGCCCTTGTTTGGGTGTAGGGCCTGATCAGAGCCTGAAGGTACGGAGGTGCCGTTCCCCTCACAGCTCCGTAGGCAAGCACCATGGTCTTGTAGCGGATGCGAGCTTCAACTGGAAGCCAGTGGAGAGAGCGGAGGAGCGGGGTGACGTGAGAGAACTTGGGAAGGTTGAACACCAGACGGGCTGCGGCGTTCTGGATGAGTTGTAGGGGTTTAATGGCACAGGCAGGGAGCCCAGCCAACAGCGAGTTGCAGTAATCCAGACGGGAGATGACAAGTGCCTGGATTAGGACCTGCGCCGCTTCCTGTGTGAGGCAGGGTCGTACTCTGCGGATGTTGTAGAGCATGAACCTACAGGAACGGGCCACCGCCTTGATGTTAGTTGAGAACGACAGGGTGTTGTCCAGGATCACGCCAAGGTTCTTAGCGCTCTGGGAGGAGGACACAATGGAGTTGTCAACCGTGATGGCGAGATCATGGAACGGGCAGTCCTTCCCCGGGAGGAAGAGCAGCTCCGTCTTGCCGAGGTTCAGCTTGAGGTGGTGATCCGTCATCCACACTGATATGTCTGCCAGACATGCAGAGATGCGATTCGCCACCTGGTCATCAGAAGGGGGAAAGGAGAAGATTAATTGTGTGTCGTCTGCATAGCAATGATCGGAGAGACCATGTGAGGTTATGACAGAGCCAAGTGACTTGGTGTATAGCGAGAATAGGAGAGGGCCTAGAACAGAGCCCTGGGGGACACCAGTGGTGAGAGCGCGTGGTGAGGAGACAGATTCTCGCCACGCCACCTGGTAGGAGCGACCTGTCAGGTAGGACCCAATCCAAAAGTGGGCCGCGCCGGAGATGCCCAACTCGGAGAGGGTGGAGAGGAGGATCTGATGGTTCACAGTATCGAAGGCAGCCGATAGGTCTAGAAGGATGAGAGCAGAGGAGAGAGAGTTAGCTTTAGCAGTGCGGAGCGCCTCCGTGATACAGAGAAGAGCAGTCTCAGTTGAGTGACTAGTCTTGAAACCTGACTGATTTGGATCAAGAAGGTCATTTTGAGAGAGATAGCAGGAGAGCTGGCCAAGGACGGCACGTTCAAGAGTTTTGGAGAGAAAAGAAAGAAGGGATACTGGTCTGTAGTTGTTGACATCGGAGGGATCGAGTGTAGGTTTTTTCAGAAGGGGTGCAACTCTCGCTCTCTCGAAGACGGAAGGGACGTAGCCAGCGGTCAAGGATGAGTTGATGAGCGAGGTGAGGTAAGGGAGAAGGTCTCCGGAAATGGTCTGGAGAAGAGAGGAGGGGATAGGGTCAAGCGGGCAGGTTGTTGGGCGGCCGGCCGTCACAAGACGCGAGATTTCATCTGGAGAGAGAGGGGAGAAAGAGGTCAGAGCACAGGGTAGGGCAGTGTGAGCAGAACCAGCGGTGTCGTTAGACTTAGCAAACGAGGATCGGATGTCGTCGACCTTCTTTTCGAAATGGTTGACGAAGTCGTCTGCAGAGAGGGAGGGGGGGGGGGAGGGGGAGGAGGATTCAGGAGGGAGGAGAAGGTGGCAAAGAGCTTCCTAGGGTTAGAGGCAGATGCTTGGAATTTAGAGTGGTAGAAAGTGGCTTTAGCAGCAGAGACAGAAGAAGAAAATGTAGAGAGGAGGGAGTGAAAGGATGCCAGGTCCGCAGGGAGGCGAGTTTTCCTCCATTTCCGCTCGGCTGCCCGGAGCCCTGTTCTGTGAGCTCGCAATGAGTCGTCGAGCCACGGAGCGGGAGGGGAGGACCGAGCCGGCCTGGAGGATAGGGGACATAGAGAGTCAAAGGATGCAGAAAGGGAGGAGAGGAGGGTTGAGGAGGCAGAATCAGGAGATAGGTTGGAGAAGGTTTGAGCAGAGGGAAGAGATGAGGATGGAAGAGGAGAGAGTAGCGGGGGAGAGAGAGCGAAGGTTGGGACGGCGCGATACCATCCGAGTAGGGGCAGTGTGGGAAGTGTTGGATGAGAGCGAGAGGGAAAAGGATACAAGGTAGTGGTCGGAGACTTGGAGGGGAGTTGCAATGAGGTTAGTGGAAGAACAGCATCTAGTAAAGATGAGGTCAAGCGTATTGCCTGCCTTGTGAGTAGGGGGGGAAGGTGAGAAGGTGAGGTCAAAAGAGGAGAGGAGTGGAAAGAAGGAGGCAGAGAGGAATGAGTCAAAGGTAGACGTGGGGAGGTTAAAGTCAGCCAGAACTGTGAGAGGTGAGCCGTCCTCAGGAAAGGAGCTTATCAAGGCATCAAGCTCATTGATGAACTCTCCGAGGGAACCTGGAGGGCGATAAATGATAAGGATGTTAAGCTTGAAAGGGCTGGTAACTGTGACAGCATGGAATTCAAAGGAGGCGATAGACAGATGGGTAAGGGGAGAAAGAGAGAATGACCACTTGGGAGAGATGAGGATCCCGGTGCCACCACCCCGCTGACCAGAAGCTCTCGGGGTGTGCGAGAACACGTGGGCAGACGAAGAGAGAGCAGTAGGAGTAGCAGTGTTATCTGTGGTGAGCCATGTTTCCGTCAGTGCCAAGAAGTCGAGGGACTGGAGGGAAGCATAGGCTGAGATGAGCTCTGCCTTGTTGGCCGCAGATCGGCAGTTCCAGAGGCTACCGGAGACCTGGAACTCCACGTGGGTCGTGCGGGCTGGGACCACCAGGTTAGGGTGGCCGCGGCCACGCGGTGTGAAGCGTTTGTATGGTCTGTGCAGAGAGGAGAGAACAGGGATAGACAGACACATAGTTGACAGGCTACAGAAGAGGCTACCCTAATGCAAAGGAGATTAGAATGACAAGTGGACTACACGTCTCGAATGTTCAGAAAGTAAAGCTTATGTTGCAAAAAAATAAAATAAAAGATCTGACCTAAAATAAAAGATCTGACCCAGACTAGGACAGTTACAACAGGTGACCAAGACTAGGACAGTTACAACAGGTGACCCAGACTAGAAGTTACAACAGGTGACCCAGACTAGGACAGTTTCAACAGGTGACCCAGACTAGAACAATTACAACAGGTGACCCAGACTAGGACAGTTACAACAGGTGACCCAGACTAAAAGTTACAAACAAGTGACCCAGACTAGGACAGTTACAACAGGTGACCCAGACTAGGACAGTTACAACAGGTGACCCAGACTAGGACAGTTTCAACAGGTGACCCAGACTAGGACAGATACAACAGGTGACACAGACTAGGACAGTTTCAACAGGTGACCCAGACTAGGACAGTTACAATAGGTGACCCAGACTAGGACAGTTTCAACAGGTGACCCAGACTAGGACAGTTGCAACAGGTGACCCAGACTAGGACAGTTTCAATAGGTGACCCAGACTAGGACAGTTACAACAGGTGACCCAGACTAGGACAGTTACAACAGGTGACCAAGACTAGGAAAGTTACAACAGGTGACCCAGACTAGAAGTTACAACAGGTGACCCAGACTAGGACAGTTTCAACAGGTGACCCAGACTAGAACAGTTTCAACAGGTGACCCAGACTAGGACAGTTTCAACAGGTGAACCAGACTAGAACAGTCACAACAGGTGACCCAGACTAGAACAGTTACAACAGGTGACCCAGACTAGGACAGTTACAACAGGTGACCCAGACTAGAACAGTTTCAACAGGTGACCCAGCCTAGAACAGTTACAACAGTTGACACAGTAGTACTCTCCAGCTTCTGTTGCACCACACCGACCCAATATGTGTGTGTGTGTGTGTGTGTGTGTGTGTGTGTGTGTGTGTGTGTGTGTGTGTGTGTGTGTGTGTGTGTGTGTGTGTGTCAGAGGTGTTAGATTAGAATGAGTCATTTCTATCACCTGACAGATGGATGTACTCATTAGCAGGGTCGAGGCTTTTCAGTTGTTAAAATGATTTAGCAGCAGGTAGCAGGCAGCCAGCAGGTACCAGCCAACAGGTAGCAGGCAGCAGGTAGCAGCCAGCAGCCAGTAGGCAGCAGCCAGCAGGTAACAGGCAGCAGGTAGCAGACAGCAGGCAGCAGCCAGCAGGTAACAGGCAGCAGGTAGCAGACAGCAGGTACCAGCCAGCAGGTAGTAGGCAGCAGCTAGCAGGCAGCAGGTAGCAGGCAGCAGGTAGCAGCCAGCAGGCAGCAGGTAGCAGGCAGCAGGCAGCAGGTAGCAGGTAGCAGGCAGCAGGTAGCAGGTAGCAGGCAGCAGCCAGCAGGTAGCAGCCAGCAGGCAGCAGGTAGCAGGCAGCAGCCAGCAGGTAGCAGCCAGCAGGTACCAGCCAGCAGGTAGCAGGCAGCAGGTAGCAGGCAGCAGGTAGCAGCCAACAGGTAACAGGCAGCAGGCAGCAGGCAGCAGGTAGCAGGTAGCAGGCAGCAGCCAACAGGTAGCAGGTAGCAGGTAGCAGGTAGCAGGCAGCAGGGAGCAGGCAGCAGCCAGCAGGTAGCAGGTAGCAGGCAGCAGGTACCAGCCAGCAGGTAGCAGGTAGCAGGTAGCAGGCAGCAGCTAGCAGCCAGCAGGTAGCAGGCAGCAGGTACCAGCCAGCAGGTAGCAGGTAGCAGGCAGCAGCTAGCAGGTAGCAGGTAGCAGGCAACAGCTAGCAGGTAGCAGGTAGCAGGTAGCAGGCAGCAGCCAGCAGGTAGCAGGTAGCAGGTAGCAGGCAGTAGGTAGCAGGTAGTAGGCAGCAGCCAGCAGGAAGCAGGTAGCAGGTAGCAGGCAGCAGAGAGCAGGTAGCAGGCAGCAGGTACCAGCCAGCAGGTAGCAGGTAGCAGGTAGCAGGCAGCAGCTACCAGGTAGCAGGTAGCAGCCAGCAGGTAGCAGGTAGCAGGCAGCAGCTAGCAGGTAGCAGGTAGCAGGCAGCAGCCAGCAAGCAGCAGGTAGAAGGTAGCAGGCAGCAGCTAGCAGGTAGCAGGTAGCAGGTAGCAGGCAGCAGCCAGCAGGTAGCAGGCAGCAGCTAGCAGCTAGCAGGTAGCAGCAAGCAGGTAGCAGGCAGCAGCCAGCAGCCAGCAGGTAGCAGGTAGCAGGCAGCAGGTACCAGCCAGCAGGTAGCAGGTAGCAGCAAGCAGGTAGCAGGTAGCAGGCAGCAGCTAGCAGGTAGCAGGTAGCAGGTAGAAGGCAGCAGGTAGAAGGTAGCAGGCAGCAGCTAGCAGGGAGCAGGAAGCAGGGAGCAGGTAGCAGGCAGCAGGTACCAGCCAGCAGGTAGCAGGTAGCAGGTAGCAGGCAGCAGCTACCAGGTAGCAGGTAGCAGCCAGCAGGTAGCAGGCAGCAGCCAGCAGCCAGCAGGTAGCAGGTAGCAGGCAGCAGGTACCAGCCAGCAGGTAGCAGGTAGCAGGTAGCAGGCAGCAGCTAGCAGGTAGCAGCTAGCAGGCAGCAGCTAGCAGGTAGCAGGTAGCAGGCAGCAGGTAGCAGGCAGCAGCTAGCAGGTAGCAGGTAGCAGGCAGCAGGCAGCAGCTAGCAGGTAGCAGGCAGCAGCCAGCAAGCAGCAGGTAGCAGGTAGCAGGCAGCAGCTAGCAGGTAGCAGGTAGCAGGTAGCAGGCAGCAGCCAGCAAGCAGCAGGTAGAAGGTAGCAGGTAGCAGGCAGCAGCCAGCAGGTAGCAGGTAGCAGGCAGCAGCTAGCAGGTAGCAGGTAGCAGGCAGCAGCCAGCAGGTAGCAGGCAGCAGCCAGCAGGTAGCAGGTAGCAGGCAGCAGCTAGCAGCTAGCAGGTAGCAGCCAGCAGGTAGCAGGCAGCAGCCAGCAGCCAGCAGGTAGCAGGTAGCAGGCAGCAGGTACCAGCCAGCAGGTAGCAGGTAGCAGGTAGCAGGCAGCAGCTAGCAGGTAGCAGCTAGCAGGCAGCAGCTAGCAGGTAGCAGGTAGCAGGCAGCAAGCAGCAGGTAGAAGGTAGCAGGCAGCAGCTAGCAGGTAGCAGGTAGCAGGCAGCAGGTAGCAGGTAGCAGGCAGCAGCTAGCAGCTAGCAGGTAGCAGGTAGCAGGTAGCAGGCAGCAGGTAGCAGGTAGCAGTCAGCAGGTAGCAGGTAGCAGGTAGCAGGTAGCAGGTAGCAGGTAGCAGCCAGCAGGTAGCAGGTAGCAGTCAGCAGGTAGCAGGTAGCAGCCAGCAGGTAGCAGGTAGCAGGTAGCAGGCAGCAGGCAGCAGGTAGCAGGTAGCAGGCAGCAGCTAGCAGGTAGCAGGCAGCAGCTAGCAGGTAGCAGGTAGCAGACAGCAGGTAGGAGGCAGCAGGTAGCAGCCAGCAGGTAGCAGGTAGCAGGCAGCAGGCAGCAGCTAGCAGGTAGCAGGTAGCAGGTAGCAGGCAGCAAGCAGCAGGTAGAAGGTAGCAGGCAGCAGCTAGCAGGTAGCAGGTAGCAGGTAGCAGGGAGCAGGTAGCAGGCAGCAGGTACCAGCCAGCAGGTAGCAGGTAGCAGGCAGCAGCTACCAGGTAGCAGGTAGCAGCCAGCAGGTAGCAGGTAGCAGGCAGCAGCTAGCAGGTAGCAGGTAGCAGGCAGCAGCCAGCAAGCAGCAGGTAGCAGGTAGCAGGTAGCAGGCAGCAGCCAGCAGGTAGCAGGTAGCAGGCAGCAGCTAGCAGGTAGCAGGTAGCAGGTAGCAGGCAGCAGCTAGCAGGTAGCAGGTAGCAGGCAGCAGCTAGCAGGTAGCAGGTAGCAGGTAGCAGCCAGCAGGTAACAGGCAGCAGGTAGCAGAAAGCAGGCAGCAGCCAGCAGGCAGCAGCCAGCAGGTAGCAGGTAGCAGGCAGCAGCTAGCAGCTAGCAGGTAGCAGCCAGCAGGTAGCAGGCAGCAGCCAGCAGCCAGCAGGTAGCAGGTAGCAGGCAGCAGGTACCAGCCAGCAGGTAGCAGGTAGCAGGTAGCAGGCAGCAGCTAGCAGGTAGCAGGTAGCAGGCAGCAGCTAGCAGGTAGCAGGTAGCAGGCAGCAAGCAGCAGGTAGAAGGTAGCAGGCAGCAGCTAGCAGGTAGCAGGTAGCAGGCAGCAGCCAGCAGGTAGCAGGCAGCAGGCAGCAGCCAGCAGGTAGCATGTAGCAGGCAGCAGCTAGCAGCTAGCAGGTAGCAGGCAGCAGGTAGAAGGTAGCAGGCAGCAGGTAGCAGGTAGCAGGCAGCAGCTAGCAGGTAGCAGGTAGCAGACAGCAGGTAGGAGGCAGCAGGTAGCAGCCAGCAGGTAGCAGGTAGCAGGTAGCAGGCAGCAGGTAGCAGGCAGCAGGTAGCAGGCAGCAGGCAGCAGGTAGAAGGTAGCAGGTAGCAGGCAGCAGGCAGCAGGTAGCAGGCAGCAGGTAGCAGGCAGCAGGTAGCAGGTAGCAGGCAGCAGGTAGCAGGTAGCAGGCAGCAGGTAGCAGGTAACAGGCAGCAGGCAGCAGGTAGCAGGCAGCAGGTAGCAGGCAGCAGGTAGCAGGTAGCAGGTAGCAGGCAGCAGGTAGCAGGTAGCAGGTAGCAGCAGCCATGGTAGTGGAGCGCTCTTGTGGCTGGTTTACATCTGATCTCATGTCTGTAGACAGTTGTCCCAGTGACATCATGGACATTATATTGTCGTCTGACTTCAAACTTGTCGTTGTCG
Organism: Salvelinus fontinalis; assembly: GCF_029448725.1. NCBI lineage: Eukaryota > Metazoa > Chordata > Actinopteri > Salmoniformes > Salmonidae > Salvelinus > Salvelinus fontinalis. The sequence goes on from NC_074691.1 coordinate 34,520,109, forward strand.
TTATGAAAAAGTATATACACAAAAACGACAGTCACCAGCCTGGTGCTCCAGACAGTCTCTACATGACATCATCAGACTGGTGCTCCAGACAGTCTCTACATGACATCATCAACCTGGTGCTCCAGAGAGTCTCTACATGACATCATCAGCCTGGTGCTCCAGACAGTCTCTACATGACATCACCAGCCTGGTGCTCCAGACAGTCTCTACATGACATCATCAGACTGGTGCTCCAGACAGTCTCTACATGACATCATCAGACTGGTGCTCCAGACAGACTCTACATGACATCATCAACCTGGTGCTCCAGAGAGTCTCTACATGACATCATCAGACTGGTGCTCCAGACAGTCTCTACATGACATCATCAGCCTGGTGCTCCAGACAGTCTCTACATGACATCATCAGCCTGGTGCTCCAGACAGTCTCTACATGACATCATCAGACTGGTGCTCCAGACTGTCTCTACATGACATCATCAACCTGGTGCTCCAGAGAGTCTCTACATGACATCATCAGCCTGGTGCTCCAGACAGTCTCTACATGACATCATCAGACTGGTGCTCCAGACAGTCTCTACATGACATCATCAACCTGGTGCTCCAGACAGTCTCTACATGACATCACCAGCCTGGTGCTCCAGACAGTCTCTACATGACATCATCAGACTGGTGCTCCAGACAGTCTCTACATGACATCATCAACCTGGTGCTCCAGAGAGTCTCTACATGACATCATCAGCCTGGTGCTCCAGACAGTCTCTACATAACATCATCAACCTGGTGCTCCAGACAGTCTCTACATGACATCATCAACCTGGTGCTCCAGACAGTCTCCACATGACATCATCAGCCTGGTGCTCCAGACAGTCTCTACATGACATCATCAGCATGGTGCTCCAGACAGTCTCTACATGACATCATCAATCTGGTGCTCCAGACAGTCTCTACATGACATCATCAGCCCGGTGCTCCAGACAGTCTCTACATGACATCATCAGCCTGGTGCTATAGACAGTCTCTACATGACATCATCAGCCTGGTGCTATAGACAGTCTCTACGTGACATCATCAATCTGGTGCTCCAGACAGTCTCTACATGACATCATCAGCCTGGTGCTCCAGACAGTCTCTACATGACATCATCAGCCTGGTGCTCCAGACAGTCTCTACATGACATCATCAGCCTGGTGCTCCAGACAGTCTCTACATGACATCATCAGCCTGGTGCTCCAGACAGTCTCTACATGACATCATCAGCCTGGTGCTCCAGACACTCTACATGACATCATCAGCATGGTGCTCTAGACAGTCTCTACATGACATCATCAATCTGGTGCTCCAGACAGTCTCTACATGACATCATCAGCCTGGTGCTCCAGACAGTCTCTACATGACATCATCAGCCTGGTGCTCCAGAGAGTCTCTACATGACATCATCAGCCTGGTGCTCCAGACAGTCTCTACATGACATCATCAGCCTGGTGCTCCAGACAGTCTCTACTCGACATCATCAGCCTGGTGCTCCAGACAGTCTCTACATGGCATCATCAGCCTGGTGCTCCAGACAGTCTCTACTCGACATCAACAGCCTGGTGCTCCAGACAGTCTCTACATGGCATCATCAGTATGGTGCTCCAGACAGTCTCTACATGACATCATCAGCCTGGTGCTCCAGACAGTCTCTACATGACATCATCAGCCTGATGCTATAGACAGTCTCTACATGACATCATCAGCCTGGTACTCCAGACAGTCTCTACATGACATCATCAGCCTGGTGCTCCAGACAGTCTCTACTCGACATCATCAGCCTGGTGCTCCAGACAGTCTCTACATGACATCATCAGTCTGATGCTCCAGACTGTCTCTACATGACATCATCACCCTGGTGCTCCAGACAGTCTCTACGTGACATCATCAGCATGGTGCTCCAGACAGTCTCTACATGACATCATCAGCCTCGTGCTCCAGACAGTCTCTACATGACATCATCAGCCTTGTGCTCCAGACAGTCTCTACATGACATCATCAGCCTGGTGCTCCAGACAGTCTCTGCATGACATCATCAGCCTGGTGCGCCAGACAGTCTCTACATGACATCATGACTGATCGTTACTGCTGTATTTTAACACCAATTAACCCATCAGTATAACAGTAATTTAGTAAATGCCAATCTAGCATGCCAGGCAACTTGATAAACATTGTTGTGCGTGCTGGTCTAACATCTCTGGTCTAACATCTCTGGTCTAACATCTCTGGTCTAACATCTCTGGTCTAACATCTCTGGTCTAACATCTCTGGTCTAACCTCCCTGGTCTAACCTCCCTGGTCTGATGAAGCTGTCTAACATCTCTGGTCTAACATCTCTGGTCTAACATCTCTGGTCTAACATCTCTGGTCTAACATCTCTGGTCTAACATCCCTGGTCTGATGACGCTGTCTAACATCCCTGGTCTAACATCCCTGGTCTGACATCTCTGGTCTAACATCTCTGGTCTAACATCCCTGGTCTGACATCTCTGGTCTAACCTCCCTGGTCTAACATCTCTGGTCTAGCATCTCTGGTCTAACATCCCTGGTCTGATGACGCTGTCTAACATCCCTGGTCTAACATCCCTGGTCTGACATCTCTGGTCTGACATCCCTGGTCCAACATCTCTGGTCTAACATCTCTGGTCTAACATCCCTGGTCTAACATCCCTGGTCTAACATCCCTGGTCTAACATCTCTGGTCTAACATCTCTGGTCTAACATCTCTGGTCTAACATCTCTGGTCTGGTGAAGCTGTCTAACGTTCCTGGTCTGATGAAGCTGTCTAACATCCCTGGTCTGGTGAAGCTGTCTAACATCTCTGGTCTGGTGAAGCTGTCTAACATCTCTGGTCTGGTGAAGCTGTCTAACATCCCTGGTCTAACATCCCTGGTCTGATGAAGCATGTCTAACATCTCTGGTCTAACATCTCTGGTCTAACATCTCTGGTCTAACATCTCTGGTCTAACATCTCTGGTCTAACATCCCTGGTCTGATGAAGCTGTCTAACATCTCTGGTCTGGTGAAGCTGTCTAACCTCCCTGGTCTGATGAAGCTGTCTAACATCTCTGGTCTGATGAAGCTGTCTAACATCTCTGGTCTGGTGAAGCTGTCTAACATCTCTGGTCTAACATCTCTTGTCTAACATCTCTGGTCTGATGAAGCTGTCTAACATCCCTGGTCTAACATCTCTGGTCTAACATCTCTGGTCTAACATCCCTGGTCTAACATCCCTGGTCTGATGAAGCATGTCTAACATCTCTGGTCTAACATCTCTGGTCTAACATCTCTGGTCTAACATCTCTGGTCTGGTGAGGCTGTTTAACATCCCTGGTCTGATGAAGCTGTCTAACATCCCTGGTCTAACATCTCTGGTCTAACATCTCTGGTCTAACATCTCTGGTCTAACATCCCTGGTCTAACATCCCTGGTCTAACATCCCTGGTCTAACATCCCTGGTCTAACATCTCTGGTCTAACATCTCTGGTCTAACATCCCTGGTCTAACGTTCCTGGTCTGGTGAAGCTGTCTAACATCTCTGGTCTACCATCTCTGGTCTAACATCTCTGGTCTGGTGAAGCTGTCTAACGTTCCTGGTCTGGTGAAGCTGTCTAACCTCCCTGGTCTGATGAAGCTGTCTAACATCTCTGGTCTGGTGAAGCTGTCTAACGTCCCTGGTCTGGTGAAGCTGTCTAACCTCCCTGGTCTGATGAAGCTGTCTAACATCTCTGGTCTGGTGAAGCTGTCTAACATCTCTGGTCTGGTGAAGCTGTCTAACCTCCCTGGTCTGATGAAGCTGTCTAACATCTCTGGTCTGGTGAAGCTGTCAAACGTCCCAGGTCTGGTGAAGCTGTCTAACATCCCTGGTCTAACATCCCTGGTCTAACATCCCTGGTCTAACCTCCCTGGTCTGATGACGCTGTCTAACGTCCCAGGTCTGGTGAAGCTGTCTAACATCTCTGGTCTAACATCCCTGGTCTAACCTCCCTGGTCTAACATCCCTGGTCTAACATCCCTGGTCTAACATCCCTGGTCTAACATCCCTGGTCTAACATCCCTGGTCTAACATCCCTGGTCTAACATCTCTGGTCAAACATCTCTGGTCAAACATCTCTGATCTAACATCTCTGGTCTAACCTCCCTGGTCTAACCTCCCTGGTCTAACATCTCTGGTCTAACATCTCTGGTCAAACATCTCTGGTCTAACATCCCTGGTCTTAGCTCCCTGGTCTAACATCTCTGGTATGACATCCCTGGTCTAACATCCCTGGTCTAACATCTCTGGTCTAACATCTCTGGTCTAACATCCCTGGTCTAACATCCCTGGTCTAACATCTCTGGTCTAACCTCCCTGGTCAAACATCTCTGATCTAACATCTCTGATCTAACATCTCTGATCTAACCTCCCTGGTCTAACCTCCCTGGTCTGACATCTCTGGTCTAACATCTCTGGTCAAACATCTCTGGTCTAACATCCCTGGTCTAACCTCCCTGGTCTGATGAAGCTGTCTAACATCTCTGGTCTAACATCCCTGGTCTAACATCTCTGGTCTAACATCTCTGGTCTAACATCTCTGGTCTAACATCTCTGGTCTGGTGAAGCTGTCTAACATCTCTGGTGTGGTGAAGCTGTCTAACATCTCTGGTCTACCATCTCTGGTCTAGCATCTCTGGTCTAACATCCCTGGTCTAACATCCCTGGTCTAACGTTCCTGGTCTGGTGAAGCTGTCTAACATCTCTGGTCTACCATCTCTGGTCTAACATCTCTGGTCTGGTGAAGCTGTCTAACATCTCTGGTCTGATGAAGCTGTCTAACTTCCCTTCTCTGGTCTGATGAAGCTGTCTAACTTCCCTTCTCTGGTCTAACATCTCTGATCTAACATCTCTGGTCTAAGCATGTCTAACATCTCTGGTCTAACATCTCTGGTCTAACATCTCTGGTCTAAGCATGTCTAACATCTCTGGTCTAACATCTCTGGTCTAACATCTCTGGTCTAAGCATGTCTAACATCTCTGGTCTAACATCCCTGGTCTAACATCCCTGGTCTAACATCTCTGGTCAAACATCTCTGATCTAACATCTCTGGTCTAACCTCCCTGGTCTAACCTCCCTGGTCTAACATCTCTGGTCTAACATCTCTGGTCAAACATCTCTGGTCTAACATCCCTGGTTTTAGCTCCCTGGTCTAACATCTCTGGTATGACATCCCTGGTCTAACATCCCTGGTCTAACATCTCTGGTCTAACATCTCTGGTCTAACATCCCTGGTCTAACATCCCTGGTCTAACATCCCTGGTCTAACCTCCCTGGTCTAACATCTCTGGTCAAACATCTCTGATCTAACATCTCTGATCTAACATCTCTGGTCTAACCTCCCTGGTCTGACATCTCTGGTCTAACATCTCTGGTCAAACATCTCTGGTCTAACATCTCTGGTCTAACCTCCCTGGTCTAACCTCCCTGGTCTAACATCTCTGGTCTAACATCTCTGGTCAAACATCTCTGGTCTAACATCCCTGGTCTTAGCTCCCTGGTCTAACATCTCTGGTATGACATCCCTGGTCTAACATCCCTGGTCTAACATCTCTGGTCTAACATCTCTGGTCTAACATCCCTGGTCTAACATCCCTGGTCTAACATCCCTGGTCTAACCTCCCTGGTCTAACATCTCTGGTCAAACATCTCTGATCTAACATCTCTGGTCTAACCTCCCTGGTCTAACCTCCCTGGTCTGACATCTCTGGTCTAACATCTCTGGTCAAACATCTCTGGTCTAACATCCCTGGTCTAACCTCCCTGGTCTGATGAAGCTGTCTAACATCTCTGGTCTAACATCCCTGGTCTAACATCTCTGGTCTAACATCTCTGGTCTAACATCTCTGGTCTAACATCTCTGGTCTGGTGAAGCTGTCTAACATCTCTGGTGTGGTGAAGCTGTCTAACATCTCTGGTCTACCATCTCTGGTCTAACATCTCTGGTCTAACATCCCTGGTCTAACATCCCTGGTCTAACGTTCCTGGTCTGGTGAAGCTGTCTAACATCTCTGGTCTACCATCTCTGGTCTAACATCTCTGGTCTGATGAAGCTGTCTAACATCTCTGGTCTGATGAAGCTGTCTAACTTCCCTTCTCTGGTCTGATGAAGCTGTCTAACTTCCCTTCTCTGGTCTAACATCTCTGATCTAACATCTCTGGTCTAAGCATGTCTAACATCTCTGGTCTAACATCTCTGGTCTAACATCTCTGGTCTGGTGAAGCTGTCTAACATCCCTGGTCTGGTGAAGCTGTCTAACATCTCTGGTCTAACATCTCTGGTCTAACATCTCTGGTCTAACATCTCTGGTCTGGTGAAGCTGTCTAACATCCCTGGTCTGGTGAAGCTGTCTAACATCTCTGGTCTAACATCTCTGGTCTGGTGAAGCTGTCTAACATCCCTGGTCTGGTGAAGCTGTCTAACATCTCTGGTCTGGTGAAGCTGTCTAACATCTCTGGTCTGGTGAAGCTGTCTAACATCTCTGGTCTGGTGAAGCTGTCTAACATCTCTGGTCTAACATCTCTGGTCTGGTGAAGCTGTCTAACATCCCTGGTCTGGTGAAGCTGTCTAACATCTCTGGTCTGGTGAAGCTGTCTAACATCTCTGGTCTAACATCTCTGGTCTGGTGAAGCTGTCTAACATCCCTGGTCTGGTGAAACTGTCTAACATCTCTGGTCTAACATCTCTGGTCTGGTGAAGCTGTCTAACATCCCTGGTCTGGTGAAGCTGTCTAACATCTCTGATCTTGGAGCGTTAATCTGTAGAGGACTCCCGCTGTTAACACACAGGATGTACATAGGGAGGAAGTGTGTGTGTGTGTGTGTGTGTGTGTGTGTGTGTGTGTGTGTGTGTGTGTGTGTGTGTGTGTGTGTGTGTGTGTGTGTGTGTGTGTGTGTGTGTGTGTGTGTGTGTGATTAGAAAGACAAGTGTTACTGTTAGATCGGTGTCAGAAGTGGGATGTCTCTGTGGGGTGCTGTAATGATGCTCCGTGGTTAATACCATGAAGTCTGCATGTCCAAATCCCTGTAAGCCTCTCCAGATAACATCTGTGTCAAAACACACAAAGGGCTTAGGGAGTGGACAGGGCTGGAGAGGGGAGTGGACAGGGCTGGAGGGGGGAGTGGACAGGGCTGGAGGGGGGAGTGGACAGGGCTGGAGGGGGAGTGGACAGGGCTGGAGAGGGGAGTGGACAGGGCTGGAGAGGGGAGTGGACAGGGCTGGAGGGGGGAGTGGACAGGGCTGGAGGGGAGTGGACAGGGCTGGAGGGGGGAGTGGACAGGGCTGGAGAGGGGAGTGGACAGGGCTGGAGGGGGGAGTGGACAGGGCTGGAGAGGGGAGTGGACAGGGCTGGAGGGGGGAGTGGACAGGGCTGGAGGGGGGAGTGGACAGGGCTGGAGAGGGGAGTGGACAGGGCTGGAGGGGGAGTGGACAGGGCTGGAGGGGGGAGTGGACAGGGCTGGAGAGGGGAGTGGACAGGGCTGGAGAGGGGAGTGGACAGGGCTGGAGGGGGGAGTGGACAGGGCTGGAGAGGGGAGTGGACAGGGCTGGAGGGGGGAGTGGACAGGGCTGGAGGGGGGAGTGGACAGGGCTGGAGGGGAGTGGACAGGGCTGGAGGGGGGAGTGGACAGGGCTGGAGAGGGGAGTGGACAGGGCTGGAGGGGGGAGTGGACAGGGCTGGAGGGGAGTGGACAGGGCTGGAGGGGGAGTGGACAGGGCTGGAGAGGGGAGTGGACAGGGCTGGAGGGGGGAGTGGACAGGGCTGGAGAGGGGAGTGGACAGGGCTGGAGGGGGAGTGGACAGGGCTGGAGAGGGGAGTGGACAGGGCTGGAGGGGAGTGGACAGGGCTGGAGGGGAGTGGACAGGGCTGGAGAGGGGAGTGGACAGGGCTGGAGGGGGGAGTGGACAGGGCTGGAGGGGGGAGTGGACAGGGCTGGAGGGGGGAGTGGACAGGGCTGGAGGGGGCGTGGACAGGGCTGGAGGGGGGAGTGGACAGGGCTGGAGGGGGGAGAACAGGGCTGGAGGGGGGAGTGAACAGGGCTGAGGGGGGAGTGAGGGCTGGAGGGGGGAGTGGACAGGGCTGGAGGGGGGAGTGAACAGGGCTGGAGGGGGGAGTGAACAGGGCTGGAGGGGGGAGTGGACAGGGCTGGAGGGGGGAGTGGACAGGGCTGGAGGGGGGAGTGAACAGGGCTGGAGGGGGGAGAGGACAGGGCTGGGGGGGAGGGAGTGGACAGGTCTGGGGGGGGGGAGTGAACAGGGCTGGAGGGGGGAGTGGACAGGGCTGGAGGGGGGAGTGAACAGGGCTGGAGTGGGGAGTGGACAGGGCTGGAGGGGGGAGTGGACAGGACTGGAGGGGGGAGTGAACAGGGCTGGAGGGGGGAGTGAACAGGGCTGGAGGGGGGAGTGAACAGGGCTGGAGGGGGGAGTGAACAGGGCTGGAGGGGGGAGTGAACAGGGCTGGAGGGGGGAGTGAACAGGGCTGGAGGGGGGAGTGAACAGGGCTGGAGGGGGGAGTGGACAGGGCTGGAGGGGGGAGTGAACAGGGCTGGAGAGGGGAGTGGACAGGGCTGGAGGGGGAGTGGACAGGGCTGGAGGGGGGAGTGGACAGGGCTGGAGAGGGGAGTGGACAGGGCTGGAGCGGGGAGTGGACAGGGCTGGGGGGGGAGTGGACAGGGCTGGAGAAGGGGAGTGGACAGGGCTGGAGAGGGGAGTGGACAGGGCTGGAGAGGGGAGTGGACAGGGCTGGAGGGGGGAGTGGACAGGGCTGGAGGGGGAGTGGACAGGGCTGGAGAGGGGAGTGGACAGGGCTGGAGGGGAGTGGACAGGGCTGAAGGGGAGTGGACAGGGCTGGAGAGGGGAGTGGACAGGGCTGGAGGGGGGAGTGGACAGGGCTGGAGGGGGGAGTGGACAGGGCTGGAGGGGGGAGTGGACAGGGCTGGAGGGGGGCGTGGACAGGGCTGGAGGGGGGAGTGGACAGGGCTGGAGGGGGGAGAACAGGGCTGGAGGGGGGAGTGAACAGGGCTGAGGGGGGAGTGAGGGCTGGAGGGGGGAGTGGACAGGGCTGGAGGGGGGAGTGAACAGGGCTGGAGGGGGGAGTGAACAGGGCTGGAGGGGGGAGTGGACAGGGCTGGAGGGGGGAGTGGACAGGGCTGGAGGGGGGAGTGAACAGGGCTGGAGGGGGGAGAGGACAGGGCTGGGGGGGAGGGAGTGGACAGGTCTGGGGGGGGGGAGTGAACAGGGCTGGAGGGGGGAGTGGACAGGGCTGGAGGGGGGAGTGAACAGGGCTGGAGTGGGGAGTGGACAGGGCTGGAGGAGGGAGTGGACAGGGCTGGAGGGGGGAGTGAACAGGGCTGGAGGGGGGAGTGAACAGGGCTGGAGGGGGGAGTGAACAGGGCTGGAGGGGGGAGTGAACAGGGCTGGAGGGGGGAGTGAACAGGGCTGGAGGGGGGAGTGGACAGGGCTGGAGGGGGGAGTGAACAGGGCTGGAGGGGGGAGTGGACAGGGCTGGAGGGGGGAGTGGACAGGGCTGGAGGGGGGAGAGAACAGGGCTGGAGGGGGGAGTGAACAGGGTTGGAGGGGGGAGAGAACACGGCTGGAGGGGGGAGTGAACAGGGCTGGAGGGGGGAGTGAACAGGGCTGGAGGGGGGAGAGAACAGGGCTGGAGGGGGGAGAACAGGGCTGGAGGGGGGAGTGAACAGGGCTGGAGGGGGGAGTGAACAGGGCTGGAGGGGGGAGTGGACAGGGCTGGAGGGGGGAGTGGACAGGGCTGGAGGGGGGAGATAACAGGGCTGGAGGGGGTAGTGAACAGGGCTGGAGGGGGGAGAGAACAGGGCTGGAGGGGGGAGTGAACAGGGCTGGAGGGGGGAGTGAACAGGGCTGGAGGGGGGAGTGAACAGGGCTGGAGGGGGGAGAGAACAGGGCTGGAGGGGGGAGAACAGGGCTGGAGGGGGGAATGAACAGGGCTAGGGGCAGTGAACAGGGCTGGGGCAGTGAACAGGGCTGGAGGGGAGTGAACAGGGCTGGGGCAGTGAACAGGGCTGGGGGCAGTGAACAGGGCTGGAGGGGAGTGAACAGGGCTGGAGGGGAGTGAACAGGGCTGGGGGCAGTGAACAGGGCTGGGGCAGTGAACAGGGCTGGGGCAGTGAACAGGGCTGGGGCAGTGAACAGGGCTGGGGCAGTGAACAGGGCTGGGGCAGTGAACAGGGCTGGGGCAGTGAACAGGACTGGGGCAGTGAACAGGGCTGGGGCAGTGAACAGGACTGGAGGGGGGAGTGAACAGGGCTGGGGCAGTGAACAGGGCTGGGGCAGTGAACAGGGCTGGGCCAGTGAACAGGGCTGGGGCAGTGAACAGGGCTGGAGGAGGGAGTGAACAGGGCTGGAGGGGGGAGTGAACAGGGCTGGGGAAGTGAACAGGGCTGGAGGGGGAGTGAACAGGGCTGGGGAAGTGAACAGGGCTGCGGCAGTGAACAGGGCTGGGCAGTGAACAGGGCTGGGGGAAGTGAACAGGGCTGGGGCAGTGAACAGGGCTGGGGGAAGTGAACAGGGCTGGGGCAGTGAACAGGGCTGGAGGGGGAGTGAACAGGGCTGGGGAAGTGAACAGGGCTGGGGAAGTGAACAGGGCTGGGGCAGTGAACAGGGCTGGGGCAGTGAACAGGGCTGGGGGCAGTGAACAGGGCTGGAGGGGAGTAAATAAAATCCCTGCTTAATTTGTCAAACAGATTCACATACTACACAGAAGTAGGAGGAGTTTGAATGCAGTTTGAAAGGTATGTGAAGCTGTTTCAAACAAGGAGAGAAGTGGCTGCCAGGTATAAGGAAGATATTGAAGAGCCACAGACTCACCTTCTCTTGGTACCTCCCTCCCTCTCCCCCCTCTCTTTCTCTCCTCTTTCGCTCTCCTATCTCCCCCCCTCTCTCTCTCTCTCTCTCTTTCCATCTCTCTCCCCCTCTCTTTCTCCCCCCCTCCCTCTCTCTTTCCATCTCTCTCTCCTCTCTCTCCCCCCTCTCTTTCTCCCCCCCTCTCTCTCTCTTTCCATCTCTCTCCCCTCTCTTTCTCCCCCTCTCTTTCTCCCCCCATCTCTCTCTCTTTTCCATCTCTCTCCCCTCTCTCTCTTTCTCCCCCCCTCTCTCTCTGTGTTTCCATCTCTCTCCCCTTTCGCCCCTTCTCTTTCTCCCCCCCATCTCTCTCTCTTTTCCATCTCTCTCCCCTCTCCCCCCCCCCCTCTCTCTTTCCATCTCTCTCCCCTCTCTCTCTCTATTTCTCCCTGGGCTGACAGTTATTGTTATAGTTGCATGCAGTCCCGTAGACAATTTGTAAGGCCTGAGGCTGTGCCACTGCTCTGCCAGTCAAATGTTTTCACAGGAGCTTACAGCTTCACTCACACACTTACTGCCTGACGGATGGAGAGAGAGAGAGAGAGAGAGAGAGAGAGAGAGAGAGAGAGAGAGAGAGAGAGAGAGACACACAGAGAGATACAAAGAGGCAGAGAGGGAGAGACAGAGAGACAGATAGACAGAGAGACAGAGAGGGAGATAGAGAGAGAGAGGGACAGAGAGACAGAGAGACAGAGAGGGAGAGAGAGAGACAGAGAGAGAGAGAGAGAGAGAGAGAGAGCGAGAGAGAGATACAGATACAGAGAGATACAGAGAGACAGAGAGGGAGAGAGACAGAGAGAGAGAGAGGGAGAGAGAGACAGAGAGGGAGAGAGATGCTGACAAATAAAGACAGGGGGAGAGAGAACTAAGGAGTGTCTGACAGAGAGATATAGATATTCACTTTTGTATATGTTTAGGCACTTTTGTATATGTATAGGCAATGTTAACACATGTTTCCCATGCCAAATAAAGCCCCTTGAATTGAATTGAAAATTATAGAGGAGGCTCTGAGAGGAGGGTCTGACAGAGAGATATAGAGGAGGCTGACAGAGTAATATAGAGGAGGCTGACAGAGTAATATAGAGGAGGCTGACAGAGAGATAGAGATAGGAGGGTCTGACAGAGAGATATAGAGGAGGAGGGTCTGACAGAGAGATATAGAGGAGGAGGGTCTGACAGAGAGATATAGAGGAGGCTGACAGAGAGATATAGAGGAGGCTGAGAGAGAGATAGAGATAGGAGGGTCTGACAGAGAGGAGGGGAGGGAAGGGGAGTGGGGGAAGGGGAGGGGAGGGGAGGGGAGGGGAGGGGAGGGGAGGGGAAGGAAGGAAGGGAAGGGAAGGGAAGGGGAGGGGAGGGGAGGGAAGGGAAGGGAAGGGAAGGGAAGGGAAGGGGAGGGGAGGGGAGGAAAGGGGAGAGAAGGGAAGGGGAGGGGAGGGGAGGGGAGGGGAGGGAAGGGAAGGGGGGGAGGGGAGGGGAGGGGAGGGAAAGGGAGGGGAGGGGAGGGAAGGGAAGGGAAGGGAAGGGAAGGGGAGGGGAGGGGAGGAAAGGGGAGAGAAGGGAAGGGGAGGGGATGGGAGGGAAGGGGAGTGAAGGGAAGGGAAGGGGAGGGGAGGGGAGGGGAGGGGAGGGGAAGGAAGGAAGGAAGGGAAGGGAAGGGGAGGGGGAGGGAGGGAAGGGAAGGGAAGGGAAGGGAAGGGGAGGGGAGGGGAGGAAAGGGGAGAGAAGGGAAGGGGAGGGGATGGGAGGGGAGGGGAGGGAAGGGAAGGGGGGGAGGGGAGGGGAGGGGAGGAAAAAGGGAGGGGAGGGGAGGGAAGGGGAGTGAAGGGAAGGGGAGGGGAGGGGAGGGGAGGGGAGGGGAGGGAAGGGGAGAGAAGGGAAGGGAAGGGAAGGGGAGGGGAGGGGAGGGGAGGGTGACTCTCTGGTTCACATCACAGCATCACAAGGTAAGCGTCCTCCATTGAATCCTCCACTAACGACTTATTGACCAATCACACTCAGTCGGATGTCTTCAAATGCTGGCTCGGTTTCCCGTGATGTGATTCTCACGGGAATGCAGTTGTTTGAAGTATCCCAGAGTCACACACTATATCTGGAGAGGTTGGGGCAATGCGGTTTCTGTCTGAACATTCCCAGAGAGCCACTTTGTCCTCCATAGCCATTGCTAAGACATTTCCGCGTTGTGCTCTCTGTCTCTTTCTAAACGTACGCAGACGTCGGCCATGTTGTATTTGTGAAAGCAGATATGGAGTTTGTTGACACAACAGCGTACAAACCTGGATACACATTATCCTCCGATACTAATCAATAAAAAACCTCTGTTAAACTTGATGCCCGGCTCTGCTTGTTTTACAGCAGGTCATTTCAGAGTGCATCTGGCGGAGGTGCTCGCCTATTGTTACATCACCAACGTGTTTAGAATCAAGGCTCCAATATGGCCGCCGTTCTAAAAAAAAAACCCTGACCCGACTCGCTATACACTGAGCGGACAAAACATTAAGAACACCTGCTCTTTCCATGACATCAGACTGACCAGGTGCATCCAGGTGAAAGCTATGATCCCTTGTTGATGTCACTTGTTGACACCTTCTTTGTGATCGGTGTCCCTTCCATGGGACGGTTGAGCTAACGTAGGCTAATGCGATTAGCATTAGGCTGTAAGTAACAAGACAATTTCCCAGGACATAGACATAATCTAACTGCACTGTCCAATTTACAGTAGCTATTACAGTGTAAGAATACCATGCTGTGGTTTAAGGAGAGTGCACAATTTTGAACATGAAAAGTTATTAATAAACAAATTTGTGCAGTCTTAATACAACGTTTTGAACAGAAATGCAGTGGTTCATTGGATCAGTCTAAAACTTTGCACATACACTGATCCCATCTAGTGGCCAAAATATAAATTGCACCTGGGCTGGAATAATACATTATGGCCTTTCTCTTGTATTTCAAAGATGATGGAACAAAATAATACAACAAAAAAATTGTTATTTTTTTCTTTGTATTATCTTTTACCAGATCTAATGTGTTATATTCTCCTACATTCCTTTCACATTTCCACAAACTTCAAAGTGTTTCCTTTTAAATGGTATCAAGAATATGCATGTCCTTGCTTCAGGGCCTGAGCTACAGGCAGGTAGATTTGGGTATGTCATTTTAGGCAAAAATTGAAAAGAAAAAAGGGGTTGATTTTTTTAAATAAATGTTACCTTAATTTAACTAGGCAAGTCAGTTAGGAACACATTCTTATTTACAATGACGGCCTACCAAGAGGAGGAGACCGGTTAAGGAACACAGATACAGACACAGACACAGATACAGACACTACAGATACAGACACAGATACAGACACTACAGATACAGATACAGATAAAGATACAGGTACAGATACAGACACTATAGATACAGATACAGATACAGACACAGATACAGACACTACAGATACAGATACAGATACAGATACAGGTACAGATACAGACACTATAGATACAGATACAGATACAGACACAGATACAGACACTACAGATACAGATACAGATACAGATACAGGTACAGATACAGACACTATAGATACAGATACAGATACAGACACAGATACAGACACTACAGATACAGATACAGATACAGATACAGGTACAGATACAGACACTATAGATACAGATACAGATACAGACACAGATACAGACACTACAGATACAGATACAGATACAGATACAGATACAGGTACAGATACAGACACTATAGATACAGATACAGATACAGGTACAGATACAGACACTACAGATACAGATACAGACACAGACACTACAGATACAGATACAGATACAGATACAGGTACAGATACAGACACTATAGATACAAATACAGATACAGACACAGATACAGACACTACAGATACAGATACAGATACAGATACAGACACAGATACAGACACAGATACAGACACAGATACAGATACAGACACAGATACAGACACTACAGATACAGATACAGACACAGATACAGACACAGACACAGATACAGACACTATAGATACAGATACAGATACAGACACAGATACAGATACAGACACTACAGATACAGATACAGACACAGATACAGACACTACAGATACAGACACTACAGATACAGACACAGATACAGACACAGATACAGATACAGGTACAGATACAGACACTATAGATACAGATACAGATACAGACACAGATACAGACACTACAGATACAGATACAGATACAGACACAGATACAGACACTACAGATACAGATACAGATACAGATACAGGTACAGATACAGACACTATAGATACAGATACAGATACAGGTACAGATACAGACACTATAGATACAGATACAGATACAGACACAGATACAGACACTACAGATACAGATACAGATACAGACACAGATACAGACACAGATACAGACACAGATACAGACACAGATACAGATACAGACACAGATACAGATACAGATACAGATACAGATACAGATACAGATAAAGATACAGACACTACAGATACAGACACAGATACAGATACAGATACAGATACAGACACAGATACAGATACAGATACAGACACAGATACAGACACTACAGATACAGATACAGACACTACAGATACAGATACAGATACAGACACAGATACAGATACAGACACAGACACAGATACAGACACAGATACAGATACAGATACAGATACAGATACAGATACAGATACAGATACAGACACTCCAGATACAGACACAGATACAGATACAGATACAGATACAGACACAGATACAGACACAGATACAGATACAGATACAGACACAGATACAGATACAGATACAGATACAGATACAGATACAGACACTACATATACAGACACAGATACAGATACAGATACAGACACAGATACAGACACAGATACAGATACAGATACAGATACAGACACTACAGATACAGACACAGATACAGATACAGATACAGATACAGACACTACAGATACAGATACAGATACAGATACAGACACTACAGATACAGATACAGACACAGATACAGATACAGACACTACAGATACAGATACAGCCACAGACACAGACACAGACACTACAGATACAGATACAGCCACAGCCACAGATACAGACACAGATACAGACACTACAGATACAGATACAGCCACAGCCACAGATACAGACACAGATACAGACACTACAGATACAGACACAGATACAGACACTACAGATACAGATACAGATACAGACACTACAGATACAGATACAGATACAGACACTACAGATACAGATACAGATACAGATACAGACACAGACATTACAGATACAGATACAGATACAGATACAGACACTACAGATACAGATACAGATACAGATACAGACACTACAGATACAGATACAGACACAGATACAGACACTACAGATACAGATACAGATACAGACACAGATACAGACACTACAGATACAGATACAGATACAGATACAGGTACAGATACAGACACTATAGATACAGATACAGATACAGGTACAGATACAGACACTATAGATACAGATACAGATACAGACACAGATACAGACACTACAGATACAGATACAGATACAGACACAGATACAGACACAGATACAGACACAGATACAGACACAGATACAGATACAGATACAGATACAGATACAGATAAAGATACAGACACTACAGATACAGACACAGATACAGATACAGATACAGATACAGACACAGATACAGACACAGATAAAGATACAGATACAGACACAGATACAGATACAGACACAGATACAGACACTACAGATACAGATACAGATACAGACACAGATACAGACACAGATACAGACACAGATACAGACACAGATACAGATACAGACACAGATACAGATACAGATACAGACACTACAGATACAGATACAGATACAGACACTCCAGATACAGACACAGATACAGATACAGATACAGATACAGACACAGATACAGACACAGATACAGATACAGATACAGACACAGATACAGATACAGATACAGATACAGATACAGATACAGACACTACATATACAGACACAGATACAGATACAGATACAGATACAGACACAGATACAGATACAGATACAGATACAGATACAGATACAGACACTACAGATACAGACACAGGCACTACAGATACAGATACAGATACAGACACTACAGATTCAGATACAGATACAGACACAGATACAGATACAGACACTACAGATACAGATACAGCCACAGCCACAGACACAGACACAGACACAGACACTACAGATACAGATACAGCCACAGCCACAGATACAGACACAGATACAGACACTACAGATACAGATACAGCCACAGCCACAGATACAGACACAGATACAGACACTACAGATACAGACACAGATACAGACACTACAGATACAGATACAGATACAGACACTACAGATACAGATACAGATACAGACACTACAGATACAGATACAGATACAGATACAGACACAGACATTACAGATACAGATACAGATACAGATACAGACACTACAGATACAGATACAGATACAGATACAGACACTACAGATACAGATACAGATACAGATACAGACACTACAGATACAGATACAGATACAGACACTACAGATACAGATACAGATACAGATACAGATACAGACACTACAGATACAGATACAGATACAGATACAGACACAGATACAGATACAGATACAGATACAGACACAGACACAGATACAGACACAGATACAGATACAGACACAGACACAGATACAGATACAGACACAGATACAGATACTACAGATACAGACACAGACACAGACACTACAGATACAGATACAGATACAGATACAGACACTACAGATACAGATACAGACACAGATACAGATACAGATACAGACACTACAGATACAGATACAGCCACAGCCACAGACACAGACACAGACACAGACACTACAGATACAGATACAGCCACAGCCACAGATACAGACACAGATACAGACACTACAGATACAGATACAGATACAGCCACAGCCACAGATACAGACACAGATACAGACACTACAGATACAGACACAGATACAGGCACTACAGATACAGATACAGATACAGACACTACAGATACAGATACAGATACAGACACTACAGATACAGATACAGATACAGATACAGACACAGACATTACAGATACAGATACAGATACAGATACAGATACAGACACTACAGATACAGATACAGATACAGATACAGACACTACAGATACAGATACAGATACAGACACTACAGATACAGATACAGATACAGACACTACAGATACAGATACAGATACAGATACAGACACTACAGATACAGATACAGATACAGATACAGACACTACAGATACAGATACAGATACAGATACAGACACTACAGATACAGATACAGATACTACAGATACAGATACAGATACAGACACTACAGATACAGATACAGATACAGACACTACAGATACAGATACAGATACAGATACAGACACTACAGATACAGATACAGATACAGACACTACAGATACAGATACAGATACAGACACTACAGATACAGGTACAGATACAGACACTACAGATACAGATACAGATACAGATACAGACACTACAGATACAGACACTACAGATACAGATACAGATACAGACACTACAGATACAGATACAGCCACAGCCACAGACACAGACACAGACACAGACACTACAGATACAGATACAGCCACAGCCACAGATACAGACACAGATACAGACACTACAGATACAGATACAGCCACAGCCACAGATACAGACACAGATACAGACACTACAGATACAGACACAGATACAGACACTACAGATACAGATACAGATACAGACACTACAGATACAGATACAGATACAGACACTACAGATACAGATACAGATACAGATACAGACACAGACATTACAGATACAGATACAGATACAAATACAGATACAGACACTACAGATACAGATACAGATACAGATACAGACACTACAGATACAGATACAGATACAGATACAGACACTACAGATACAGATACAGATACAGACACTACAGATACAGATACAGATACAGATACAGATACAGACACTACAGATACAGATACAGATACAGATACAGACACTACAGATACAGATACAGATACAGATACAGACACTACAGATACAGATACAGATACAGACACTACAGATACAGATACAGATACAGACACTACAGATACAGATACAGATACAGACACTACAGATACAGATACAGATACAGACACTACAGATACAGATACAGATACAGATACAGACACTACAGATACAGATACAGATACAGACACTACAGATACAGATACAGATACAGACACTACAGATACAGGTACAGATACAGACACTACAGATACAGATACAGATACAGATACAGACACTACAGATACAGACACTACAGATACAGATACAGATACAGACATTACAGATACAGACACAGATACAGACACTACAGATACAGATACAGATACAGATACAGATACAGACACTACAGATACAGATACAGATACAGATACAGACACTACAGATACAGATACAGATACAGACACTACAGATACAGATACAGATACAGACACTACAGATACAGATACAGACACTACAGATACAGACACAGATACAGACACTACAGATACAGACACAGATACAGACACTACAGATACAGACACTACAGATACAGATACAGATACAGACACTACAGATACAGATACAGATACAGATACAGACACTACAGATACAGACACAGACACAGATACAGACACTACAGATACAACTACAGACACAGACACAGATACAGATACAGACACAGACACAGACACAGACACAGACACAGACACAGACACAGGTCTTGTGAAGGATTACTTTTTTCCCTTTCTATTTTTTAATCTCGCCATCACGCGGACGGCATCAGCAACTTTTCCCCCGTCAAAGTGCTGAGTTCCACATCCTGTCTTGTCCCATTTGGCTTTTAATGTCTCAGTCTGACATTCCTCACGATCTGGTGGCTTGGGGCTCCCAAGATCAAGACTTGTGATGGGATGGATGGATATTCTGTCTGTGTTATAGCCTGTTGGGCTGTGGTACAGTTTCTCTCTCTGTGATAGTATCCTGTTGGGTCTCTCTGTGATAGTATCCTGTTGGGTCTCTCTGTGATAGTATTCTGTTGGGTTGTGGTACAGTTTCTCTCTCTGTGATAATATTCTGTTGGGTCTCTCTGTGATAGTATTCTGTTGGGTCTCTCTGTGATAGTATTCTGTAGGGTCTCTCTGTGATAGTATTCTGTTGGGTCTCTCTGTGATAGTATCCTGTTGGGTCTCTCTGTGATAGTATCCTGTTGGGTCTCTCTGTGATAGTATTCTGTTGGGTTGTGGTACAGTATCTCTCTCTGTGATAGTATCCTGTTGGGTCTCTCTGTGATAGTATCCTGTTGGGTCTCTCTGTGATAGTATTCTGTTGGGTTGTGGTACAGTTTCTCTCTCTGTGATAATATTCTGTTGGGTCTCTCTGTGATAGTATTCTGTTGGGTCTCTCTGTGATAGTATCCTGTTGGGTCTCTCTGTGATAGTATTCTGTTGGGTCTCTCTGTGATAGTATTCTGTTGGGTTGTGGTACAGTATCTCTCTCTGTGATAGTATTCTGTTGGGTCTCTCTGTGACAGTATCCTGTTGGGTCTCTCTGTGATAGTATTCTGTTGGGTCTCTCTGTGATAGTATTCTGTTGGGTCTCTCTGTGATAGTATTCTGTTGGGTCTCTCTGTGATAGTATTCTGTTGGGTTGTGGTACAGTATCTCTCTCTGTGATAGCATTCTGTTGGGTCTCTCTGTGATAGTATTCTGTTGGGTCTCTCTGTGACAGTATTCTGTTGGGTCTCTCTGTGATAATATTCTGTTGGGTCTCTCTGTGATAGTATCCTGTTGGGTTGTGGTACAGTATCTCTCTCTGTGATAGTATTCTGTTGGGTCTCTCTGTGACAGTATTCTGTTGGGTCTCTCTGTGATAGTATCCTGTTGGGTCTCTGTGATAGTATCCTGTTGGGTTGTGGTACAGTATCTCTCTCTGTGATAGTATTCTGTTGGGTCTCTCTGTGACAGTATTCTGTTGGGTCTCTCTGTGATAGTATCCTGTTGGGTCTCTGTGATAGTATCCTGTTGGGTTGTGGTACAGTATCTCTCTCTGTGATAGTATCCTGTTGGGTCTCTCTGTGATAGTATTCTGTTGGGTCTCTCTGTGATAGTATCCTGTTGGGTTGTGGTACAGTAGAGTTTATAATATATTCTCCTCCATCTCTTTTACCACTGCTGTCCATCTACCTCTCAGACTGGGGCCCACACATCTACCACTCAGACTGGGGCCCACACATCTACCTCACAGACTATGGCCCACACATCTACCTCACAGACTGGGGCCCACACATCAACCTCACAGACTGGGGCCCACACATCTACCTCACAGACTGGAGCCCACACAACTACCTCACAGACTGGGGCCCACACAACTACCTCACAGACTGGGGCCCACACAACTACCTCACAGACTGGGGCCCACACAACTACCTCACAGACTGGGGCCCACACAACTACCTCACAGACTGGGGCCCACACATCTACCACTCAGACTGGGGCCCACACATCTACCACTCAGACTGGGGCCCACACAACTACCACTCAGACTGGGGCCCACACATCTCTGTCTCCCTATATAGTGCACTACTATATACCAGAGCCCTATTCCCTATATAGTGCACTACTATAGACCAGGGCCCTATTCCCTATA